>NC_133327.1:510953705-511308665 GCF_042186555.1 Aquarana catesbeiana | reverse complement strand
TGTCTTGGACACCAGAATGTGAGCAGGCATTTCAGGCCTTGAAGGAGGCACTGGCCACCGCACCTGTGCTGCAGGCTCCAGACTTCACATTTCCTAGTGCAGACGGATGCCTCTGCCTATGGATTGGGTGCAGTCCTGAGCTAGGTGGACGAGGCCGGAGAGGAGCATCCCATCCTCTACCTGAGCAGGAAGCTGCTTCCCAGGGAAGTAGAATATGCCATGATCGAAAAGGAGTGTCTTGCGATCGTGTGGGCTCTCCAGAAGTTACAAACGTACCTTTATGGACGGCACTTCAATGTGATCACGGATCACAATCCCTTGAGCTGGCTAAACCATGTTGCTGGGGAGAATGGCAAACTACTTCGGTGGAGCCTAATTCTGCAGCAATATGATTTCACCATCCAGCATAAGAAAGGCAGCGCCCATGGCAATGCTGATGGGCTGTCACAACAAGCCGAGCCCGCAGGAGTCGGTTGCGTCAGGAGGGAAATTGTAGTTCCCTCCCATGCAACCACCTAAGGGGGAGGTGTAACGATATCACGTACGGGACATGAAAAGCTGTAGCTAGCTGCCATCTTGTGTGGAAGTAGCCATGACAGTTTGGCTAACCATGTAACATTACAGAGAAATCTGAACTCCCTCCTCCCTCCTCCCGTGTCTTAGGAATTCAAAGCTTTTTAAATTCAACAGAAAAGGTTATCTCAACAGAAAAAACAGAACCAGGCTAGGTCAGTAAAAAAACTGCGTGTTGAAAGGACAGAGTGTTCAGGCCTGTCGTAAAACTGTCACCCTCTCCATTCAGAGACCTAACAGGCCCCGGTTGTAAATTGTCTGAATACACATCCAACTTAAAACCGTGGAATAAGTATGAAATCTCAGCATGTTTCATAACTTCCGACTTATTAATAGCACAGCCATATTATGGACATATTTAGTTTCCTCAGATAATATGTAACATTTCAAGTCCAGACACCCCTATGTCAGGTCATATGGGAAACCCCTGGGACCACTTATTACTCCTAAGCCGGCTATACATTATAGATATGGCATGTTTAGACTTGTTTTGAAGGAAATCTCACGTTGAATAATAATATGGATATTTGGAGTCTGTGAACACTATAGATGCAGATATATGAATATGTATGACAAAATCTACCTGGGACGTGGTCATAAGTGTAGACACCTCCCAGCAACCAACCCCTAAACAAGATGACCAGACGATTGGTCACTGGTCGCTGTCAACACCCCCTTTGATTTGACAGAAAAGAGGAGATGCCAAGACAATGGGCAGTTCTCCTTTTACCATCCAAGAAGAAACATCTGCCAAGTCGAGAACCGATTACCTAGCTCATCGATCGAACTCTGATCAACCCTCAGACATTAATTGCAAGTATTCTTCCTTCCAAATTCTACCTTATTGCTCTGTGGCTGTATATTGTCTTTATCTTTTGAAACATCTTTTTTCTGTAAATGTTTTATTTGCATCAACTTTGACCTTTTCATAATAAACCCTTATGTTGAAAAGTGTTAACCTTGTCTCTAAAGCTCTTAATGCAAGCTATACGAACCTGCCTCTTGAAGGGCACTACTGTTGTAGAGTAAGACTCTGAGCAGACCTTTCTGTGGTGGCAGTGTGTGTGGCAGACGCTTATTCTAAAATTATAATTGGTATTGCTAAAATTACGAGTCTCCCCCGGCTCGGTCTTTTAAACGGGGGTGGTGGCAGTTAAAGTGTTAATTGTGTAATTAGCCCAGTGACAATCACTCTCAGGCTGCTCGCACCTAGATTGTGGTCCCGCAAGCTGGAAAATCTTTGTGCTGGGCACAGCTGAGAGTGGCATTGTTACGCAAGTGACAGCGTGGTGTGAGGTTGGCCAGTCCTTCGTTGCAAGTTAGCGAGGAGGGCAGGGATCTGACACCCGCGTTCGTCACAGCCTCTTTTGGTCAAATGCCATCAGAGACACCATTGTCCTGATCTAATTTAGAATTTGTACTCATTACATCAAAGAAGGTGGATGGAATTATTTTCAGCTTTTATAAACTGCTTACCAACAGGCAGTAGCGTAGGATGTCCTTTTAATTTTTTAAAGGGGCCCTGGTAGCAAAGACAAGGGGGCCACCTGAACAGAGGTCCAGATGTTGGAGTAGATATTAATTGTCTAGTTGAGTTGTAGAGTTTTTTTATTTTAACTAAGGCCCTGTTCACACCTGAGTGTTTTTGGCATCGTGGGCAGAATTGCACGATTCTCCTTGCAATTATTATTGTTAACAGCCAAATCTGGCTGTTAACAATAATAATCGTTGACCTTATCTGGCTGTTGTTGGATGCTGCCCTTGTTTTTACTTCAAGGGTGACGTAAGTCTGCATGATCGATTATATATTGTCCTTGATTTCAAATGAATATTTGTATTATTATAATATTTCCATAATTAATATGTATTTTCAAAAGATAGGCCACTCTCTCTTGAACATATGAAAAAGGCCCTGAGAAAGCATCTATGCAAAATTGTGTTTCTTTTTCCTGGACTATTTTGAAATTATGTGGTGAATTATTCATGCTATATATTACTACTATGAGAGATGTAACTTTATACTAAGGATTGTTATCCCATGGTATTTTTAATTTTTGCAATTTTATATCTAATAAAGTTTTTGTGATTTTAAATGTTGGAGTTTCCCTGGTATCAGTAAAGTCTGAAGTTCTTTTCTTTTTGGTTTGGCGTGAAGCTTCCCTTTACAAAGAATACCCAATCACATGCAAGGAAAAGTTAAAAAAAATGCATTTTTGCTTTGCACATGATTGGATGATCGAAGTCAGCAGAGTTCCCCCTCATTTACTAAGCTGTGGAGCAACTGCACTTGCAGGGTGCAACTTCCCTTTCAAAAGTGAACAGTCTATTTGCCTTTAGTAAATCAACCCCAGTGTGTCATTCTTCATTGATCTCGCATGTCCTGTTTCGGAATATCTGCAAAACACAAGTTATATATTTTACATGCATGGGTAATAGGGAAATTGCCAGATTCTAATGCTTAGTGATTCATGATATGATAAAAATCTGAAGTATTTATAACATAAAACTTTCTTCAGGGGCGGACTGACAACTCATGGGGCCCCCGGCCAATAGAAGATTATGGGGCCCCCAGGCTTACAGGTAGCCGTCATGCCAGGAGTAAGTAACAAACAAAACAACATATAGAGTACAGCAGTCAGGATGAGTGCCACGCTCACATCAGAGTCCTCCCTTACACCAAAGTCCAAACATTCTCCCTATACATCACAGTCCGCAGAGTCCTACCTTATGGCAGAGCCCCCCCAGTGTGTCACCTTCTATCAGTGTCCCCTTACACACACCTTTACACCTTAGTGCTTGCTGTGGCAGGCAGCTGGCAGAAAAAGGCCTTTAAATTAGAAAAAAAAATCCACTTGTTGCAGGCTCTGAACTGCGCAAGTGAGTCTTATGCCCCGTACACACGGTCGGATTTTCCGATGGACATTGTCCGATCAGAGCGTGTTGTCGGAAATTCCGACCGTGTGTGGGCTCCATCGGACATTTTCCATCGGATTTTCCGACATACAAAGTTGGACAGCAGGAGATAAAATTTTCCGACAACAAAATCCGATCGCGTCAATTCCGACCGTGTGTGGCCTGTTCCGAGGCACAAAGTGCCACGCATGCTCAGAAGAAATTCCGACACGGGACAGCTCGTTCTGGTAAACTTAGCGTTCGTAATGGATACAGCACTTTCGTCACGCTGCAATGTTCAAAATGGTTTAATACAGCGCACTCTCTTCTTCTTTATAATGTGACAAGAATTAAGTAGTTTTGCTGCTCATATTCACACACACTTCTCACAAACTTCTTTCGTTACTATTTATCGGGATTCCCTCAATATATTTTGATTTCTCACATCTGACAACATATTTTTTTTATTTTTTTGACTTTAATGTAGAATCTTTTTTTGTGTTTCTCTTTTTTAATTTTTTTTTTTGGTGATTTTGATTTGTACTCCCGAAAATGTTTGTGTGTTTTTTGTGACAAGTTCCCACAAAACCATTGATATGTTGTTCTATTTAATCTGTAGGAGATTGTTTGTTGTTGTTGTCTCTTGTTAATTTCACATTTTATGTTAGAAATGTACCTGAATCGTCACCAACAAACTGTCTTTTTTGGATGAAAACACACACAGGAGAGTAGAATTTACCTAAAAATATTTTATTAAGGGGTCACAACTATAAACAAAGAGGGAGGCAACGCTGGAGAAACTGCAGAAGTGGGCGAAGCCTTGGACCCCCAGGGCAGACATCAATTATTTAAAAGCAAAATTGGTGGCCTGAGGAGTCCATATCAAAGGGAGGGCAGTCTGGTCCAGAAGTCCCAGAGATCCGGAAAGCAGCAGATGACATCTGTGTCCCCAGGCTGTGGTCATACGAGAGACTGCAGCTTTTGTCAGACCAGACTGAACCCAGGGCAATCACTCTTTGGTCTTCCTTCCACGCCTCCTTCCAGCCTTTGGCTGTGGTGGTGGAGTTGTGGCAGCAGGAGGAGGAGGAGCATCGTCGATCTCAATGACATCCGTCTTGTGTGTCAGTTCCCCACTCTCCCCCTTACGTAGGACTTTATAAATCAGGTCCTCAGAGATCTTGCGTTGGCCCTCCTGCATGCCCTGCAATTTGGTGGCAGCCATGCAGGCAAAGGCCTCTTCAGGACTGGGGAAGGCTCTGAGGGACGCAGAAGCCTCCTGGATCAGCCTGTATGCTGAATCCTGCACAGGACTGGGAGTGGCCTTCCTGGCCCTTTTGTATGGCAGGTGGAGGGGAGGAACCTGAGACTCAGTCAGGCTGCGACTTGTCCCAGGCTTCTCTTGGCTGGCACTTAGCCCCGCCTCCTCCTGGCTGCCACTAATCCCCGCCTCCTCCTGGCTGACACTAATCCCCGCCTCCTCCTGACTGCCACATTCCACAGCCTCCTCCTGGCTGAGGTCTTCCTGTGTATGAAAAAGGGACATAGTTTTAGTTTTTTTTACATCAATCACACACAATTTTCACCTCCTGACTGCTGCAAATTGAATGTTAACAAATATAACAGACTATCCTTCTGAGCCCAGCATTTTTCATTCTTGTCCCAATTTTGGGTGCCCACTACTGTCTATTGATATGTAAAACACTTTTTTTAATCAGCAATTAATGATCAATAATAACATCTATAGTAAACATCATTTCTTTATTGCCCAGAAATCTGTAGAAGAATGCTATACCTGACTCCAGCTGGGCTCCTCCACTTCTTCCTGGCTGGAAGGCCCAGGTTGGACATCAGAAGCCTCAGCTGGGATGGAAGGAAGAGTGGAAGGAAGAGTAGAGAGGGATTCCCTGACTTCAGTGTGGTCTGACAGAAATCGCAGTCTCTCATAGTACCACAGCCTGGGGACATAAATGTCATCTGCTGCAGCTCCGGACCTCTGGGAATCTGTGACCTTCTTGTGCTCCCTAAGATATGTGCTCCTCAGGCCACCAATTTTAGCTTTTAAATAAGGGATGGTTGCTGTGGGGACCACCGGCGTCACCAACTCCAGCAGTTTCTCCAGCACTGCCTGCCTCTTTTGTTTGTGGTTATAGTGGGGGTGTCTCACCTGCCACAGACAGGGCAGCTCCCTGTACTTGTTTATGAACAGGGGCAGGAAATTGTGGTCGTTGAACCCATCCATTTTCTCTGCAAGACACAACACAAGACAAACCCTAATGTCAGGCCAAACTCCCCTAATCTTGTTACAATATAGGCTTTAATTTCGAAGCAGTATAGGCCCAAGTTTAGATTCTACCTTCGTTAGCACGATCGGCGTCTCCGATGCTCCTTCCTCCGCTCACAGATCGTACGTAAGACGCGCGCGTTACGATTTATACACACTGCGCATGCGTATAACTCCGCCCGCCCCTGACGTTCTTTCTATTCTATTCCCCGCCCCTTTTCGTTCGGCGCAGTAGAGGAAGAGCACATGGCGGATAGACAGCAGGATCGTGCTAAGTACAGCAACGAGGAGGAGGAGGAGGAAAGGCCGGAGCCTGAAACGTCCCAATCCAGAAGGAGATTAAAGGACTCAAATATGTCCTTTGGGGAGATGTTGGAGATGGTGGACATCCTGAAGAAGGCCGACTATGATGGAAAGTATGGGCCTTACCCCAACCCCAATGTCCGAAAGGCCAAGATCATGGCGAAAGTGGTCAGGAGTCTGCACCGGAAATTCAGGGTACGACGATCGAAAGATCAACTCAGGAAGCGGTGGTCGGACCTGAAATTACGAGAACATGAGCAGTACAGAAAGATCCGGAGAGTGCTGCAAAAAAGTAAGTAGTTGTGCTGTGTTCCTATTGTTCTTGTGTTTATTACGTTCGTGCTGCTCCATGTGCTTTTAGGAACTGTTGTACAGTTTAAAATGGCAACTTTCATGTTCATGGGCACATTATTCGTTCGGATCACAAATTTTTATTTCGGACTATAAAATACCATTGTTTAGGCCATATGCATTTGGCCACCATTTTGAGGCCCTATACTTGTCTTCAAAGAATTGGGTTGTGTAGATGGCTTTGTTACTAGAATTAAATGCAAACTAGATTCTGTGTAAGGAGAGGACACTGAGCAGCTGTTTTCACATCTGGACACTGGAGCACTAGTGTGGGACCCCAGAACACCATTTTTATTAGGGGGGCCACACAGGTGCTCCAGTGTATACTATAGGGGGGTCTCCATCTGTGAAGCTTGTACCAAACAGGTAAAGTATTGCAGCTTGACAAAGGACACTGAAAATGCTACATCTTGGAACTCTGCTAAAATAGATAATTGTACCCCACTTCCAAGCATTGTTTCATCTTTCTAGTTCTGCCATCAAATATCTGTGTGCTAATTATACCATTTTTATTTTACATAGGGGAGAAAAGACTCGGAGGACACCCCTCATCCGAGGAGACCAGAGACCCCCCCCCCCTCTGGAAGAAGGGGAAATCCACCCAACACAAGATGAGCAGGAGGAAGAAGACGTGGTGGAACTAGTCACCACAACAGGTGAGTGTCTGCGACCACAGGCTCAGATAAGAGATGGATGGCGGCATATTTTTTAGACCTAATTTATTTTGGGTTCCTCTCTTTTTAGGTGATCGTGAGGTTGTGGATGAAGATCCTTTCACATCAGAAAGTGCCCAGATCGTGATCGGGGAGATCATGGGGTGTAATTTACAATTGGAAATCATCAAGCAAAACATCAATGATGTTATTCCAAAATATAAAAACATCATTGATGTTTTGGGGCGAGTTTAAAGGCCCTCCAAATCACTTTCTTCTTTTGTGTGCTACAATGTGCGAAATGTTTTTGTGATTTTTCAAAAAGCCAAATTTGGAGGATGCACACAGTGTGTCAACATGTGCTATCTGCCATCACGGGAGATCAATGGATGCGTTTTGGGGGTGCAACCCCTTCCTCAATAATAAAGTAGCGGTGAGGAAGGGCTTTCTCCCCCAAAACACGTCCCTTGATCCCCCGTGATGGCAGCTAGCACATGTTGACATTGTGAAATTTGTGTGCATCTTCCAAATTTGGCTTTTCCAGGGGTGATTTCCCCCCATCTGAACGCAATATCAAACACAGTTCCTAAATACTCATGTCTGATATTGCCTTCAAGTTCTACCAAATGTGAACTTTGTAAGATCAAGATTTGTGTCTTTCTTGTGGGTTTTACACAGGCCTGTTTTCTATAAAATGCACATTTTGATTTTGGATAATGCCACCACAAAAATTGTTATACAATAAACATGTTGGTTTGTCAGAAAAACCTTTGGTAAATGCACATGTGATTGTGCAGGTATTAAAAAGATTGCTCATCAAGAATGTGTGGATTATTGTCTCAACGCTACAACACTTTTGGGGTGATGTAATTGTTGTTTTATGAGAAAATGGGGGTTATTTCCTAAGGGCAAATCCTCTTTGCACTACAAGTGCAGTTTGAGTGCAGTTATTTATTTATTATTATTTATTTCAGGTACTTATATAGCGCTGTCAATTTACGCAGCGCTTTACATATACATTTGCAAGTGCACTTGTAGTGAAAAGTGTCTTTGCATTTAGTAAATAACAGCCAACAGTGCTTTGTATAAGGTTACACAATCACGACATTTTCTGGACTCCACACATTTCTGTCAGGGTCAGCTCAAACAAACACAAGCAGTAAATGTCCACAAAGAAGAGCCTGGGGGGAGATGCCTGTCGAGAACTTGAGGTCCTGCAGGCTTCTACCTGTGGCCAAATACCACAGGGTAGTGACCAACCTCTGCTCCGGAGTGATGGCTTGCCTCATGCAGGTATCCTGCCTGCTAATATAAGGGGTCAGCGAAGCCAACAAACGGTGAAACACGGGGTCCGTCATCCTGAGAAAGTTCCTGAAATCATCAGGATTATTCTCACGGATCTCACGGAGCAAAGGCATATGACAGAACTGGTCACGCTGAAGCAACCAATTCTTGGTCCATGAACTCCTCCCCACCCTGTTCATGGACTGGACTTGTGTCAAGGTCAGGACCCCAACACCAAGCCCCCGCACAGCACGAACTCTACGAGGAGTACGCATACGAAACATGGCTAGAAAACGGTCGGCTGCTCAGAACGAAGTAACAGAATGCACTGAAGAACAGCAAGGCCTGTGAAGAGCGACCTGAAAAACAGCAACGAGCGGGCAAGATCGCACAGAAAACTGCGATACGAACTGACTGCACGCACTGAAGAGCAGATACAAACCCACAAGCACAAACTGAACGGCAGAAAACGATCTGAAAGCCACAAGTCTGAAAAAGCGCGAATCGTCTCTCACCAAACCGCACAGGCACGCACTCAGACCTGCCCTGCTGCCTGATCCGAGGCCGGGCTCAGCAGTTCACCATTCAGCTGCCTCCAAATGGCAACAAGTTGATTTTTCACGGGCATAGGATTGTTAGATCGACTTCTGTTTAGCGGCAGTAGGCACAAATGAAACATACAGTATGCATACACACACAGTATACATACACATAGACACACACACACATTATACATATATACACATAGACACCAGTGGCGGCTGGTGCTCAAAATTTTTGGGGGGGTTCAAACAAACTGAAAAAAAAATCAATTGCAGCCATCAATTGTACCCATAAATTGCCGCCACTGTGCCCATCAAACGCAGCCACTGTGCCCATCAAACGCAGCCACTGTGCCCATCAAACGCAGCCACTGTGCCCATCAAACGTAGCCACTGTGCCATCAAATGCAGCCACTGTGCCATCAAACGCAGCTACTGTGCCCATTAATTGCTGCCAGTATGCCCATCAATTGCCGCTACTGTGCCCATCAATTTCTGCCAGTGTTCCCATCAATTGCTGCCAGTGTGACCATCAATTGCTGCTACCGTGCCCCATCAAATGCTGCCAGTGTGCCCATCAATTGCCGGTACTGTTCCCATCAAATGCTGCCAGTGTGCCCATCAATTGCCACCACTGTGCCCCATCAAATGCTGCCAGTGTGCATCGCCCGGCACTTACCTGTCTCTGTGCGTCTATCAGTGGCGGTGCATCCATAAGGGGAGCATGGGCGCTGCCCCTCTCTATCACCATAGATAGATTCATGCATT
Source organism: Aquarana catesbeiana (assembly GCF_042186555.1). Classification (NCBI taxonomy): domain Eukaryota; kingdom Metazoa; phylum Chordata; class Amphibia; order Anura; family Ranidae; genus Aquarana; species Aquarana catesbeiana. The sequence goes on along the minus strand of NC_133327.1, from coordinate 511,299,018 downwards.
GCATGAATCTATCTATGGTTGCCGCTGAAACCCCCTTTTCAGGGGCCCGGCCCCTTTTCGGGCGCCGGGCACCTGAATTACAGCGGTGGGGGTGTTTTTGGGAAGCACATAATAGGCACCCAAAAAGGTGAACAGCGGGCGTTCGCAGTTCGCTCAGCTGTGTGTTAGCAAAGCGAAGGAATTCACTTTGCTAACACTGAACCGCCTCTCAGCCAATCAGGTGCTCGGGTCTGTTACCTGTCACCTGATTGGCTGAAGCATCAGGCGCTGTGATTGGGCGCCTGATAGGATGGAAGAAGATATCGAGGAGCGTGCAGGACACCGCCGCTGTAATTCAGGTGCCCGGCGCCCGAAAAGGGGCCGGGCTCCTGAATAGAGGGTATCAGCGGCGACCATAGATAGATTCATGCAATGCATGAATCTATCTATAGTGATAGAGAGGTGCCAGGAGAGAGGGGGCAGTGCCCATGCGCCCCTTATAGACGCACCGCCACTGATAAGTATACATATACACATAGACACACAGTATACATATACACATAGACACACAGTATACATATATACACATAGACACACAGTATACATATATACACACAGACACACACCATACATATATGCATATAAACACACACACACACACCAGCACTTTTTAACCAAAAATCAGAAAAAGAAACACACTGCTGCCCCCATCTCCTGGCATGCTGGGTGGTAATGCAGGAGAGGAGGGGACTGTGTCTGTGTATTGGTGGGCAGGTAATGAGTAGGGAGGTGTAGCAGAGATTGGGGAGAAATTCAGAACATCCTTCCTCTAGAAGCATGGCACTTCTCACACAGAAAATCTTTCTCCGATCAGCTTCATAGACAGGAGGAGCCCTGCTAGAGGAAAAACACATCCTCCCCCTCCCTCCTGCTCACCAGGGTAATCCACTGACAAAAATACAATCAGTTTAGCACAGCAAGCTTACCTTCCAGCAGGTTGCAGCCCTTCCCACACTGCAGGCTGTCCCCTCCTCCCTCTCCTCTCCTCTCCTCTCCTCCAGCTGTCGGCAATCTCCTGCTCTGAAATCAAATGAGCCGCGGTGAGGAAGGGGGCGTGTACACTGTGTTCCCATTGGCTGAGGAGGCAGTACAGAGGCAAGGCAGCTATAGCCTCATTTTTTTTTTTTACAGCAAAATGTTGTTGGCAAGGGACATTTCAGGGACAGATGTAAAAAAACCACAGATTTTTACATACTGTCCCTGCTTTTAGTGAGGGTGGCCACTCTGATGGGGCCCCCTAGTGGCATGGGGCCCTCGGTCCGTGCTCGAGTGCACGAATGGTCAGTCTGCCCCTGACTTATTAAAAAATGGCATGTAAGTCAGATCTCAAAGTGCATCGGAGCTGAGTGTGGCGCAATACATGTACAATCCACCTTGTCTAATCAGTGTTCTCTGATTTAACAAAGTGGAGAATACTACGTCTCCATTCTGTCTCTCCACCACCTCACCCAATCAGAGAAGACTTTGCATTCATTCATAAAATGCAAAGCATTCACTGAATGGTGCCCATGCTGAGTGGCCAACCTCCTCCAAACAAACAAGAAGAGCACACACTAAGTGCTGTAGAGTTATAAGCTTAAATGTTAAAAATCAAATGCAAATTGGCTGCTCACAAAATTAAATTAGAAAAAGCATGTACTCAATGCTCCCCAGCATAGACACTTCTCTGTATTAACACTTTTAGTCCTGGATCACAGTGATGTAGGATGGATGAATAGCTGCAGTTGAAGAACAGACCAAAGCTCTATACACAGGTAAATAATAACGGTAAACAAAATAAAACAAGTGCTCTGTCCCCAAACAATTCACCTTATGACATAAAAATCATGTATGAAATGTGCAAAACGTATGAAGTAATGTTCATAAATCTATTACAGATTATATAAATCTATCAATTTTAAAAATCTGTAATATTTAAAATCAATGAAACATGAATAAAGTGAAAAGTGCCATATAATCAATGGAAAACAAAGCAATACTATAAAGTGCCCAGTGCATGTCCAACATGTGACACTCTCTCTAATAGAGACTTCTCAAAAGACACTAGCTTCACCTGATGCATTTCCCCATAACATGCGTCATCTGGGATTGGAGGCTAGCGCTCAACGTCATCATTGGGCCTTATATAGCGGAAAATACCAGAACTGGCCATGTCCTGTATCGGAACCCCAATGAGTGAAAGTGAAACCTTTCGCCCAAGATGACATTACCAAATGAAAAAATTGTAATGAATCGATTTAAAACGCTACAATGAGCTTAAATGTGTCAGGGCTGGGCTCAGCCCTTCCTTCTCTGAGCTGGCCGCTCAGCTGTCAGCTAATTGCCAGCTCCCATCTCTCTCCTTTTTTTTTTTTTTTTATTTAAATCCTTTTCATTAAGTTTCAAGTTATACCATGTACAAAACAACAATATCACATAATACAAATAGCGATACCAAAACCCTCCAAACATTAATTCCAAGACTTAACATTAAAATAACCACCTTTTCCTTTAGATTACCATTATCTATACCCACCCCTCCCCCCTCCCCTGTAACCCTACAACCCACCCCCCCGCTCTAACCCATCCAAGATACTAAATAAATCCTAAACTAGAACCTAGTATACCCTTATTAATCTATCCTTAAGTTTAAGTTTAATTCTTAATTCAACTAATCCCACTTTCTTACACACAAAACCACATAGTACCTACAAGCATTGTTTAGAAGCTTCCTAACATATTACTCATCCTTGAAACCATAAATTCCATATCCCTACATACTTCTTATAGCTTCCCCTACTAATGTAGATTGTCCTTTCTGTTCTCACCAAGGCATCTATTGTTCTAACCCATTCCTCCGGGGCAGGGGGCACCGCTGACAACCAGGATTGCGCTATCAATTTCCTCGCCTGATATAGACATCTCACCACTGCTATAACTGCATAACCACTCCCAATATTCTGTTTAACTAAACCCAGCACACAGATCTTGGCCTCAGATTCCAATCTAATCCCAAACCTACGTTCAATAATGTTTAGGATCTCAGACCAGTATCTAGCTAATTTCGGGCATCTCCACATCATATGAATAAGATCACCCGTCTCCAGACATCTGGGGCACTTATCATCCGGTCTTCGACCAAACTTATAGAACTTCTTAGGGGTATAGTAAGCTCTGTGCACCAGCAAGAGGTGCGAAGCCTGCTGCGACGGAGAGACCGACACCAGGGGGCCAAACTGTAAGATCCTGTCCCACTGATCATCTGTCAACTCCCCCACATCGGCCCCCCACCCCTCCCTGGCGTGAGAAAGTGTTTGTAGTCTTGTCCTACTGGCCATCAATTGCCCGTAGCTGATATTAAGCCCTTAAAGCTATTTGTCCTTACTACTTTGCTAAGAAGCGGTGCTTTACACCATATCAATGCCTTGGTTCTAGATTGTTTATCCAAGGCGTGCCGAATCTCAAGATAACAATAAAATGTTTCCTTTGGAATTCCAAACTCCCGACCTAAGTCAATGAAGGACTTTAAAGTATTACCTTCAAACAACTGGGCCAATCTATCGATACCATGCCTTTTCCACAACCTGTTTTTCTCTATGGATTGTAGCTCCTGTACCTGCCTATTATGCCATATAGGTGAAAACTTAGTAATGCCCTTGTATCCCATCTCATTCTTAACTACTTGCCAAATTTTTGTAACCATTTTGTATGTAGGAAGAGCACATCGGAGAGACCCAGCCTCCAATGCCTCTACCAAAGTTTTGTGTGGGTTGCCTGATAACATAATTTTCACACTAGTATTCACCTCTCCCTTGTGTTCACAACCTCCCAAGTGCTGTAGTTGGGCAGCCAAAAAATACTTATATGGGTGAGGAACCGCCAGTCCCCCCTCCCTGGTAGGGCGTTGCAGAGTTTGTAGGGTAATTCTGGCCTGCCCCTTCCTCCATATTAACTCACGAAAAGGAGTTTATTTTTACAAACCAATCTCTTCCGATCCAAACCGGAGAGTTATGGAATATATACATTAATTGTGGCATCCAGATCATTTTGACCAGGTTAGCTCGGCCTGCTACAGATAGAGGGAGTCAACCCCAAATATCTCTCTTCCTTTTAAATTTCTCCAGCAGTGGGACTAAGTTATCTCTAATATAGTGGTTTGGGTTGTTGGATAGGACTATACCCAGATATCTAAACTTCTCCATTATTTTAAAACATGGGACACCCTGAGGGAGAGAGTCGGCAGTCGAATCAACCGGGAGAAGAATAGACTTCTCCCAGTTGATTATCAACCCCGACACCCCCCCCGAATCCTTCCACCAGTTGGATCACTTTCACTAATGACGGCCCCATATCACCCAGGAAGAGCAGAACATCATCGGCATATAGCGCTATTCTTTCTTCGCCCGATCTCCTTTTGTAACCCTGCAAACCAGGTGAGTTTCTTACTACCCCTGCCAGGGGCTCCATTGCCAAGGCGAATAACAGGGGTGACAATGGGCACCCCTGTCTTGTTCCTCTCTCAAGGGATAACCTTTCCGAATATGCATTGTTAATTTTTAATCTGGCGCTAGGATGTTGATATAGTATTTTAAGCCATTTAATAAATAAGGGACCAAAGCCATATTTCCCCATTACCCACCAAAGATACCCCCATTCCAGAGTGTCAAATGCCTTGGCAATATCCAAGGACAAGACCACTCTGGAACCCTTGTTCTCTACTGGGGTCTGGAGATTCAAAGAAGTTCTTCTAATATTTATACTAGTGGACCTATTATGTATAAACCCAGATTGGTCAGGATGCACCAAGCTGGAGATACAACTATTTAGCCTAGTTGCCAGGACCTTCGCCAAAATCTTGACATCAGTGCCCAACAATGAAATTGGCCTATATGAGGATGTGTCAAGCTGGTCTTTCCCCTCCTTGTGGATTAGTACTATAGTAGCTTCAGACATCGAAGAGGGTAAGCTACCGACTGCAGCTGTCCAGTTCAATGTCTTCAGAAGTTCGGGAACCAGCACCTCCCCATATTGCTTGTAGATTTCAGAGGGTAGCCCGTCTGGACCTGGAGACTTCTGATTGGGCATCTCCGCTATGGCTTGTCTTAATTCCTCCAATGTTATAGGGGCATCCAGTCTATTCCTATCTACTGCCGACAAACACAAAGTTTAATTCCTTCCAAAAATTTCTCCATCTCTACTTTTATTGGATGATGTCGTGATTTATATAAATCATTATAAAAATCAAAAAACGTTTCCCCAATTACCGAGGGATCGGACGATAATTCCCCGTCTATTGTCCTAATCATGGGAATTGTTGAGGAGGGGGAATTAATTCTAGCCAGTAAAGCCAACATTCGGCCCACTCTTTCCCCTTCTTCAAAGTTCTTTTGTCTTTGAAAGAGTTTCCTATTTTCGGCCGTTCTAATTTTTTCCATGTTATATTCCTGCTGCTTCCTTATCCAACCTTCTCCATTTTCCGGGTTTGGGTCTCTCACATAATTTCTCTCTGCCACCAAAACCTCCTCTCTAATATACTCTCCCCTTGCCCTTGTTTGCTTTTTTACCTTTGATATCTGTTGGATTAGAAGCCCCCTAAGATATGCTTTTAAGGAGTCCCAGATCACCTCCTCCGATGCAGAACCCCTGTTATGTTCAATAAACTCTCTTAATCTTGCAACTATTTCATCTCTATTCCCTATTATCTCCAGCCATACTGGGTTTAGTGATCACGTTCTCTGAATATTATTATCACACGCTATTACTGTATCGTTACTATCAGTGGTGAGTGATCTGATACCCCTCTTGGTCGATAATCAATTCTACTTATTAAAGGCTGGGCTTCCTGGTTACCTATGGCCAAGTCAATTCGGGAGAGGGTGTGGTGAGACCCTGAAAAGCAGGAGTATTGTCGATCATTAGGGTTGCGAACTCTCCATAAGTCACACCACCCAATCTCCTCAGAAACTGTGCCAATCGGCCCTCCGACACTCTTCCCCCACTGAAACCAGGCGGGAACCTATCCAACCTATTATCCAGCACTGCATTAAAGTCCCCCACCACTATGACCAGGACCTCTTTCTTGTCCTCCAAATATCTCAACAGTTGATACAGAATCTCCAACTTAAATGGGGGAGGGATATACAGATTTACTATGACAAATGGCTTACCCTCTATCAAGCAATACATAAAAATGAAACAACCCAGCCTGTCGATACTGACATCCCTGCAGGAAAATGTCAACCCTTTCTTAACCAGGATGCTCACTCCCCTTGAATAAGAGGAGTACACTGAATGGAATTGCAGCTGATATTTTTTATTTCTAATTTGTAGCTTAGTCTCATTGGTCAAATGTATTTCCTGCAGGCATACCAGTTCAGTGCCGTAAGATTCTAATTCCATAAATACAGTGGCTTTTTTAATGGGATCACTCATGCCCCTAATGTTCCAAGAGCTTATGCAAAATGTTCTAAACTGCATTGAATAAATAACATGAAAGGAAAAAAAACAACAGAAAAGACACGAAACATATAAAAACAAGGGAAAATTAACTCCCAACTCGATGAGAAAAAAAACAGTGTCGGGGTAGAGGCTGCTCTGGAACAGCTTCTATTGCATGTGAAAAAAGACTCCAACCTCCATTTTGACCACATCAATCTAATACCTGTGCCCTTCTTCCAAACAGGCACTTTGTCATCTGCAAAAAATCAACAATAACCCCAAATACTGCGATCAGTGCTAATACTATAAGGAAGGAACAGGGAAGGTTCGGACGGGGAGTACCCCCACCACCACCCCCTCCCCCATCATTATCTAACATTACTTCCCTATTCTTTCTTATTTTTATGTGATTTAACTGCGTATACTCTATTTCTTTCACCCTCCCAAACCTTGATATCAGTGCTTCAAAACTTTTTGCTAATGCTGCTGTAGTTCATATTCCCTTAAAAAAAAACCTTGCTCCCTCCCCAATGCCTACCTTGGCATGCCCTAGGAGCATTCCTTGTGACCTTTCTAACCCCCTCAAACCAATCCATCCACACCTCTACCCCACTCTCTAGTTGTGAATCATTTACACTTACTCTCAACCCCCCCCCTTCCCCACAACCCTTGAGAGACTGTCTCCAAGAGAGCCCCCATCCACAACACCCCTAATTCTCTCATTAACCACTTCACCAACCCACCCCTCCCCCTCCCAACCCCTACTGCTGCAAAAAAAAAAAAATCTCAATTTCACATAAATAAACTTTTAGCTCTGAAAGTTCTTTTTATTCTCTTTGAGCCACTCCGTGACCCCTCTAACAGATTCAAAAAAATGAGTTGTCCCAAGAGCCACAATACGCATCCGCGCTGGGTATAGTAAAGCACATGGTATATTGTATTTCCGTAAGGCTCGCTTAATGTCCAAAAAACCTGCTCTTCTCTTTTGTAAGTCCGGGGAATAGTCCGGGTATATAGATATTCTAGCACCATTATAGAAAATGTCCCCCTTTTCTCTAGATTTCTGCATTAATGAAATCTTGTCTTTGTAACTAAGAAACCTCATTATCATTGGTCTAGGGTGGCTTCCCGAATACGTAGACCTAGACGGCACTCTATGCGCTCTCTCGATGGCGAAGAGACGTGAAAAGGACTCTTTCCCAAAAACCTCCCTGAGCCACTTTTCCATGAACTCTTCCGGGCGAGAGCCCTCGCTTCTGTCTGGGAGACCCATTGCTCTTACATTTTGTCTTCGGGACCTGTTTTCCCACTCATCCATTTTAAGTCTATTGACATCTAGCTGGGCTTGCATTTTTTTAAAGTCCTGCCGCACTGGAAGCACGATATCCTCTACTTGACTTAACCTTTCCTCTAAACCATTGATTTTCTCCACTGTTTTTTGAAGTTCTTGCCTCATACTACAGAGTTCTTCCTTAAGGTCTCGTACTTCATCGCACAGCTCGCCCAGTGAGCCCCTGCAGGCATTTATTGCACACAGTACCTCTTTTAAAGTAGGCTCCTGTTCATTAGAAGTATTTGAATTAGGGGTGATAGCCATAGCATTTCCCAGGTGCTCCCTCTCAGGGCTTTTTTTATTCGTTACTCTCGTATTGGCAGATGGGTTAACTGTCCCTTTCCCCAAGCTCTTTCTATCCCCGAGACCTCCCATCAATGTTTTCTCTGGGGGCATCTGATTGCTCTTAGCTGGGGATTGCGACGTTGTATGTGCAAATTTTTCTAATTTTGCTGCGGCTGCCACTGCAGACACATTTTGGTTCCCTTTCTCTTTAGATAAGCGAGTGGTTTGTGTGGGTAAATTCTCCTGTGGCTGATGCTGCTGATCATCCGCCTTCTTCCTAGTCATGGCAGAATGGCAAAATAAGGGGCTATACAGCAAGCTGGATTGCGCTGAATAAGCGGATTTCAGAAGAATCTCCCCTCGGATCTCCCCTCAGTTAGAAACTCCAGTCTTTTTTTGAAAGTAATAGTGGGCCCTGAAGCACCCTGAAGCATATAGCCACAGCCGCTATATATCAGATAAATTTTACAATATTAAAGTTCCGCTTTTTTACCTCCAGTTCCCTCCCGGGAACAATGCTGTTGGTATGCCTGAACCAGCGGGTTACCACCCGAGAGCTCTCCGCTCTCACCGCACGTAGTATGCTGTTCGTAATAAGGCTTTCACTGCTTAAACTGCACAACCAATGCCAGGCTCTGCTCCGCCCAACACCATCTCGCTCCACTCGACCCCTCGCGATACTGCCGGGCGTCGCCATGTAACCAGGCACTGTCGTAGTAGATCAGCAAATCCTCCTGTGTGGACACGCGCTCCCTCATGCTTGCTTCCACCACCGGCCAACACACTCCTCCCCCTGTGACTCCACAGAGACAGAATGCTGTATCTCTCTCTCTGTATCTCTCTCCACAGTTACTCAGCTGTTGATCATATCCTGCTTGCCAGTCTTGCCTTCTTAACCAGTCCAGTCCAGAGGAGCTCTGCCTTCACCTTGGTCAACATCACAAGAAACATCTCCTGCGTTCTTGTTTAAAGGCTGACATCCCTTCTGGCTCCAGATCCTGCTTGCTGTTTCACTACATTGATCCCTGACTTCTGGCTTGGCTGACTATTCATTCCGGTTACTGAAATTTGGCTATGTTTTGACTAAGTTTGTTCTTTTACTTTTTTTATTAAACAAGTGTGATTTAACTCTACTTCTGTCTCAGTCTGTTTTCATGGTTTCTGACAATATGGACCTACAATGAGGTCCAAAATGCTTCTAATTATGTATCGAACATAAACTTTAGAAAATTAAGATTGAAAATAAAATAATAAGCAAGTATACCTCCTTGCTTTTAGAAATGGCTGCAAGTAGGTAAAACAAATACTTTTTTAATCAAAAATAAAAAAATATTAATAAAAACGAGAATATGTACATTTGATAAAAATATATATTAAATAAATATATATTAATATAAAAATATGTATTAATATATATAGAAAAATGTTGAACAAAATGAAACATATCTGCAATAATGAATGATAATCTTGCGATCACACAGAGATTTAATGCCATTATGTACCTCTCTCTGCGGTAGGGATTTAGAGGAAGCCCACTTTATTTGCCAAAGGATGAAACCTTTAATGACCTTAATGTTAGAACTAATATTGCTGGGGGGTTAAAAAGTGATGCGTTTCTAAAACCTGTGTGTACAGAATGTGATTGTTGACTTGACATGGAACTCCTAACTATAGGGTTATGTATTTTAATATTTAGCTTTCTTATATATTTATGTACATTAATGAATGTTTCAAATTTATTGAGGGACCTGGCAGGCACGAACTTCAGACTTTTGTTGAGTATATTCTTTTATGAGTCTGTAGTTCCACTCCACTCAGGTTGCATATGCCCTCGTACCCTACTGTTTTGGTTATCTTGGAGTGCCTTCCCCTCTTTCCCCTACACCACCTCATTTTTTCATTTCCCCCTTCCTTGCCTAAAAAAATAATAATGGTGATATCTTTCCATACTCGTAACGTGAACTTATATTAATAACGGTAACATTTACTTATCTATCGGAGGTTTTTAATAATGTACTGAACTCACAGTATTACAATATGATGTTTATCTCTAGTACCTCATTGCATAGTTTTGATGCTAGAGAGTCAAGAGTAAAAATCTCATCTATTTTTTACATAATCTGTTAAACTTGTCAGCAAATGATCCTCCACTTGGTATCGTTGTGATCACCCAAACTGAGATTCTCTGTGGTTTTATTGTGTTTTAAAATGAAATGTCTGGGGACGCTATGATCTATGTCCCCCTGATCTATTAACCTGAGTTGCTCGCTAAACCTCCTACATACTGTCCTAATTGTGTGACCTATATATACAGTATCTGACAAGAGTGAGTACGCCCCTCACATTTTTGTAAATATTTTCTTATATCTTTTGATGTGACAATACTGAAGAAATGACACTTTGCTACAATGTAATGTAGTGAGTGTACTGCTTCTATAGCAGTGTAATTTTGCTGTTCCCTCAAAATAACTCAACACACAACCATTAACCACTTGCCGCCCGCCATATAGCAAAATGACGGTGGCAAAGTGGTTTCAAAATCCTGACCGGACATCATATGACGTCCAGCAGGATAACAGCCGCCGCACACCCGTGGGGGTGCGCAGCGCGTCGATCGGTGGTGCGGTGTGTCAGTCTGACACACCGCTACACCGATCTCAGTAAAGAGGCTCTGACGGAGACTCTTTACCATGTGATCAGCCATGTCCAATCGCGGCTGATCACAATGTAAACAGGAAGAGCTTTTCCTCACTCGCATCTGTCAGACGCGAGTAGAGGGGAGCCGATCGGCTGCTCCTCTCACATGGGGGGGTCTGTGCTAATTGATTATCAGCGCAGCCCCCCCCAAGGATGCCCACACTGGACCAGCAGGGACACCACTAGGACCACCAGGGACATGTTATCTTGCTTAAAGCTATTTTATTTCTACTGCTCAGAGCCCTTCTTTATATAAAACTTGGTCTCTCAGGTATTACTGGACTTAATTTGGGATCTTGTTCTGGAAAATACCAGTGTTTCTTGATATAACCTCCATATTGTGATACGTCTGGTTGAATGTGGTGATATATCCAACCTCGGGACTCTTATCTTCAGCTGCCTTTGTGGTATGGAGGGGTCGATGATCAAGCATTCCGTTGTCTACAAATGTATTAATCAGTATTCCACTCTAGTCATGTAATCCTTATCGTTGGTACGATTCTTTCTCAGACATCAGGAATGGCTATATTCCGGATCCAATTTGGATGGCGGCAACTTTTGTGCTAACAATATGGTGTTTTCATCAATTCCAGGTCACCAGCCTCTTAGCAGGGTCCCGGTCACAGAAGTCTACCACTCCGTCTCCCAAGTGTGTCTTGCCACTCCACCTCACAGACATCTGCTGGCTGTTTCCTCTACTTTCTAAGCCTTCCTTGTAGGTGGGTTAACCCTTTCAGGACCAAAGTCCCTGTAATCAGAGTTGGAGGCTCCAAAACTGAACTTAAATTGCCCCTTAAAGAGAACACAACCCAAATAACAGGGAAACCTACCTGCCTTCCAGAACCCATCTCTGACATCCTATTCAAATAGTAAACAAGTAAGTAGAATTAGTAATAGTAAAAATCCCTAATCTTTAGGGTGGTTAAAAGCCCTAATTATTATCTTCTGGTAGGGCAGAAAGTTTGCTTTAATGTTGCTTCCTATTTTGTTAACCAAAAATTGATAAAAGCATCACATAAAGCCAAATGCCAGTTGATCCTCTGATGATCTGTAAAACTTTTTTTCCTGAATGATTTAAACTTCATCTGATCATATCCATGAACAACAAAAGCATATTATGAAGTATTTAATGAAAAGCAACTTTCCGTATCCCCCTCATGAGCTAACTAGATGAAAATATGACAATAGTTTATCATCATAGTGTGAAAGAACAACTTGTGGACATCAGATTTTCTCATGAGTCAAAATTCTCATTCATAAAGTTCTAGTGGGCATTAGAAAATAGTCATTTAAGCATAAGGGGTTGATTTACTAAAACTGGAGAGTGCAAAATCTGGTGCATTTTTGCATAGAAACCAATTAGCTTCCAAGTTTTTCTTTTTCAAAGCCTAATTGAACAAGCTGAAGTTAGAAGCTAATTGGCTACCATACACAGCTGCACCAGATCTTGCACTATCCACTTTTAGTAAATCAACCCCAATGTGTTCAGACAATGGTCATGAGAGTTGGATTTAGATAGATAGATTTACATTTAGATTTAATTACAGTCCCAGCCTGATTCCAGTGATAAGGCTAACAGCCAAGTCATATTTCTCTGCAAATATTTGCTTTTGTTTCCTGAGATAAGGTTATCATCAAGGATATCTGAGTGTATTGACATAAAATATAGGCATGTACATCTATACAATAATCTCATAACAATGCTGTTGTTATGAACTGCCTATAGTTGTTTAAAACTCTTATATGAATTGTTCCATGTAAGTGCATTGAACAAGTACATAATATGCTTGCAGCATTCTCTACATTAAATTGACCAGCGTTGTATAAATATGTATAGCCTGCTTAATAACATACCATCGCCTGTCTCATGTGCGTCATCACATCAAGCAGTCCAATCATAAAGTGAATTCTGTTTACGTCTGCAGATTTATAATGCACAGCCAAGTCATTTTCAACCTGTCACTATTTGCCTCTTTATGTTATCAGATACTCACATTAGATTAAATAAAGGGAACCGTCAAATACATGTTTTTTTTTCTATACATATATAAAAAACATAAATATATTTAACATTATATCACGTCTAGCATCCAGTATTTGTTGCAATTAATACATGCACATACAATAACTATGTTGTGATACTAGTCAGTATTAGTTAATATTATCTGCTGCAACACAGAACAACCAATCAAAATCTGATCTCATTAGAAAAACAGAAATTCGGCTGTGAACCTGCTGACTATGTGACTGATTATATCACAGTGCTTCTTATAGCAGAGAAATAAATTATCACCTATGTGATCAAATGTGGGCTTGGAGGATGGGCATAGTAGTCAATAAAAGACTATGCTTGGCTAGAAGCTACAGATGGGATCTCCTAGAAGAGTAGAAATTTTGAATTGTGTTTGATGTTATTCAGAAGAAAAGACTGTCAAGGGAATTCAATAAAGCAGTAACCTAATTTTTTCCAGTGTTATGGCCCCTTTAATTTGGCTGGCCTCTAAATCACAAAAGCTTTGTGCCAGTTTCAGTACAGGTACAGGTACTTACTCATAGGCCATAGTACGGAAGTTTTTACTACCAGTCCCACCACTTTTAGAATATGTCACTATGTATGTGACAGATTCTAAAAGGATTACTGCCAGTTCACAGGTTGACATACAGGAGGAGGGGGAGTTGTGCGTGTTGTGCGTTCTTTATTATATTATTATGTTTGTGTCTTTTGCTTGCAGCATCGGTTGCTAGGATGAAGGCCGCCCACCCACCCGCATCCTTGCGGCCAATGAACCAAGTCACACTGAACTGATAGTGGGCGAACTGTGAAAGACTAGTTCCCCGTCAGGTTATGATTGACAGTGGATGGCAGTGGGCAGATCCATAGCCATTATTCGGTCCAATATCAGCTTTAAAATCTGTGCACTGCCGTGTGCTGGGGAAGGGGGTGTCTGTACTGAGAGATCTGTGCTATTGTACTGTGGGAGGGAGGGGGATGTCAGTACTGAGGGGTCTGTCCTAAATGGGGGGTTAATCTGTACTGAGAGGTCTGTTTTGGGTGGGGTTGGCCTGTACTGGAATGTCTGTGCTTCAAGGAAGGAAGGTCTGTACGAAGGGGTCTGTGCTGAGAGTCTATGCTGACGGAGTCTGTACTGAGAAGTCTATGCTGGGGGGGTTTGTACCAAAGGGTTTGTGCTGTAGAGGACCTGTACAGAGGGAGTGGGCTAGGAGGGGGGGATTTAGGGATGTGAAGCTACCTTCACATCCCTAAATCCCCCCCTCCTAGCCCACTCCCATCTGTACTGTGGGAGATATGTGCTTGGGGGGTATTTGTGCTGGGAAAAGGTTTTTTTTTTTTGGTTGTACTCTGCTAAGTAACCTGTGTGTTATGCACTCCTGACCCCCGTAGTCTCTGCATTATCCACTTCTGATCCCTGCCCTCTGCGTTACCACTCCTGACCCCTGAACTCTCTGTGTAATGCATTCCTGCCTGAGTAATGCACTCTCTGCATTACCAACCCTTGTGCGCTGCACTTTCTGCATTACGCACCACTGGCTCCTTCACTCTGTGCATTACGCTTTCCTGAAACCTGCATAATATACACTAATGCCCCGTACACACGGTCGGATTTTCCGACGGAAAATGTGCGATCGGATCGTGTTGTCGGAAATTCCGACTGTGTGTGGGCTCCATCGGACTTTTTCCATCGGATTTTCCGACACACAAAGTTTGAGAGCAGGCTATAAAATTTTCCGACAACAAAATCCGTTGTCAGATTTTCCGATTGTGTGTACACAAATCCGACGCACAAAGTGCCACGCATGCTCAGAATAAATAAAGTAATGAAAGCTATTGGCTACTGCCCCGTTTATAGTCCCGACGTACATGTTTTACGTCACCGCGTTCAGAATGATCGGATTTTCCGACAACTTTGTGTGACCGTGTGTATGCAAGACAAGTTTGAGCCTACATCCGTCAGAAAAAATCCTAAGATTTTGTTGTCGGAATGTCCGATCAATGTCCGACTGTGTGTACGGGGCATAAGTTGTATACTTCATACTCCTGACTACCATATGCATTGGTAATGGAAGAATTTCATTTTTTAAAGATGAGTGTGCTGAGATCTGTTACATGCCTGTTACACTCTGGCTTATGGAACAGTCATTACAGCATATTTTATGGGTTAAAGGACCGTGGGATGTATGGTGAGTCTGCATTCATGGCAATGGTGAGTCTGCATTCGTGGCAATGGTAAGTCTACATTTGTGGCAATGGTGGGGCTGTATTCGTGGCAGTGGTGGGGCTGCATTCATGGCAATGGTGGGGCTGCATTCATGGCAATGGTGGGGCTGCATTCATGGCAATGGTGGGGCTGCATTCATGGCAATGGTGAGTCTGCATTCATGACACTTGTGAGGCTGCATTTATGGGCACTGACCTTTATTTTGCTTTACGGTTCTTTATTTAAAATTTTTTTTTTTCCCTTAAACTTCCCTCTTAAAGTGAAGGTGTGTGTTATACGGCGATAAATACGGTATATCCAAATAACACGTCCAAGCTCATCTCTACACCACACACAGCCACAAAGGCAAGAGAATTCTTGTTGGGCAGTTTATTAGCACTCGGACGAACACACTTAGACCAAATTTTAATGGTTCAAAGAATGTCACGCAAAATGGTCGGCCCTCACGCATGTTCACTACATAAAATCTGGCCCTTTTTGAAAAAAGTTTGGACACCCCTGGAGTATATGTATTGATAAATGTGCTAGCTATGAAGGCAGCTTTTTTTTTCTTCTTTTTTTTGTCATTTATTTAATTATTTTAAATTGTGATTAATATAATTATTATGGTTATTATTACTATGTTACATTTATTTTATTTTTTATTTAATTAAGAGGACCTGGAGTCATTATCAGTGTTGTGGATCATAAACCAGCTACACATTACATTGTACTCCGTAGTAACCTTTACTTGCTTTATTTCTATGATAAGTCAAGGTTTTATGTTAGGAGATGATCTCTGTGCAACTGGAACTCACTCCTACAGCTTACTGTAATTCTTTGGGACAAAATGGTATTTTAGTATTAAAAAGTATAGCGAAGAATCCATTAGAGATACTATTTTGATTAGTATAAAATTGGATTAAAAATTAGATTAAATTAGATTTAACATTTGGCTTGTTTTCTAAATGAACTCACAAAAAAAACAATGGATGTACGCTGAATGCTAAAACTAGCCGACTGCCTTCTTGTAAAGCAATCACTTGTTTCCAGCAGTGAAGGGCAAGGACATATTGATTACATTTTCCGTGAGCTGCCTGTCTGGTGTATGGGGAGGTGTCATGCAAATCATGTTCTGGTAGCTTTTTTTCTCTTATTCTTTGAATTATTCCACCTCTCCGTTGTTTTATCTCATCCCAAACTTCCAGCAAATCTGCTAGCAGACATAGTGGCAGATACAAGGCACATTTTCATACATAACAAGATGAACAAAATCTGTTCAATGCTGCGTGTGTATCCTTCCATCTGAAGACAATTCGAATATTTGTGGCAAGTAATCAATCTTCCTATTTACTAGATATGATTAGATTGATTATTGTGTTGTAGAATGTGTGGGGGATAAGGGAATGTGTGAAGACACAATTGTTCAATTTATAGTTTTCTGTTACAGACTCACAATCCCTTTAAATGTAACAAGAGATGGCTATAGAAGTATTACATAGCTGTGTGTGTTACTGTGGTCAATGGACCAATGGCCAATTAATTTTATAGATGAATGATTATGTCATTCAAGGTCAAATGACTTGCAATATCAAATCTTATCCCCATCATGGACCATGGAATAGTAAATACTTATTAACAGTGAACATTCTACAACATATGTTGTAAATAAAGGTCAGTATAAATAGAAGAAGTTTAAAGCCCAACTCCGGGCAACACTTAAAGAATTCTCTTGCAGTGTGGCCTCCCTTAACTGCAAGTTAGATCTCGTGGTTGAGGAATAAGCAGTAATGATTGCCGTATTTCTTGCTCCAGCAGCCTTTCTCCACACTCTGACGTCACCAGCAGCCTTTTGTTAAGACACCTTGGTTGGCAGTTGCAACAAGTACAACACAGGACCAATACTCTTGTATTGTAGGTGTGGATACTGAGGGCCTAATTACAGCCCTTTCCTGTATCCCTTAGACTAAAAGAGCATTTCACCTTTGCATTAAGGCCCCTTTCACACTTGTACAACCTGAAAGTCGCGCAACTTTGACGCGACTTGAATCAATGCCTGTGTAATATTGAAGTCTATGGACCTCAAGTCGCTTTAAAGTCAGTCCAAAGTAGTGCAGGGACTACTTTGAAGTCACACAGATATGAACAGTACTCATTGTAAATCGGGTGGTACGACTTTTCATGCGACTTTGCAGTCCCAAGTGTGAAAGGGGCCTAAAAATGAAAGTTATTGAAATTGAAGTGAAAATGTTACATTAATGAATAGGTACAATACATAAATTAGCTGAAGATAAGAGTCGTGAGGTTGGATATATCACCACATTCAACCAGATGTATCACAATATGGAAGATATATCAAGAAACACTGGTATTTTCCAGTACAAGATCCCAATATGAGTCCAGTAATACCTGAGAGACCAAGTTTTATATAAAAAAGGGCTCTGAGCAGTAGAAATAAAATAGCTTTAAGAAAGATAACATGTATCAACAAGAATAGGTTGTCAGGTGGAGTGTTAAACGTTTTTTTAGCATCAGAGGGATGTACCAGTGTAAGAAGATTCAGTGCAAGATGTGTCCCTTTGTTCAACATAGACAATAAGAATTTATTGATAACAAAGGAAAAACTTTTCATCTCAAAGAGTTTTACAATTGCTCTTCTGAATTTTCCATCTACTGTCTTACCTGTTCCGTGGCCTCTTACAGTATCTCACAAAAGTGAGCACACCCCTCACATTTTTGTAAATATTTTATTATATCTTTTTTTATGTGACAACACTGAAGAAATGACACTTTGCTACAATGTAAAGTAGTGAGTGTACAGCTTGTATAACAGTGAAAATTTTCTGTCACCTCAAAATAACTCAAAACACAGCCATTAATGTCTACACCGCTGAAACAAAAGTGGGTACACCCCTAAGTGAAAATGTCCAAATTAGGCTTAATTAGCCATTTTCCCTCCCCAGTGTCATGGGACTCGTTAGTGTTACAAGGTCTCAGGTGTGAATGGGGAGCAGGTGTTTTAAATTTGGTGTTATCGCTCTCAATCTCCCATACTGGTCACTGGAAGTTCAACACGGCACCTCATGGCAAATAACTCTGAGGATCTGAAAAAAAGAATTGTTGCTCTACATAAAGATAGCCTAGGCTATAAGAAGATTGCCAAGATACTGAAACTGAGCTGCAGCACGGTGGCCAAGACCATACAGCAGTTTAACAGGACAGCTTCCACTTAGAACAGGCCTCGCCATGGTCGACCAAAGAAGTTGAGTGCACATGCTCAGCGTTATATCCAGAGGTTGTCTATGGGAAATAGACATATGAGTGCTGCCAACATTGCTGCAGAGGTTGAAGCCTGTCAGTGCTCAGACCATATGCTACACACTGCATCAAATTGGTCTGCATAGCTGTCATGCAAGAAGAAAGCCACTTCTAAAGATGATGCACAAGAAAGTTCGCAAACAGTATGCCAAAGACAAACAGACTAAGGACATGGATTACTGGAACCATGTCCTGTGGTCTGATGAGACCAAGATAAACTTATTTGGTTCCGGTGGTGTCAAGCATGTGTGGCAGCAACCAGGTGAGGAGTGTGTCTTGCCTACAGTCAAGCCTGGTGATGGGAGTATCATGGTCTGGGGCTGCATGAGTGCTGCCGCCACTGGGGGGCTACAGTTCATTGAGGGAACCATGAAGACCAACATGTACTGTGACAAACTGAAGCAGAGTATGATCCCCTCCCTTTGGAGACTGGGCCGCAGGGCAGTATTCCAACAGAATAACGACCCCAAACACACCTCCAAGACGACCACTGCCTTGCTAAAGAAGCTGAGGGTAAAGGTGATGGACTGGCCAAACATGTCTCCAGACCTAACTCCTATTGAGCATCTGTGGGGCATCCTCAAATGCAAGGTCTCTAACATCCACCAGCTCCATGATGTCGTCATGGAGTGGTGGAAGAGGACACCAGTGGCAACCTGTGAAGCTCTGGTGAACTCCATGCCCAAGAGGGTTAAGGCAGTATTGGAAAATAATGAGGGGCCACAAAATATTGACACTTTGGACCAAATTTGGACATATTCACTTAGGGGTGTACTCACTTTTGTTGCCAGTGGTTTAGATATGTTTGTTAAGTTATTTTGAGGGGACAGCAAATTTATACTGTTATACAAGCTGTACACTCACTACTTTACATTGTAGCAAAGTGTCATTTCTTCAGTGTTGTCGCATGAAAAGATATAATAAAATATTTACAAAAATGTGAGGGGGTGTACTCACTTTTTTGAGATACTGTGTCTGTAGTGTTTACTTATCTCTCTCCAAAGCCCTAATTCCCAGGTCGTTCTGCTGTTTCATTCCTCTGTTATCAGCATGATAACCTCTGACAAATTCTCCAACAACCAAGATAAAACCAGTCTGAGGTTTGTGTCGGAGTGGGTGCTATAAATTGATTAGCAGAGAACTTGTCTTGTCACAGCTCTGCACATTCCTTCCTTCCTCTGCCTACGTGGAGGTGGGGTGCCTTTCCTCCAATCAGCTGTCACATAGTGTATGCCAAGAATCCACTCCTACTGCTGAATGAGGAAGTAAAACATTCTAACACAATGTTAGAATTCTAAAGAATATAGCAAGCTGAAGATAGCAGATATACATGTAAAACTTATGTAGGTAGATTTGATTCATCTCTGTGTATCATTTGAGGCTGTTCACTTCACTGGGTATAGGAGAGGGTTTACATTCACTTTAAGAAACAGACTGCACTATGCTGTCTGTTTAACATGTTTCAAGTGCCGGAAATTGCAGAAAGAGGTACATAGGCAGCTTATCTTTCAGCATAGATAGGACCATTAGAGTACAATGATTTTGATCACAAAAGTTGTCATGTATTTGTTGCCAGAAACACGGAGAAGGTGACATTGTCCTTTTTACTGTCAGTTTTACATTTACTTTATACTGCTCTGCTGGATGTTGTGTTGCACTATTACTTCCGGCAGAGGGAGAGCTATAGCTAGGAAAGTCTATGGGACTTCTATGTAGAATGCTGAGGATCATTGGAGAACTTTGGCATCAACCATAGACTGGAACTGATGGACCCTTACACTACAGTTCCCATAGGAAACTGAAGAAGAGAGAAGCTGGCTTCCGTCAAAGGGACATGCTATAAAACGAGCATTGTTTGAATGCTTAAATGGGAAAAAAAAGCTGTTGGTGTGTACCCAGCATAAGCTTCTTGGTAAATAATGATTCTTCTTCACCCTGTTTGATTTAATTATTGCATTTTATCCTACATAATTGTTCAATGATGCACTGGATCATATGCTCTCTACCCTGCTGCTTTTATAGTTCTGTGAACCCACTAAAGTAGGACTACTGAGGAGTTGAAAACAGCCAAAGGCTCAAGTGCGCTTTATCCACCTCTGAATACAATAATTATTTCCACTTTTTAGTGCAATTTCAATCTTCTAAAAATATACCTTTGTTTGACATTGTAACTGTTTGATTTAAGTCTAAGGAAGTGAGTTTCTTATCCCATTGATTAATGTGTTAAATAATTTGTTGTCATTTGTTTGTTATGCGCATAGGTGGGAAAGTAAGTCTCTGGTGAGTGATACTACATACTGCTGAATATTTATGACTCCACTACAACATTACAGGGAGAAAATAAGACTAATTACTATTGATGCTTGGCAGCTCAACTTCTCATAGCACACACCATTCATTAGTGTGCCAGAATTTGTATTTTTATTTCTAAGAAAATTGTTTGTGCCATTAAAGAGGAACTAATATTCTTTGTGCTCTAACCATTATATCTTCCATGTTAGCGGGTGCCATTTTCAAAGAGAAATATTGACTTGTGTGAAGTTATTGATCTAAAACTCACAAAAACAAAATAAACTACTTAATAGACAACTCTAAGCACTTGGAGGTATATTTTCTACCGTTCATCTAATTTATTCTAGAAATTTTGCTGTTTTTAAAATGATTCATAAAACAAACTGGGGTAGATTTACTAAAACTGGTGCACACAAAATTGGGTGCAGCTCTGCATAGAAACCAATCAGCTTCCAGGTTTTATTGTCAAAGCTTAATTGAACAAGCTGAAGTTAGAAGCTGATTCATTAAACAGCTGCACCAGAACTTGTGTGCACCAGTTTTAGTAAATCTCCTGCACTGTGACTGCAACACATAGCCTACTTTCACACTGTTTTTTTACCATCGTTTTAACTGCGCTATTCGACCGCTAGCGAGGAGAGTTTAACCTGCTAGTGGCTGAAAAAGGGTTAAAACTCCCAACAAAGCACCGCTGCAGCAGCGCTTTTCCTGCGGGTTTGCAGTGCTGCCCCATTGTTTTCTATGGGAAGGGGCGCTTTAGGAGCGGTGAATACACCGCTCCTATAGTGCTGCAAAGATGCAGCTTGCAGGACTTTTTTGACCATCTTGCAAGCGAACCGCTCCAGTGTGAAAGCACTCGGGCTTTCACATTGGAGTGAATTGAGCAGCTCTTTTAGGGCGCTTTGCAGGCACTATTTTTAGCGATAAAGCTCCTGCAAAGCGCCTCAGTGTGAAAGTAGCCTTACTCTTCAAAGGGGGTGGGCGGATAGTTTTACCATGGTCTACCATGGTCACAATAAAAAAAAAAAATAAATAAATAAAAATAAAATAATATATATATATATATATATATATATATATATATATATATATATATATATATATATATATATATATATATATATATATATATATATATATATATATATACATATACACATACACACACACACACACACACACACACTTTTGTACAATGCACACCACTGCGCACAGGGTATAAACAAATAATAACATCTCTTATACTGTACTCTCATTCAGTATTGCACATGCGTTTATAGATCAATGAAAGAAGCAACCAATGTTCACTAGGAGCCAGGAAAGTCAATTAATTAATTGTCTAATTAAAATATTAAAATAATTAGAATGATAATATTCGCCTTAGATTTTGAAGGATGTGCTTGTATTTATATACTAACCCATAGTTTCACAAACCCATAGTTTCACAAACAGACAGCTAAGCCATGGTTTTACTGCCCCCTTTCCCCCAACTGCCCACCTAAAATAAATATGCAGCCAATCAGGGCTGTACACAACCTTTGCACACCTATATATGGGTACAATATAAGGGGGAAAAGGGAGAGAATTGAGTGCTGAATAACCAACTGAAAATATCTTCGTATTATTCTAAGATACAGATAACAGAAAGGCGCAATGGACTAACACACCAACAATACAAATCTGCATACACCAAATAAACACATTAGATGCAGTATACGCAGCATTACATACTGTAGTAATTCAACGTATAAAGCCAAGATATTGGCACGTTGGGAGAGAGTTTCAGAGTGCAAGATCCTCTCTTCAGCAGAAACCTAGTGAGCATGTTGCAACCCAGGTCCTAAAATGGCTGCAGACTCCCATGGCTCGGCCTAACAGGAGCAACAGTGTTCACCGACCCTGTCTGTCACCCTGAATCACAGTCATACATACATTTTGTACATCTATACTATGGAAAACTCTCTACAGATCTTTATGGCAAACCTACGGATAGAAACATTGTCTAGCAGCTTTTTTCCACAGTTTGTGGAATTAGTACAGGAAAGCTCAGCTGCTTTTTTAGTAGAAGGCTACTCTAAGGAGGTTTTGAATGAGGCTCCTCTCTGCCAATCCCTTCACTGGCTTCCCCTACCCCACCATATAAAATTCTAACCACAACATACAAGGCCATCCACAACATCACCCCCAGCTACATCATCAACCTCATCTGCAGATATCGCCCAAATTGTCCCCTCCGCTCCTCCCAGGACCTCCTGCTCTCTAGCTCCCTTGTTACCTCCTCTCATGCTCGTCTTCAGGACTTCTCCAGAGCCTCTCCCATCCTCTGGAATTCCCTGCCCCGGTATATCCAATCAGCCCCTAACCTGTCCACCTTTAGGAGATCCCTGAAAATTCACTTATTCAGGGAAGCCTATCCCACACCCACCTAACAACCCCATCAAATCATTCCCTGCATCTATTACCTTTTGTACCACCACCCCCCTCCCTTTAGAATGTAAGTTCTACGAGCAGGGCCCTCCTGTCCCTTCTGTATTGAACTGTACTGTAATTGTTCTGTCCCCCCTCTACATTGTAAAGCGCTGCATAAACTGTTAGTGCTATATAAATCGTTTTTTTTTTTTTTTAAATTTAAATAATCTTTATTAAATTTTCCAAAATATATAAAAATAAGTTTTTTTACAACAATTCTTAAATACACCTTATACAAAGCCTTTTATATATATAATAACGAAAAACATTACTATCCAATTTTCCCCTTTTATCCCTACCCACCCACCTCTATATCCCCATCTTACCCTCCCCCCCTATCTTGATCCTTATTTACTACCACACCTTCCTATTACTTAATATCGTACATCCATTACCTTATCTCTTCCTACATACATTTTACATGGGATAACCCACTTCCTCTAACCAAGGCATCCAAATTTTTTTAAATTCCTTTAAATTTCCTCTCTTTGCATATACTACCTTTTCTTTCCATATTGTTTCCGTTACTGTTTTAAACCAGTCGTCTTTAGAGGGAGGTTTCTCTGCCTGCCATCTCTGCACTATTCATTTCTTTGCCTGGAACAGGCACCTTAGCACTACTTTAGTTTTAATATTCCCCAACCTCTCCCCCACTCCCATGATACACAGTTTTGGGTCCATTTTGAGTGACAGCTTAAAGATCTTATTTATGGTATCTAATATTTCCATCCAATATCGGTATAGTTTTGGACATTTCCAAATCATGTGCATCAGGTCCCCGGTATTTTGGCACCTAGGGCATTTAGCATCCCCCCTCTGCCCCCATTCAAACAGTTTTTTAGGAGTATAGTATTTTCTATGTAAGAGCATTAGATATGACATCTTCTGGGCAGGCAAAACCGAAACTTGGTTCCCCCCGTCAATATCTTTTTCCATTGCTCGTCCGAAATTCTACCCAGGTCTCTTTCCCACTTACTTCTGCAATTAAGGTTTTCTGAACCCATAATACTGTTTCTGCATATCTGTGGGTAGAATTCCGCTATGGATCCATTAGATCCTCCAGAACTACTTATGCTTTCATATATGGGGGAGGTGCTCCACACCGGACCTTGCTCCCCAAACTGAGCTTTTAAAGCATGTTTGATTTGCAAATAGCTATAGTATGAATTGTTTGGTATATCAAAATCCTCTTTTAGTGCAATAAACGTTTTTAGGGAGCTACCATTATATAGTTGATCCAGGCTAACTATACCCTTTATTTCCCATATCTTTATTTTCCCCATTGATCTTAACTCTTGTAGGTTCTTATTGTCCCAAAGCGGGCCACCTTTAACCATACCCCCCATTCCCCTCAGATCCTTTATAGTTTTCCACACTTTTATTATTAGCTTAACCGTAGGGGGTCTATAGGCAAAAGAGTTCGCCTCCAAGACCTCCACTAGTGTCTTATGTGGTGCATCTACAGTCATCAGTCCCCCACTTTTATTTCCTTCTGGATCAGTATCTGATACCAGATGTTGTAATTGGGCTGCTAAGAAATAACTACGCGGATGTGGTACTGTTAGACCCCCCTCTCGAGTTGGCAGTTGTAAGGTCTGAAGGCCTATTCTAGGCTGTTTTCCTTTCCATATAAGAGCTCTTAGTAGTATATCTATTTTTTTAAACCATTTCCTTTGAATCCAAATTGGTGAATTATGCAACAGATACAATAACTGGGGTAACCACAGCATTTTGATCAGGTTGCATCTACCAACTACTGATAAAGGGAGTCCCTTCCATATATCACTCTTATTCTTAAATTTAGATAGTAGAGGGACTAAATTGTTATTTATATAATTATTTGGGTCTTTGGTTATATATATGCCTAAGTATTTTGTTTTCTCTACTATTTCTACTTAGATATTTTCTAAACAGGAACTCTTCCTAGTGGGATCTATTGGTAACAATGCTGATTTCTCCCAATTTATAGTAAGACCTGAGAGTGCTCCAAACCTCGAAAAGATGTCCATCACCTGTCTAAGCGATCTCTCTGTGTCCCCTAAAAAAATGAGGACATCATCCGCATATAACGCAATCCGTTCTTCTCTGTCCCTTCTCCGGAACCCTTCCATAGTCCTATCCTGCCTTACTGCAATGGCTACTGGTTCCATTGCCAGAGCAAATATCAGAGGTGACAAGGGACAACCCTGCCTAGAGCCCCTTTCAAGTCGGAATCCATCCGAAAGAGCATTATTCACTCTGATCTTTGCCTTGGGGTTGTTATAGAGAATTTTAACCCAACTAATATAGGAAGGCCCGAATCCAAACTCCTTCATTACGCGCCATATATACCCCCATTCAAGACTGTCAAACGCTTTTACCACATCTAGCATCATCACAGCCCTTGAGCCTATATTTTCAGTTGGTATCTGCAGGTTCATAAATAACCTTCTGATATTCCTACTGGTTGATCTTTGGGGTATAAAACCTGTCTGGTCAGGATGGACCAATTTATGGATTATTTTTTTTTAGTCTGGTAGCCAGAATCTTAGCTAGGATTTTCACATCTGAACATAGTAAAGAGATAGGTCTGTAGGACCCGGGATCTAAAGGATCTTTCCCTTCTTTGTGCAGCACTATTATCGTGACTTTGGTCATTGATATGGGAAGCTTCCCCTCCTTCTTTGCCCAATCAAACACTTTAAGAAGCTCCGGGAGTAACACTGTCCCATAATTTTTATAAGTTTCAACAGGGAGGCCATCAGGACCAGGGGATTTCTGATTTTTCATTTCTGTTACGGCTAATTTAATTTCCTCCAGAGTTATCAGGGCTTCCAATACCTCACTATCAGACTCTGTAAGGGAGGGCATCTCAATGTCCCCGAAAAATTTATCTAGCTCCTCTCCCTCCACGGCCCCCCGAGATGTATACAATTCTTCATAATAATTTTTAAATGTATCTGTAATTTCATCTATCTGAGATGAGATCTCTCCTCTCACTGTCCTAATAGCGGGTATCATGGAGGGTTAAGATCCAGATCTAACTAAATGGGCCAGCATCTTCCCAACCCTTTCCCCCTCCCCATATACAATTTGGTTTTGAAATAGTCTTTTATGTTCGGACTTCCTAATCATTACATCCTTGTATATTTGTTGTTTATTTTCCCATTTACTTTGTTTGTCTGGGGTTGGCTCCTTCACATACTCCCTTTCTGCTGTTATTACCTCTTTCCTGACCTTATCCTCCCAATCCAGTGAAGATTTTTTTATTTTAGAAACTTGTTGTATAAATAAACCCCTCAGATAAGCCTTCAGTGCATCCCACATCATCTCTCTTGTTGTGGTATCCGTATTAAACCTTATAAGCTTGTTTACCTTGGCTATTATCCCATTCTGATCCTTTATTATTCCAAACCACATTGGGTTCATTTTCCATAACCTATCAACCTTCTTATTATTTATACTTATCGAAATCGTCAGCAGCGAGTGATCTGATACACCCCTAGGTTGGTAAGCTATATCTTTAATGGTTTGGGAACCTAGCTCATTACCCAATGCAAGATCTATTCTTGAAAGTGTAGAATAGGAACTAGAATAACATGAGAATTGTAACGTCACAGGGTTCCGTATTCTCCATAGATCCAATAGACCAGCTTCCTGAAGGAAGTGGCTCATACGGTTTCCCTGTGGCGCCTGTCCCTGGTTACCTGGGGGGAACCTATCTATCTTTTTATTTATTACCACATTAAAGTCCCCAACTACTATAATTGGTATGTTAATCTTATCTACTATAAACTCTAATAAATCGTACAAGACATCTAGTTTAAAAGGTGGAGGGATATAAAACATTTGCTAGTACATATTCCTGGTTTTCTATTATACAGTGCAAAAAAAATATACTGACCCTCCCCATCTATTTTGCACTGTCTGCAGGTGAAAGCCACCCCCCTCCCAATTAACACTGACACCCCCCTGGAATAGGTGGTGTGCACAGAGTGGAATTGGCACTGGAATCTCTTGTTTCTTACCTGAGATTTAGTGTCTTGAGTCAAGTGTGTCTCCTGCAGACAGGCAATTCCTATTTTAAAAATATCCAACATTTCAAATACAGCTGCTCTTTTGGCAGAGGTACCCAACCCACGAACATTCCATGATCCAATATTCAATACCATTGATTTTTTTATATAACATCTATTGAAAGAAAAAAGTAGCAGCAAAAGCTAGATCTTAATAATATCAAGGAGAGATACCCAGTTATCCATAGGGAATCTGTTAGTGCTAAACCCAAAAAAATCACTATACCCCTCTGTGTCAAAAAAAATTATCTTCCCCGTGATTACAAAAAAAACCCATATTTTCATACTGTAAACATTCATGCTCTATCTATATTTATTTTATCGATGCCCAATGTGTTATCCTATATTCCAGTGTGCCGTTTATATTTTGTTTTACCAGTGCCCAATGTGTTATCCTATCCTGCCCAATGTGTTATCCTGTACGATAAATCTCCTTATAATTCCGTGTGCCATAAGTTCCCCTACTAAATATAATCCTTTTCCTATAGCCCTTGCCCCCCCCCCATCCCCCATCCTCCCAAAATACCCGCCCTCACTGCCCTCCCCCCCCCACCCCACACCATTCTAGGTTACCCCTAGGGGCTTTTTTAATAACCGTCTCACACCCTACTTTAATCACCCTCTCACCTCCCCTACCCCTATCTCCCCTTCCCCCTCCCCACACACTTGTTTTAATCCCCTTCCTTCTTAAACCTAAATCCATTTACCGTTTCAATTCTGCACCCCACCCTTCCCTGAAAAAATTAAATAATTCATTATATTTGTGCCCCCTTATGTGTAACAACTTCAACCCGGGCTCCCTGTTATTTCATTGGTAACTGATCTCTTTTATCTTCTAACCATGTTAACGCACCCGCAGGCGAGTCAAAAATCTGACTTCCTCCGAGTGCGTTTATCCGAAGCCTGGCAGGGTAAAGGAGAGCATAAGTAATGTTAAATTTTTGAAGGCTACGTTTAACTCCTAAAACTCAGCTCTGCGTTTCTGAAGGTCAGGGGAGAAATCAGGGTATATTGATATCCTAGCCCCATTAAAGGAAATATGCCCCATCTCTCTGGCCTTTCTAAGGAGCTTTACTTTATCTTTATAATTTAAAAATTTCACTAATAGCGGTCTCGGGGGGCTTCCTTGAGGGGGGGCCTGAGGGGAACTCTATGTGCTCTTTCGATTGAAAACTGCTGTGAGAACGAGTCTCCTCCAAACGTTTCAATCAGCCATTTCTCTAAAAATACTATTGGATCTGAACCTTCACTCTTTTCGGGAAGCCCCACCACCCTCACATTGTCCCTACGAAGTCTATTTTCCACTTCATCAAATTTTTCCATGAGTTTATTTATTTTCTAATAAAAAAACAATGTGTCTGCGCTAGAAAAAATCGCTGCACTCAAAGTGCAGTACCCCTAGGTGCTAAAGTATAAAGTGCACAGTGCTATGTGAAACACAGCAAATGAGTGATCAAACAAAACAACATATCCATTAAAATATCAAAATAAAATACAAGGGGATATAACAAACAGTGAATAAATGAAGTCCAAAAACGTGTATATCCAATGATATAAAAGTGCCCAAATAAATTAGTCCAAAAATTTGGTGAATTTCACATATCCTATCTTCCAAACTGTGCCACCAAAAAACATGCTATGGTGTCTTCCAGCCGCCCCCACAGGTGTATATGCTCACCTTCCTGTGTGTGACACAGCGATTAGACTATGTCAAACAAAGCCTTGGAGCCACTCCTGTGCTCATTAGGAACCAGCTGTGCAGACTTCCAATGTTCTCAAGTGGAGATGGTTTCTTCCTGTGTGTGACACAGCGATTAGACTATGTCAAACAAAGCCTTGGAGCCACTCCTGTGCTCATTAGGAACCAGCTGTGCAGACTTCCAATGTTCTCAAGTGGAGATGGTTTATGCAAGAGAAAAAAAACTCCATAGCGCAATATGTAGGTATAAAGGATTTTAATCAAATAATCAGCTCCCCTCACTGGGGTACTCACATATTGTGGGTGCGTGAGTGCACCATCCTTAACAAGCATAAAACGGTCAATCTCTCGGTGTGGTGTGCGGTGCGGCGTGTGTAACGAAAATCTCCTGCTCTCTCTCTGCTGACAGCTCCGTCCAGGCCCCTCCTCTTTCCATGTCTTGGACTCTCTCTGCTGACAGCTCCGTCCAGGCCCCTCCTCTTTCCATGTCTTGGATTCTTGTTTCATAGGGTACAAATCATCTTCTATCAGACTTATTCTCGTCTCCATTTCCATTACTTTTTCCGCTGTTTCCTTAAGTTCATGCCGTACCAGGATTAACTCCCCTTTAATATCTTCCATTTGGTTACTTAGTTCACTCAAAGAATATTTACATGCATTAAATCGCCAGTAGGATATCTTTCAGGGAGGGCTCTCCTTCTGCTGGAGGTATCGGATTGATAGAAATTTCTGTTTCCTTCCCAACCACTCCTGACCCTTTACTTGAAAGGTTTTTGGTACCAGTGATCCCTGTGGACATACTCAGGTGCCCCTGACTCTTTTTTGTCCGCTGTTGATTTAACTTGAGTTTGCTGCCCCCCTTTTCTTGGTGTATGATCCGTGGCACGGATCATTCTTTCTGGCTTGGCGGTCGCTGCGACAGCTGCTGCAGTTGCGCCCGCCACAGTGGGCTGAGCTTCTTTTTCCTTGTCTTTGGCTGAGCGTAGGGATTGAACTCCCACGTTCTCCTGGTTAGCTTGTTCATCACCTTTCCTCCTTGTTGACATTATGCCTATCCTACTGTAAAGATATTCAATGTAAGGCAGCAAATCAGGTTCCCTGGGAGTCAGGAAGGCAGTAATAAATGACCTCCAAGTTTAAACCTCTTGCCCTTTCCGTTTATTAACGCCGGGAGTTGCAACAGTTAGGTAAAGGAACAAAAATGAGGACACGGTCATTTACAGAAGATGCATGGAGAGAGTGTTCATATTAGGCCCACATTAGACCCCCTTTTCCTTGCGTCCAAAAATGAATTAAATGTTAGGGACCCCAATCAGCATAACCAGCAGTTCCGATATTATCCTGACCACCAAACAATAGCAGAGGTTCTATCCACCCAGCAAGAAGAAACACCCCCCTTCTCTGGTTCCCTCATATAGCTTGCAGTTCACTAGAAACTCCGTTCACCTGAAGTAATTACTGTCCCCCTCCACTTTATAGCAAGCTAGCAAACAAAGAGAGATGGAGCTCAGTACCTCGTCCCGCCGGTCTTGACAAGTCACACTGTTCCTTCCCAGCAGCGATGCAGGGACTAGTGCGTGCACTTACTTCTGTTTCCAGATAGCTCTACCTCCTCATGTTCCTCTGGACGGCATATACAGTGTACCGAATCCATTCCGAGTACACTCACAGAAGTCTCCACGGCGGACACCCGCCGTCAGTCTGTTCCAGCAGCTGCATTCCGTCCTCTCCTTCCTGTTCTTGCGGGATTTTCACTTGCACTTGTCACAAGCTGTGGACTAGGAGATCCCGGAGAGATCCGAACACACACCTCACTCGTTCCGGGCACGCCGGGAAGGGGACCGAAGAGGCAGACAGGTCACTGCAGCTCACATCGCCACATGGGTATGGTCTTCAGCGTTTATCCCCAGGGCGACACGTTCATGAAGCAGGGAGAGCGGGGTGGACACACGCACTCACACCACACCGACTAGCACCTCCATCCGCTTCCGGTCATGCCCCCGGTGCTATATAAATCGTTAATAATAAAATAATAATAATGAGGCTGCTGGTACAGCAAGACAATGTATTAGGTATTCACTTTTGAAATTCAAGCCTAAACAGCATATCTTTACGTGCCAGTAGTACTCACCTTTTCCTCTCATTCTAGGCATGCCTATTTTATCATTTTGCAAACACTGTCCAGTTCTCTCAAGTGATTCCTGTCTGTCTGATACCTTTCAAGAACCAACTCTTCTGGCATATAAGCACTCCAGGAACCTATGGAACCATCTCCACCGTGAGTAAAGGTTAGGTATCCTCTCCACCAACATGCAGATACACCACACACTCACTTGATTCTATTGACCCCTATTACGGGAGTCAAATGCGCAAGAAAATTAATCCCACAGGTTGGTCACCACATATTGGAATCCATATAGCTGCCGACATCAATCCAGAAAATCAGAATAAGATTGCACTTCAACACTCCAATATCATTCCATAGACGTATTTAGGTAGGGAGGGAGGAAGATAGAAGAGGGCTCTCATAGTGTAGCAATGTAAAATAATGTATTTAAAACCAATAATATTGCACTTACATCAAAGAAGACAAGAATCAGCATGTAATGTATTGGGAATTCTGGTTTACGTTCTACCTGCGCTCCAACTACTGGAAATGATGTATCTTGAGAAACTCCACCTAACACAGTTTTTTCAACCTACGTCTCCCTACCTAAATATGTCTATGGAGTGATTTTAGAGTGTTGAAGTGCAGTCTTATTCTTATTTTCTGGATGGATGCCAGCAGCTATCTGGATTACAATACGTGGTGACCAACCTGTGGGATTCATTTTCTTGTGCATCTGACTCCCGTCTGCACCATTCTACTCCAGCCAACAGGGGAAGTGCTAAAGCCAAGCCAGCCCATAGCTTGAATTTTGGGAGTTGTAGTTTGAGATGGCAAGCATATAATGGGGCAAATAGACTCCTTACATTACAGATCCCAATACGCACTCTGCAGTAGGAGGAGTAAGAGATTATTTTTTATTAAACTGCCTGCTGAATTTGTTCCTCTTGGTTCTGAGGGAGTTAGAGAGCAGAGGAGTTAATTATTCTGCAAGTCCCCTTTGTGCCCTTGCTCCCCCCCCCCTTTATCATACTCATTTTCTTTTGGGCAGTGTTTCTCCCTGTAATGTTGTAGTGCCGCCATAAATGTGCTCTGGCAGTGTAGTTCCACCATTCGGTAGATTAAACTTTTCCTTTGTTCACTGCTGCACTTGAGGTGGCCTTGCTACTATATATGCTGATCTGGATGCCAAATCTCATCTTATGCCTAGTCCTTACTGTTAATCACTTTGTAGGCTGAATTTGTAATATCATTGTTAATCCATTTTATGCTTGTCTAGTTACCAACCATATTGAACGACAATATATTAGGTTTGCCTTTACTACCTGGTTTGCTGCCTGTTTTCTATGATATAGCAATACTACTGGGTACTAAGTAATACTTTCAGTGATTTCCTGTAATATTGTATGTGAGGGGACCTATTTTAATCAGTGGCTCCTACAGGGGTAGCACTAAACCAATAAAGAATCCAAAGTGGATAATAAGGGTCTTGTGGAAGCATGTGAGGTCTCAATAGAGGACTATAGGCTGAGGTCACACATAGCAGCAGGACTGTCTTCTGTGAATCTTTGTAAATGCATGTTGGACAGCATAGCAAAGAACAATTAGGCCCAAAGTGAGGCAAGGCTTTGTGTGCTCACAAACCCAAAGAGTTAATGCTCCAGAGGGACACAGATGGCCAGAGGTAATCAAATCACTGTAGGCAGGCAGTGGAACTAAAACTAAACCAGAAGCTGGAAGATCCACAAGGAACCAAAAAAGCAGGAGCCACAATTGGAATGTGCTTCCTCTGGGCTGAAAGGCAGGAAAAAGTATGCAGCGCATATATGGAGTTCTGGACCGGGAAAACACCCTGCAGCTAACTAACACAGTACACAGAGGTCTGGAATGTGCCACAATGCAAAGCCCAATTTCTTTATCGTACATCATGGGACACAGAGCCATAGTAGTTACTATGTGGGTTATAGGCCACCTTCTGGTGATGGACACTGTCACACCCTAAGACAGGAAGTCCACTCCCTATATAACCCCTCCCACTACTGGGAGTACCTCAGTTTTTTCACCAGTGTCTTAGGTGTTGGTCACGAGTAAAGATGTGCTATGCTGAGCTCCACTGGGATATTCCTTGCTGGGGCAAGCTATGCGACCAGATCCATTCAAAGTGTCTTTTTAGGCCGAATTGAATGGTACCCAGGCCTTGTGGTGGAAGAAATGAGGTTTAGCCCATAACTCTTCTCTTTTTAGAGAGCTGGACCCCAGAATCCAGTACTTTGTTTTTTTCAGCCATAAAGTTTTCCTGGCGGTGTGTTTTACGGATCCAGGAGTGTGGATCCCCCGATAAAAAAGGGGCCCCGGTTCCTGAAGGTTTTCTAACAGAGCCCACTGTGAGGGGTGAAGATTGGGTCTGATTGGTTTTACCACAGAATCCCTGCGCCGGGAAAGGTAAGTGGAGATTGGGGGCTGTATAGAGCACGTACCTTGTCATACTTTCATCAGATCACTCTGTCTCAGCAGAAATGGCAGACTTCCCTCCGGCTAGCAGTCCCAGGCCTCCGGTAAGATATTGGGGGGATTTTTTTTCCAAAAACACCCCCCACCTGGACAGAAGCTCTCCCCCTCTCCCTGGATTGAGGAGGAAGCCAGAACAATTGGCGGATGCCGCTCTACCCCCCACCGCCTCTGCACGGCGGTTTTGTCAGCTCTCCTCCTCGTCGCCCCCCCCCCCCACACACACACACATTCATCACGTCGGATTGGAGGCCCGCGTTCGCGTGGGAAAACCGTTTCTTGAAAAGAGGACGGGGTGGAAATACGGAGGGGGCATGGCTTAGCGCAGCATTGGCGTGCAGCAATGTCCAGCACGGGAGTACACTTAAAAAGCTCCATTTTGCTGACTGCAAGCATGTCAGAGGGACACAAGAGCAAAAAGGGAGCATGTAAGTGGTGACATAGGCATTCTCTTGGCACATTTACTAAAGCACCAGGCTGAGCACTAATAGCAGCAGCAGTTGCTGGACTATTTGCTCAAGCAGTGGGTGCAATTTCTTCTGGTAGTACCTCTGCATTTGTGAATTGGGCTATGGTCAGAAGGGGAGGTAGAATCACTCCAAAAAAGGGCTCAAAAAGGGACTCCCTCAAGCTCAAAAAAGCCTAAACTCATCTCTACAATGGCCTCATCTCCTTCCCTGAGAGATCTGAGGTGGTTGGTCAGAGTGAGCCATCAGGGCTGGCAAATGTTGCAATTGTTTCCAACACTGCAGCCCCTGTCTATATTACTGAAGAAGAAGTTTTTTCCTCAGCCATGATAGGTTTGGAACAAAGGTTAGCGGCTTTAATCGCATCTTCCCACAGTGGGACGAAACGCGACAGGTCCCCTTCCCTTACCCAGGACCCTCAAACTGAGAAACTAGGGTCGGGAGAAGACGAATTTCTCTCAGGGGACCGTGAAGAGGCTTATGACTCCTCTTCTGAGGGGTCAAATGCGGATGGATCAGCTTCACAATCTGAAGATTGATGGTGCAATCTCTTACTGAGAAGGTCCTTCTTGTTTGGGTTCGCTAAAGCCTCCTCAAGCTGTGCATACCTTTCCTGTCCATTCATTGCTGGGATCTTCCAGATAAGCATTTTTTTCCTCCTAAAAAGTTTTCAACACTTTATCCTATGGAGAAAAAATTCATTAAGAAGTGGGAGATACCAGCAATTGACGCTGCTATATCCTCTGTGAATAAAAGTTTGACTTGTCCGGTAGACAATGCTCAAATGCTTAGGGATCCAACGGATAAGAAATTCAAATCCAACGGAATAGGAATTCCTATTAAAAAACACTTTTTCTCTGGCAGGTTCAGTGACTCAGCCTGCGCTGGTAGCAATTGGTGTATGTTAATCCTTGAGAGACCAGTTTCTCAAGGGTATTCCTGATCAGCAGGCCCAGGATTTAGCCGAGCTACCAGGGGTTTTAGGTTTTGCAATAGACGCTATGAGAGATTCTATTCTCCAGGCCTCACGCCTTACGCTTGGGCTGGTACACATGTGTAGATTCGTATGGCTGAAAAATTGGTCAGCCGAAGCACCATGCAAAAAGCTCCTGGCTAGTTTTCCTTTTCACAGTGAACGGCTGTTCAGGGATCATTTGGATAAATACATCCAAAAAATTTCTAGTGGAAAAAGTACCCTTTTGCCAGTTAGGAAGAGGAGTAAACGTATTTCATTTAAACAAGCTCCTTCTCCAGTGTCGGGGGCATCTGCCTCCAGGCAGTCACGACGGCCTCCACCATCAAGTTCAAGAGGTAAACCTCAGGGTCAACCACAGGAACAAAAGAAATCCTGGGGGAGGAAATCTACGAGACATACTAAAGCCTCCTTATGAAGGGGCGCCCCCGCTCGCTCAAGTGGGGGGAAGACTTCTGCAGTTCTCAAGGGTCTGGCAGGAAGAGTGTCCAGACAGATGGGTGACTTCCTCAATAACTCTAGGGTACAAACTTGAGTTGTCTCCTTTTCTTAGATCAAACATTCCCAGGGATCCAGAGAAAAAGAAGTCTCTCTTTCAAGCATTGGACCATCTTTTGTCTCAAAAAAGTGATCTCAGTGGTCCCCATGGAAGAGCAGGGATTGGGGTTTTATTCAAACCTTTTCATGGAACCAAAACCAAGTGGGGATGTCAGACCCATTCTAGATCTCAAAGATCAAAACCGATTTGTGAATGTCCGCTCTTTTCACAGAGTCAATCCTATCAGTAGTCTCCATCC
The DNA here is from genome assembly GCF_042186555.1 of Aquarana catesbeiana. Taxonomy (NCBI): domain Eukaryota; kingdom Metazoa; phylum Chordata; class Amphibia; order Anura; family Ranidae; genus Aquarana; species Aquarana catesbeiana. The sequence continues at coordinate 511,263,345 of NC_133327.1, read as the reverse complement.
TACAAGGGGGAGAACTTCTGGCGTCAATCCACATCAAAGATGCATACCTCCATGTGCCTATTTTCCCCGCTCACCAGAAATATTTACATTTCGAGGTAGAAAATCTTCATTTTCAGTTTGTAGCTCTGCCTTTCAGTCTAGCTACTACACCTCGAGTGTTTACAAAGGTCCTGGCCTCTCCTCTAGCCAGATTAAGGGCCCAAGGTATAACGATTATAGCTTACCTAGACGATCTGCTCTTGATAGACCGGTCGGTAGCCTGCTTAGACCAAAGTATGATCACCACAGTCAACTACCTGGAATACCTAGGTTGGGTTCTCAACCTAGAGAAATCCTCTATAAACCATCAGGAAGATTAGAATACTTGGGTCTGATCATAGATACAGCCCAGAAAAGGGTATTCTTGCCCCAGGCAAAGATCAGTGCCATAAAGGAACGGATTCAGGTGGTCAAGGCAAAGAAGAATCCTTCTATTTGACTTTGCATGAGGTTGTTGGGAAAGATGATGGCTTCATTCGAGGCCATTCCTTATGCTCAGTTTCATTCAAGGCTGCTGCAAAACAGTATCCCATTGGCTTGGAACAAGAAGGTCCAAGCTCTAGATTTCCCAATGTGTCTGTCTCCAAGGGTGCGCCGGAGCCTCAGTTGGTGGTTGATAACCAAGAATCTGCAGAAGGGAAAATTCTTCCTACCAGTTACCTGGAAGGTGGTAATAGATGCCAGCCTTTCAGGTTGGGAGTTGGGATTATCAGAGTTAGCTGCGCTTTCTTGTAAAGAGCCATATTTAATTATTCACAAGGATAAGGTGGTATTGCGTCCTCATTCAAACTTTCTACAGAAGGTAGTGTCAGGTTTTCATCTAAACGAGGATATTGTTTTACCTTCATTTTTTCCAGAACCCTCTTCTATGGAAGAGAAGTCACTACATTCTCTGGATGTGGTGAGAGCAGTCAAAGTCTACTTGAAGGCGACAGCTCAGATTCGAAAAACTGATGTTTTGTTTGTGTTGCCTGAAGGTCCTAAAAAAGGACAGGCATCACTGAAATCTACCATTTCTAAATGGATTTGGCAAGTCATTGTTCAAGCTTATGGTTTGAAGAGGAAGATTCCACCCTCTCAAATCAAAGTGCACTCCACTAGGGCTGTTAGTGCTTCATGGACAATGGATCACCAAGCCTCCATGGCTCAAATCTGCAAGGCCGCAACTTGGTCTTCAGTCCATACATTTACCAGATTCTGTCAGGTGGATGTAAGAAGGCATGAGGATATTGCCTTTGGGCGTAGTGTGCTGCAGGCAGCAGTATAAGTCCTCTGGTTTCACGGTGCCCTACTTTTGTTGTGTCTCCCTCCCCTCAGTTGGCATTGATCTGGGACATCCCACATAGTAACTACTATGGCTCTGTGTCCCGTGATGAACGATAAAGAAAATAGGTTTTTTTAACAGTTTACCTATAAAATCCTTTTCTTGAAGTTCATCACGGGACACAGAGGTCCCTCCCCTCTGCTAATACATGTATATTGCTTTGCTGAGGTATTGCTTTGCTGAGGTACTCCCAGTAGTGGGATTGGTTATATAGAGAGTGGACTTCCTGTCTTAGGGTGTGCCAGTGTCCATCACCTGAAGGTGGCCTATAAGCCACATAGTAACTACTATAGCTCTGCATCCCATGATGTACTCCAAGAAAAGGATTTTACAGGCAAGCTGTTATAAAAATCCTATTATGTGAAGCTGAGAGAATACCAATATACTTTAGCCTGAAGGCTTACTCACATAGTGAGCCTGCAGAGACTGGGTCATAGGCTTTTCTTACAACTCTGACTTTGGATAGTGCTCTGTGGCTAGCTAACACTGTGCACAGTGGTCCAGGAAGTGACATAATGCAGTACCAAGCGACTGAAGGTCAGTTTTTTTTAGTTTTAATTTATCTTTGCATTTAGCTATCCATTCCTCTGTCTCCGTAGTGGAGGTTACCAACCTCACCCAGTTCTGCCGGCTAGGAACTTGGGGGTTCTTCCAGAACCTTGGGATTAAACTCCTAACTGCATTAATGATCTGGGGCAAAACACACTTATAGTGGCTAAGAGGAATGGTAGAAACATGCAATAAGAAATTTATCCGCAAATCAGGGATATCAATATCTAAAATAATTTTGATTTGGGATCTAATATCAGACCAAAAGGGACAAAGCTTTGGGCACTCCCACCAAATATGTATAAAAGAGCCATGCTGACTGCAGTTCCAGACTACGAGGGGTATATCATTGCCAACCTAGAAGGCACTCTATACCAGCGTGTAAACAGCTTATAATTTGTTTCTTGCATTCCTGTATCATGATTGCTGGAATGGATCAACCGATACAGGTGGTCAAGCTAAATCTCATTAAAATCACGGTGTAGGTCTCTCTCCCACTCATGGATATAAAATGGGAAATTGTATCAAATACTTACCGTAATTATCCTTTCCTGATGCCAATCCATGGCAGCATACTAGTGATAGAGCTCCAGCTCTCTTCCACTCCCTCAGGAGCAGTGAATAGCATAAATTAAAGGCCTAGTTAGGCCCCACCCCATTCTTTGTAATTAGCTACATGCCGAAACGTGCAAGGGTGGGTCCATATGCTGCCATGATTGGCGTCAGGAAAGGAAAATTACGGTAGGTATTTATAACAATTTTCCGTTTCCCTGATGCCAACATGGCAGCATACTAGTGATAAATAATTAGCTGACAGAAGATGGAACAGTCCTTCCTCCACAGTCCACTAATGGCAAGACACCCAGATCTACTCCGTAACGCTTGAAAAGGTATCCTGGGGCTACCATGATACTTCCCTGCAGATGGAATCTATGGATGCCTTCAAATGGGCAGCCCACGAGAATGAAACTGCTCTGGGAGAGTATGTATCCACTGCTGAAGGAGGTTCACGACCTCTCGCCCTATATGCACGACCAAGCCTAATAGAATCCAGAAGGTAGCCTCTTTTCCCTGATGAATTCCAGCTGGAAAGCTAAAAGGCTTATTACATGATCTGAAAAGGGCAATTGTGGATAGGAACTTCTTTCAAGTTCTGGACACGTGCAATTTGTGTGACCCTCCTGAGTGATCCTCTGGGAAGTTAGGCAATGCCCAGATGACTGTTAGATGGAGGGCTGTCTCTAACCTTGAGCCCGGGTTCACACCTATGCGAATTAGATGCGGCTTACACCGCATCTAATTCGCAGGACATTTTAAAATACATTCATATGAATGCATCTGGTTCACATATGTGCGTTGCATTCGCACTGCGCATTGCACAAAAAACGTGTGCGTTTTTTGGGCATTGCGGTGCGAACTACAAGCCTATTATCTCCTATGGGAACGCATCTGATTCGCAGATGCATTGCGTTCTGAACAAGGATTTTCTCTTTCTCCTCACTACACCTCCCCCTCTCCCCCCCCTCCCTCCCCCTCTCCCTGCTCTCTAATCCTGAGCAAAAACGCAATGAATCCGTTGAACAGGAGATTGTTATCTCCCCAGTGAAACCTGAGCTTCAATTCGCACCGCACAAGTGTGAAACAGGGCTGATACAAGATGATCTACCGGACACAAGTCTACTCCTTCTGGAAATAAAACAATATCTTTTTTCTGAAGCTCTCCGAGCTTGAATCTCAGACATCCTTCTGCTTGATACTGCCTAGTAGGTAATGTCACAAACTGAACACTGTTCTGTTGGAGCAAATGTTGGAGCAAATGGTTGAAATGATATGAAATCCAGCAACACTGATAGATTCCACTGGGAAAGATCCACTTTCGTGGTGGTCGAAACCTCCTGACTGTCTTCAAAATTTGTGCAAATGAAAGGATTACAGACTATTTAAGCCTTGTTATTGCCAACCTAGTTGACACTTGCAATCTCAAGGAATATAGGCTAAGGTTCATGTCTAATCTGGTCTACAAGAAGTCCAGGACAGCTGTCACCGGAGGTGCAGTAGTATCAATATCTCGCCCTGCTGAGAGATAACACAAACTTGTTCCAGATTTTGGCAAAGATGTTGTTAGTAAAGTGCCGTCTCACACTCCACAAGGTAGAGATCATCCTGGAGCAAGCTAGGTTCTCAAGCTTTCCCTATCAGTCGTCCTTATTGCAGCCACAGCTTGCATATGTGCAAAGGGGAATTGGCTTGTTTCATGAGATGAATGGCCAGGACTAAAGGCCCTCATTGTCAAAATGTAGAAATGGATATGACTACCCTGTTCACTCTCGACAGCCTCAAGAGGAATCTCATTACAAGAAATGTTGGGGGAAAATATATAGGCTAGATTGCAGATCCATGGAGAAAATTAAGGCAATTGTCCCCTCTGCCTTGGGGTGCGGAACTGATTCAGTCATCCTCCTAAGTTTGTAATTGCTGTGAGAAGCAATGTAGTCTGTCTGTGGTTGGCCCCACCTGTGGACCAGCTCATGGAGGACCTACAGTGTAGGGCCCACTCGTACTCTGGAAAGTTTGCATGATGGTCAGTCTGCCTGTGTGTTCAAGTCCCCTAGGAGGTAAACTGCTTTTGGGAATTTGTAGGTGATTTCCTGACCCTGACAGCGTGGGGTTCACCTTTCTTAATAGCATATTACCACAAGTTCCTCCTTGGTGATGAATATAGGCAACCGCTGCATTGTTGTTCAACTGCAGAGAGACTGATCTTCCCTTGATTCTGTGTAGTAAGGTGAAAGGTGCTAAAAAAAGCTGCTTGGATTTCTAGGGTATTTAAGACTACCCCACTTGGCTGGGAATCTCCCATCGGACTAAACCGACGGACTATCAGTGTGCCTTCCAGGCTAGCTTTGCCAAGATAAATAGTAATTGTGGGGCACATGCGCGGCTCTTCAAGATGGTGGACATGTGATCCGTGAGCTCCGGACCCGCTTGGCTCTCCGCGACTCCTCTACAGCTACATCGGCTTCCATTTGCCATGGGGGTAAGACAAATAGACCCCTAAAGCCTCCTAGCACCCCACGGTAAAGATCGGGGACCAACGCCTTTACTACCCTGCTAGCGCCGCGGCCTCTAGTCACGCTGGACCACTACCTGACTAGGCCTCAATCCCCGGTCTCAATTATATAAGAGACCCGGAGAAGTACGTTAGCACCCTGATAGCGGACGACAAATCCCAGCAAGCCCTTCCTCCACATCTCCCCTCACCCTCCCAGTCCGTTTTAACCCCTGAACTGCTCAATGTCAAACTACAGGCCCTAGCACCCCAGCTTACAAAGCGAATAGCCCAGGAGGTGGGGAAGATTTCCAGGGAACTGAGAGGGGAAATTGACCAGCTTGGTGAGCGCACGGCAACTTTGGAAATCAAGTTTGATAATACATTACAATATATTCAGGCCATGGAAGAGGAAAATGCATCTCTTAAAAATTCAATGCCCCTGCTACATCTTTAGCAAGAAGACCTGGAAAACAGGGAGAGGAGCCAAAATCTCAGGTTCCGTGGGGTCCCAGAGAACGTGGCTGACAACAACATCAGACCATACTTATTAGGCCTGTTAAACCATCTTACCCCTGACATAGTGGACATAGACTGGCGCCTTGACCAGGCCCACAGGTCCCTGGCCCCCAAACCTCCTGCCCCCTGCCAGTCCGTGAGACATAGTGGTGCATTTCCATATTACGAATGTAAAGAGGCGCTGACCCTGGCTACCCGCAACCGATCCCATATTGACTATAAAAGGGACAGAATTCAAATATTCAGTGATCTCTCCCCAATCACCCTGGCCAAAAGGCGCTCACTTCATCCCATCACCTCTCACCAACTACATAAGATCCCTTACTTCTGGGGCTTCCCGCTTTGCCTCAGTGCAACAAAAGATGGAGCCCAACATACACATACACACACACTTCTGTAAGAAGGAGATTCCTTCCTCAAAAACCTGGGCCTAACATCATTGCCAGCAGATGAAGGGCAACCATTGCCTACCACCCCCTGACTTCCTTCAGCTCCATCATTGATCTGGACCCCGGTGCGAGGAAAAAGTTCAAGGGCCTACTCCACTCCAACATCCTTAATGGCCTAGGCAACCTACCTGATCCCCCGCGAGTCATCCCCCAGGAGGCTTTTCATTCCTTGGGATCACAGATCCCCATAACCCCTTCTCACGGGTTCAACTTGTTCCCATCCACCTTGTTGCCGACGATGGAAGATTGACTGCTCTGTTCCTCTTTGCCCTCTCTTACCACTGGAGTGCTTCGCATTGTTGTTTCTTTTTTCTGTTTCCTTTGGTTGGATCCTCTGATTTACCACACAAGATTGACTATGGAGTCTTTTGTCTGTTAACAACATCACTGGAGTAGCACAGCGGGTCCCCATGCTTCTCCCAGTTGGAGGCCGCCCTGCTCCCCCGCTTGTCCCCCGGCTGCAGCCGCGGACTCCCGAGTCGCAGATGCCACTCGGGCCTACACATGTTGTTAGGACTTTTTTTTCTAGGCCAACCTGGCCTTTTTGTTATATCGCAGCCACTCACCCTCAGAATTTTTTGGTGGATTTTTTGGGGGGGATTTTTCCTTGTTATTATGCTCTCTTTTTTTACTTCTTTCTCTTTCATATGTCATTTTTCTAACGTCCTCCACAGTACAATATGATATGTTGATTAAGACAAGGCTATTAACCTGTAACTCCACGATTGAGAAGTTACCCGTTCCACTACATTTACATTGGCTAACCTTTACTACCTTGGTATGGCTCTGAAGTTGTTGTCATACAATGTAAAAGGGCCTAAAGGGAGTGCGGATGTGATTCAGGAAACCCACTTCCGCTCTGGAGGTTCCTTTAAATTTCCATCCAAATATTTTCCAACTTCTCACACGGCGTCTGACTCACCTGGTAAGGCTGGTGTCACAATACTGATTAAACGCTCCTGCCCTCTCCAGATCCAGTCCACGCACTTAGACCCACATAATAATGCAATGTGTTTATATGTTTCATCCCATTACAATTATGAATGTACAATATATGCGACTAATTCAGGTCAGATCAAATTCTTAATTGAAGCATTCGAACAGCTCCAACACTTCTCACAGGTCATCAAGGTGATAGGTGGAGACTTTAATGCCATACTCTCCCCTACTTGAGACAGGGGATCCCTATTCCACACCAAACTACCCCTCCCAGCGCAATCCTTATCCACATCCTTTCGCAAACTGATACATGCCCACCACCTGTTTGACACTTGGAGGATCAAACACAAGCAAAGAGTTTTCATTCTGTTTTCCCCCCAGAATTCCCAAACACAAAATGTTCTCCAGACTGGACCACTTTTTTGTGACAGTCCCCCTCCTACCCAACACAGTGTCAGCTGAATTAGACCTCATCACCTGGTCGGATCCTGCCCCCTGACCCTAGACCTCTCCCTCGTCACCATGTATCCTAAGAAATGCCACTGGAGACTAATAATTCACTGCTAAACGACCTCAAAGCTAAAGTTGCACTCTCCCTCGCACTGACAGAATACTTTCAGCTCAATGTAGGTACTGTCCCCAGTTCATCCACTCTATAGGAAGCCCACAAGGCATATTTCAGGGGGCAATGTAACTAAGTAAGCTCCTGTAGAAAGAAAGATGTTGCCCTCCTGAAATCGTCCTTACTGGCCGAACTGCAAACAGCTGAGCGCTCCCTAGTACACTCTCCCACAGTGACCCGACTGCAGATGGTGACTTTGCTACGAAACAGGCTAAAGTCCCTAGAGATGTCAGCTATAGACAAAGCCCTCTTTTGGGCTAAGCAAAAATTCTACGAGTTCTCCAACAAACCACACAGAATGTTAATCTCCAGACTCAACCCTATGCCCTTCCACACTTTTCCGGACCACCTTAAACAACCTGATGGGACCCCCACTTACTGCCCACAAACTATAACTCGGGTCTTTGGTGAGTTTTATGCTAAACTCTACAACTGTCTAACCCCAGAACTCCACCCCCCCATTTGATCAAGAGTCGTTCAAGACTTTATCAGACATTAAACTACCAAAACTGACCAAACCGGTCCTACTCGTCCTAAACGCCCCCATTACAGGAGAAGAATTAGCTAATACAATTAAACACCTACCCCTGCACAAATCCCCTGGCCCAGACAGCCTTCCCTACTCCTACTACAGTACTTTCCTACCGATTTTGTCACCTCATCTATTATCTTTATACAATTCCCTTCTACAAGGCAAGACACCTCACCAACCCTTCTTTACTCCTACATCTCGGTAATTCCTAAACCTGGTAAAGACGCCTCCACCCCAGACAATTACCACCCAATCGCACTCTTCAATTCGGATGACAAACTCTTCACAAAAATTCTGGCCAATCGTTGATCCCAATTCCTAACCAAATTAATTGATAGAGACCAAGTGGGCTTTGTCCCTACGAGACACGCAGGGGACAACATTAGGCGCACCATCAATATCATTGATATGCTGAACAGAGTACGCAGACCTGCACTGATCCTCAGCCTAGATGCCCAAAAGGTGTTTGATAGACTAAGCTGACCCTATATGTTTGCTACCCTTTCCAAATTTGGGTTTCACGGTCCATTCATATCTGCCTTATCGGCCCTCTATTCTAATGCCGCGTACACACGGTCGGACTTTTTGTCTACAAAAGTCCAACGGACGCTGACGGACTAAAGCTGGCTGGTAATCCGATCGTGTGTGGGCTTCTCCGGACTTTCAACTGACTTTTTTAGCCTCAAATCCGACGGACTTTAGATTTGAAACATGCTTCAAATCTTTACGTCGTAACTACGACGGACCCCGAAGTCCGCTCGTCTGTATGCTAGTCCGACGGACAAAAAAACGACGCATGCTCATAAGCAAAAACTAAACGGAAGCACTCGGTCTAGTAAAACTAGTGTTCGTATTGTAGGTAGCACATTCCTCACGCTGCAAAATCTGTGATCGTTGAATGCAGCGTATTTAATGTCTTCTTTACGAATGCTATAAAGAATGAAGATGTTTTGCTGTTCATATTCTCCCAAACAGATTTCTGGATTCTTTTTCTCTTTGATCTCATGAATGACATGGTATGCTTTTTCAAAACAATGTTTCCATACTAATAATACTTTTTAAACTTTTTTTTTTTTGGTGGAGTCATCTTTTCTTGTAATTTTTATCCAGATATTTATTTTATGATTGTTGTGGAACTTTTTTTCTGTTTATCTATAAATTTTTTTGTAAAGTTACCACAGGGAAACCATTTTTATATATATTTGTTAAATTTTTTTTAATGTTTGTAAAGTTACCACAAAGAACCCTTTATAATTTTTGTTTTTATAGTGATTTGTTATTTTTTTTATATAAAGTTAACCCAAAGAACCGTTTTTGGTTATGTATCTTTTTTTTTTTAAATACCTACCACTCGAACATTATTAACATTATTTTAATCTATTTTTGTTGTGTTTTTGCAAAATCAATGAGATTGTTGTCCCTTGTTAATTTAAAACATTGTGTCTAAAATCTATGATTTAAAATAAATAACCTAAACTCAAAAAAGATCCATTTATTTATGGTCTAAATAAAATAAAGAGGAAGTCAACGCTGGAAAAAGTATGTGTACAAGAAAATGGGGATCTTGAGGAGTCCATATAAGAGGGAGCACAATCTGGTCCAAGAATCCCAGAGATCAACAGCACCAGCAGATGATATAGATGTCCCCAGACTGTGGTACTACAACAGCCTGCGTCTTCTGTCAGACCAGACTGTGAACCCAAGTCATCACTTTCTTCTCTTCCCTGCAGCCTTTCCTCCACGCTGCCCTTCAGCCTTCCCTGCAGCCCTCCTTGTAGCCTTCTTTCGAGGCTGTGGCTCTGGTGTTTCAGTTGTGGCAGGAGGAGGAGGAGGAGGAGGAGGGGGGGCTGCCTCATGTAGTTGGGTGTTTCGTGTTAGCGTGCCCTGCAGCCCCTTCTGGATTGTTTCCCCAAATAGTCGCTCACAAATGAGGCGCTGCTCCCAATCCATTTGAAGAAGCCTGCTGGCTAAGTAGCAGCCATAGGACTCTTCCGCTTCGGGGGGGCTCTTTAAAAAATGGGTGGCCTCTTGCATGAGGCGCAGGGATGCCTCCTGTGTGACCATCCCCTTCCTGGCCCTTTTTTTGGGAAGGTGGAGGGGAGGCACTTGGGATTCGGTCAGGCTCCTACTGGGCCCAGCCACCTCACTTGGCCCAGCCACCTCACTGGGAGCAGCCACCTCACTGGGAGCAGCCACCTCCTGCCTGACACTGGGCCAAGCCTCCTCCAGGATGATGGTGAATCCGGCCTCCTCCAGGCTGTCCATGGGCCCGGTCTCCTCCTGCCTGCCACTTTCCCCACATTCCTCCTGGATGGACTCATCCTGTGTATAAAAAAAGGACAATAGTTTTAGTATATTTTTTTGGGTTCATCAATGACACACAGTTTGCTTCTCATGACTAGCAAATTCAATGTGAATACATCTCTTTAATAAAAGAGTCTAATCAGACACCCTAATTATTTCAAGCAGGTGCCAAACATATTTAGCCACTACTGTCAATTTATATGTATACACAATTTTGAGGGCAAAATTATTTTAGACAATTATAACATCCAGTTAACATCATTAATATTAGTACAGTAAATATTTGTTAAAATAATTTACCTGACTCCAGATGGTCATATCCGGTTCATCCAGGATGGAAGACCCAGCTTGCTCCTCATCAGCCTCTGCTGGGGTGGAGGGAAGGGTGGAGGGAAGGGTGGAGGGAAGGGTTGAAAGTGATGCCCTGGCTTCAGTCTGGTCATCAAGAAAACGGAGTTGATTGTAGTACCACAGCCTGGGTACATAAACATCATCTGCTGATGCTCCTGATCTCATTGATTCCTGGATCTTCTTATGTTCCCTCTTATACATGTTCCTCAAGACCCCAATTTTCTTGAGCAATGTCTCCATTGTTGCTTCCGGGATGGTCGCCTGGACAAAGGACAGAAGTCTCTCCAGCGTTGACTTCCTCACATGCTTTGCATAATACTGTGGGTGTTTGACCTCCCACAAATTCCTCATCTCTCTATATTTAGAAATAAAAGCAGTAAGGAACTCTGGATCCTTAAATAGGGGATTCATAATGTCTGTATAAAAGATAAAGTCACAAGACAAAAAACACTTATTAGGTTTCTGCTAAACCCTCATCATCTTATCCCTATGTAGGCCTCATCAATCTGTCAAGCCATATAGGCCGCTTGCTACAAAGTCTTGACCAAAAGTATAAATTTTAAATTACCTTCGTTTAGTAGCGTCCCGGTCCACTATCACCTACGCACAGAACGTACGTACGACACAATACGTAACAGCGCTTTATACACTGCACATGCGTAATACTACGCCTATTTGGCCCGCCCCTGACGTTCTTTTTGTTTACGCATATAACCCGCCCTTGACTCTACGCACAGAACGTACGTACGACACGTGCGCAAGGCCCCTCTTTATACACTACGCATGTGTGAAACTCCGCCTGCGTCGCCCGCCCCTGACGTTCAATTTTAACTCATGTTCTCCGCCCCTTAATTCTACGCACAGAACGTACGTACGACACGTGCGCAAGGCCCCTCTTTATACACTACGCATGTGTGAAACTCCGCCTGCGTCGCCCGCCCCTGACGTTCGATTTTAACTCATGTTCTCCGCCCATTTTTAGTTACGGCGCGTAGTGGGGTGAATAATGGCGAAGATACATGACATATTTACTACCTCAGGTAGCGAAAAAAGCCCGGAGGCCGGAACGTCAAGATCTGTGAGGCCTAGATTTAAGGCCTCCAATATGTCCTTTGAAGAGATGGTGGAGATGGTGGCCATTCTTCAAAAAAAGTACTATGATGGGAAGTATGGGCCGTACGCCCGGCCCAATTTGCGCAAGGCCAAAATAAGGGCGAAGGTGGTGGACACTTTACAGGCTTATTTTGGGGTACAGCGCTCCAAGGATCAAATTAGAGAAAGATGGTCTGACCTGAAACTCAGGGAGCCGGATCAGTTCAGACGGATCCGTAAAGTGCTGCAAAAAGTAAGTACCTGTGTTTTCATCTTGTGTTGATTACCTCGTATACCGCTCCATGTGCTTTTCATTCCTATACGATTGTTTGCATCATTTGAAACGATCTTTTAATAAACATCGTTACATATCTATATATAATATATACATATATATCTCTCTCTCTATATATATACACACATAGACACATATATATATATATATATATATATATATATATATATATATATATATATATATATATATATGTGTGTGTGTGTGTGTGTGTGTGTGTGTGTGTGTGTGTGTGTATATATATATATATATATATATATATATATATATACACACACACACACACACACACACACACACACACACACACACACACACATATATATACACACACACACACACACACACACACACACATACACATTATATATATATATACATATGTATATATGTATGTATATAGATATATAGGTAGATATATAGATAGATATAGAATTTTTTTCTTTTTTTTAATTAAATTAATATATATTTTTAGATTTAGATTTTGTTTGAGATTGAAGATTTATATTTAGTTATAGATATATAGAGAGAGAGAGATCCAAAGATTTTTTGATATATTTTGATATTGATATCTAGATATCGAGATATCTATCCATCTTGATATGTCTTTAGAAATTAAAATCTTGAAGTCTACTAGGAACTCTACACAAACAGACAATTTGTACACCACTTCACTACAAATGTTTGAAGATTAGTATGTCCTAAAATATCTGTGTGCTAAGTATATTAATTTTTTGCTTCACATAGGGGAAAAATCACTCAGCCAACAAGAGGAACCCAGTCCCCCCCCAGCAAAAGAACATACTTGGGAAATCAGCCCAAGCCCCACTGAGGATGTGGAGGAAGGAGAGGTGGGCGACATGGGCACCCCACCAGGTGAGTGTCTGACACACCAGCTTACGGTAATCTATGCATGGCTGCCTTTTCTTTTATGTAATTTTTCTACTCTATTTTAGGTGATCTGGTTGTGCTTGAGTCAAGCAACAGCGCCACCTCCGAGGATGTTCAGGAATTATGCGACATGGGCACCCCACCAGGTCAGTGTCTGAGACACCAGCTTTATTTTAAGGTAAACTATGTATGTGTGCATATTTCTAAACACATTTTTTTGTTTCATTCCACTTTAGGTACAAGAAGTGACTATTTCACCTCAGACAGTGCCCAACGGCTAATTGGTCAAATAATGGCCTGGAATGGGGAGATCGATGAAATGCGTAATCGGCTGGATCGTATGCAGCAGGAAATGAAGGACATGATTGATGTTTTGGGTCGAATCTAAATGCCCTTTTTGAAACCCCAAAACATCGATCATGTCCTTCATTTCCTGGTTTGCTGACCCCATTCTGGGCCTTCTCTTTATTATTTTTGGTCAAATTATATGGCTGTTTAACAGCATTTAAAAAAGGAGGGCTGTTTAGAGAAAATACCTTAAAAATCCAAAAAAAAAAAAAAAAAAAAAAAAAGTGATTTTAAAAAAATGGATTTTAAAAAATAAAAAAAAAAAATAAAAAAAAAGCATGTTTGCTAAAATCAAAATGCCCAAAAAATTGTATTTTTGATTATGTAAAAATATTTAACTATAATTATATTTTTCGAAATTATTAAGATATTATTATATTTTTGTCTAGGAACATTTTATACTAAATGCATAACTGAATGCATAACAACGATTAATAAAAACATCTGCTTAGGAATTAAAGAAATGTGTGGTTTGTTATTTCAATGCTCAGTATCAGTTTGGTTATAATTTTAAATAAGTTGTTTACAGTGGCAATGGAGCTTATTTAGACATTTAAAAGGAAAATACAGTTGGCACTACAACTGCTCGACCATAACCTAGGAGAAAGCCCAAAAGAAAGGCAAGCAATAAATATAATTCACGATTTCATCAAGATTTTTTTTATTTAAAATATTTAGATATCCTGGCCCATTGCAATGGCCCCCCTACCCATAAAATAATTAACATATTGCTGTCTAACTTGACGGGCACTTTGGGGGGCCAAGCCAGTACGGACAGTATCCAGGCCCGTAAGGTTGTCATCGATAAGTCCAGCCTCAGGCCCAACTGTTACCATATAATTTGGAGAATGTTGTTGTAAAAAGTTGTGCAGGATGCAGCACGATAAAATGATAAAATTAAGTTTGTATTCCGCCAAATTAATGGAGGTTTGAAACAGGCGGAACCGGCTGGCCAGAATCCCAAACGCATTCTCAACCACTCTTCTAGCTCTGGCCAGCCGGAAATTAAAAACCCTCCTCTCCGGGGTGAGGGTTCTTTGGGGGAATGGCCTCATGAGGTGCTTTCTCAGAGCGAAGGTTTCATCGGCAATGAAGACAAAGGGGAGTCCTTCCACGTTATCCGCATCAGTTGGCAATCCCAGGCCACCACTCTGGAGACGCTGGCAGAACTCCGTCTGGGCAAATACTCCTCCATCCGACATCCGGCCATTCTTCCCCACGTCCACATATAAAAATTCATAGTGTGCCGACACCACCGCCATTAAAACAATACTGTGGAACCCCTTATAATTAAAATAGTATGACCCCGAATGGGGTGGTGGCACGATGTGGACATGTTTCCCATCTATAGACCCTCCACAATTGGGAAAGTCCCAACGGGTGGCAAAATGGGATGCCACAGTCTGCCATTCCTGTGGCGTTGAAGGAAACTGGGGAATCAAACAAGAAAACCAAAATCATTAATTTTGAAGATAACATTGCAAGAAAATTATACAATTAAAAACATTATTCCCCAGCATCAGTATAACATTAAATAATTTAAATCTTCGGGAAGAACTAATATGGAAAGGCACACTTATCAGATTGCTCACCCCCTCTGATGGAACATTGATTACATTTTAGGGGGTTGTGAAATCCCTAAAAAAGATTACTTTTAGGACACGCAGGGATTTAGGGACTAAAAAGGCTACAAGACTGCAGTTGTCGCACTCTGCAAGTGCAGTTGCTACCCAGCTTACAGTAAATGAGGTAAGGTAAAAAGGCAGTCATGTTGCAAGGAGTACACAATCACATGCAAGGGCAATTAATGAAAACACTTTGTGGCTTGCATATGATTTGATGATGGAAATCAGCAGAGCTTCTGCTCATTTACTAAAGCACTGGAACAAATGCACTTGGAGAGTGCACATGCATTTTGCAAAGTGCAACATATATTTGCTTTATACAAATCAACACCACAGAACATTCTAGCAAATTTTTACGAGGGTGGGGGGGGGGGGGGGTTGGGAAATCAAGCTAATTGCTAATTATAAGCACACTATTTGGATTGAGTTTAGGTGGGGGGGAGGGGGTTGGGAAATCAAGCTAATTGCTAATTATAAGCACACTATTTGGATTGAGTTTAGGTGGGGGGGAGGGGGTTGGGAAATCAAGCTAATTGCTAATTATAAGCACACTAAATACACTCAAACAAAATACATTCAAAATGAGTAGACTAGGTGGATATGTGCCCATCATTGCATGCTGGGGAGGTTATTGAAGGAAAATATACATGCATGACAAAAAAGAACAGGAAAAAAATCCTGCACGTGTGAGGATAAAAAGGGGACATTCACACTATATTGCAATGATAGTAAGTAGTGTTTGAGGCAAGAAATACATTACATTATCAAAGATTACATAAAAGAACATGTGATGCTAATAAAAGAAAAATATCTTACCTTAATATAGTCCTTCTGCAGGACCTGGATGATGGCAGAACAGGTCTCTGGGATAATGATCCCCAGAGCCTGGGGGGGAGATGCCTGTCGAGAACTTGAGGTCCTGCAGGCTTCTCCCTGTCGCCAAGTACCGCAACGTGGCAACTAGCCTCTGCTCCGGAGTGATGGCTTGCCTCATGCAGGTATCCTGCCTGCTGATATAGGGGGTCAGCAAAGCCAACAAACGGTCAAAAACGGGGTCCGTCATCCGGAGAAAGTTCCTGAAATCCTCAGGATTATTCTCACGGATCTCACGGAGCAATGGCATGTGACAGAACTGGTCACGCTGGAGCAACCAATTCTTGGTCCATGAACTCCTCCTCGCCCTGTTCATGGACTGGTCTTGGTCTGAAGAATAAACTACAGCACCAAACACATACAATGCACGAGCTCGACGACGAGTACGTACAGGTAACATGGTTTCAAAACGGTCGGCTGGTCAGAACGCACTAAACAGAACGCACTGAAGAACAGCAAGGCCTGTGAAGAGCGACCTGAAAATCAGGAACGAGCGGACAATAAAACAAAGATTTCTCAATGCCAACTGACCAAACGCACTGAAAAGCAGATACAAACCTCACAAGCACAGACTGAACAACAGTTAAAACGAACTGAAAAATACGAGTCTCACAAGCGCGAATCGTCTCTCACCAAACTTCTACTAACACGAGATAAACACGAGATTAGCAGAAGGAGCCCAAAGGGTGTTGTACGGGCTATTGGACTTCCGTTTTATAGTCTCGCCGGACTTGGTGTACGTCACCGCGTACTAGGCTGTCGAACTTTTGTGTGGTCGTGTGTAGGCAAGTCCGTTCGTTAGAAAGTCTGCCGTAAGTCCGCCGAAAGTCCGCCGGAAGTCTGTCGGACAGGCTGTCGGACTTTTGTAGACGAAAAGTCCGACCGTGTGTACGCGGCATAACCCCTCATCTCAGGTTCAAATGGCCTCATTGACATCCCAGACTTTCCCTATGTCCATCGGTACCAGACAGGGCTGCCCCCTATCCCCTATGTCTGGAGCCCTTGGCAGAAGCTATATGGTCCCTCCCTGATATTCAAGGGGTTCCGATGCACCACAAGGAATAAAAATTATTCTGCTGGCCCTCACATTTCCCTCCCAACCCTACACACTCTCATATCTTGGTTCAGCTCACTATCTGCTTATAAAATCAACACCTCTAAAACGAAAGCCTTGCCTTTATATATCCCCCCCCCCCCCTGAAGATCTGACTTCTTTAAAAAGCTCATACCCATACCACTGGTGCACCTCATCTCTTAAATACCTAGGCATACAAATTACCCCTACCTATTCCTCCTTATACTCAAACAACTACACACCACTGTTTAAGGACATCAATGCCATGTTAACTAGCTGGAATCTACTTTCAATCTCGTGGTTAGGCAGAATCAATGTGTTGAAAATGCCAGTCATGCCTAAACTACTATACTTTTTTGAGACCCTGCCAGTTCCCATACCCATATCTCAACTAAAACTGATCAAACAATGGTTCCTAAGATTCATTTGGGGGAATAAGGCAAACAGAATAGCAAGTTCAGTGATCTCCCCCAGAAACCAAGGGGGTCTGGGGGCCCCTGATGTTCACAAATACTACCTAGACTCACATATTCGTGCAGTGAGATCCTGGTATTGCCTTTCACCTCTAAATAGGTGGTTGGAGATCGAGATGGGCTCTTTGTTTCCCACCCATCTCTGTTCCCTAATCTAGTCCCCTTCACTGCACCAAGATCTCAAGCTTCAAAGTCTATGCCTAGGCCTTATGTTGTTCTTATTAAAGATATAGCGTCAGGAAGAAGGGGTGGTGTGACCGGATGTGAGATGCTGGAGAGTGAGATGTGAGAGGAGGATGTGTGTGTCTCTCATCTGTCCCCCCCCCCCCTTGGTGCAGTGGAGCGGACCAGAGATTGCTGGATCAGCTGGAGCGGCTGCAATCCGGGCTGTATGACGCGTGGAGCGGTGATTGTCGGCTGTCCTATCCCCATTTGGCTGGCAGGCTTCTCCTTGCAGTGCGGTAGGATGGGAGAGGAGCTGGGGAAAACCTCCGAATGGCTCTGTGAAGCCGTAACTGAAACTGAGGAGCACCACATGCGCTGGAGCTGGCGAAGGCAGACTGTGAGTGGATGCTTGGAGGACAACAGTGATGAGATGCTGGAGATACAAGTGACATGCAAGTGTGAGTAACCGGGGCTCAAACTAGCCGGTGAGTGACATCATCATAATTAAAAGCACGCATCTGTTACCTGTTCCAGGAGAGATGGTCAAGAGCCTGTACTGCAGGGAAGCTTTATGTCTTTGATGTCTGGCTAAATCATTCAATAGCATTTGTTGATGCTCTGCTGGAAGTATCTGTTTTTTTTTTCTTCTTTCCCTCGTGCTCAGACTGTTTTGCTTTAAGAAACTTTTTTCTGATGTGGGACATTTAACACATTTTATATAATATTGGTGCTTAGGACAGTATATAATTACTTTAAAGTGCTACAGCATAAATGTATAACATCAGAGGACATTTCTGTGCTACTTCTGCCTTTGGAAGCCACTAAAGCCGCTAATGTTGCAAGTTGCAGTACATTTTCACTTTTTTACAGTAAACACTGGGATAACTAGTTATAGTGTCTTGAGCCTTGGTAATCTACGTAAACTGGGAAAGGTAGCACACTAGAACCTCTCCCTTACTACTTTGATGCACTTGCTGGACAGCATTCAGTATTTTTTTACCCCTAAAAGACTTTTTCCTGTTGAGGGACATCTAGTAGTCTTGCATAGCGTTTGTGCTTGGGACAGTACATAAGTACATAAGTACCTGGAAATGCAACGGCATTGAGGCTATCAGAGAGCATTGCCTTTGCTATTTTTACCCTCAAGAATTAAAACAGCTAAATAGCTAATCTTGCAGATTGAAGTTTACTCATACCCAGGATAACTTGCTATAGGGCATTGAGCATTGGTAACCCAAGTAACCCAAGTGAATTGGGGAATATAATACACATTAGAACTTTTGCTGTATTATCTGGACTCTTTGATGCATTTTAGTATTTGGCGTTTCTCTATTTAGAGGCTCTTGAGACCTCCTACCCCTTCCTTCTTCCCTGGGTTTTTGGGCCTTGGTAAGGTACTGATCCATGTTCAGTGTTTTGCCACAAAAGCAAATAATATGACTAGAAAGAAGGGAGAGAAGCAGTTACACCGAGAGAACACTGGTTCTCACACAACACGATCAGCAAAAGAGAAGGAAAGGGGGAGCCAGGCCGCAGCAGCAGCTAAACTGGAGTGGTTTGCGCACACCCCTGAAAAATCGCCAAATAAAGGGCCTCAGCAGCTAACTGCAAAAGCTCAACCTGGACCTTCTCAGGATAGAAAGAGCCAAGATAAAGGTCAAAGTCAAAAAGCCACCGTATCGACGGGTACAAAAATGGCAAGCAATAGAGGGACAGAAAGCGAGACCCCGGTGCTTCCAGCTGAACCAGACCCTTCTACTTCTTTAGTACCACAGGAAGAACCAACACTGAAGGACATACTCATTGCTGTTAATGCATGTAAATGCTCATTGAATAGCCTTTGTGAACAAGTTGGGGGGATTAAGGAGGAACTACTTTTGATGGGTCAGGAGCTGCGGAAAACTGTGGAAAGAACTACGGCCCTAGAGGAGAGACTGAGTTTAATTGAAGATGACTTTTTCCCCTTAAAACAGGAAATCAAAGTAATGAGAGAACAAATGGGCCTCAGGCCTCAAAACTTGACGAAATGGAAAACAGGGCATGCAGGAGTAATGTGAGAGTGTTGGGACTCCCAGAATTGTGTGAAGGTCCCCACCCCGTCGAGTTTTTAGAGAAGTGGTTCAAAGAAACATTTGGGGAGAACACTTTTTCACCCCTATTTGCCATAGAGAGAGCCCATTGAGTTCCCGCTAGAGCTCCACCATCGGGCGGGCACCCCCGGTCAATGCTTTTAAAATGTTTCAATTATAAAGATAAAGAGACCCTCCTAAGAAGAGCTAGGGAGATGGGGAGTATTTTTTTCGAAGGCGTCAGGATATCATTCTACCCAGACTATTCTCCAATGCTACAAAAGCAAAGAGCAGAGTTTATAAAGGTTAAACGCTCTTTGCAGAAGTATAAAATTATGTATGCTTTATTGTATCCAGCGCGGTTGCGAATAATGGCACCTGGAGGAACTCAGTTCTTTGATACAATGACTGATGCGGCAAGATGGCTCGATGAGAATAAAAAGAATTTACAGACTGCAGAGCCATAAGTGTAATATGGTCGGATTGTAGGATTAATAGAGGGGGGAGGGGGAGGCATACGCATGGTAGCATTACAATGTATGTGGCAGGTAGTGTACCTGCTAGGATGTTTTTGATTGTTTTGCTGTGGGTGGGAGGGGGTGGAGGGGGATGTATAAAAATAAAATAACAAGACAGCACACAACACTGGGGTTGTATGAGGGGGTGGAATGGGGGGTAGAATGGGGAAAGGTCATGTATAAAACCCCCAGGGGTTAGCCTAGGTAGAAAAGGGCATGGGGGGGGAGATTGAGAGCGGGGGGGGGGGCGAGTTTGGGAAGGGCAGGGGGTACACTATTTACATTAATATGTACATACAGGATTGGGATAAAGACATAAAGAAAATATGCCGTGTACCACTACAAAATGGGATATGCACAATAATATATTTTGTTAATGATCAACTATTGGTAAATAATATTCATGTAAGTATAGATAAGGGTGAAATGTTTATAATGTGGTGTGTTTTTTCGAGGGATGTGTATAGTTCTTCAGTCCCCTGTCCACGTCTGTCATAATTTCAGGAATATTATAGAGACCCCCGGATGCAACCTAGTATTTTTAATATAGCCTCCTGGAATATCAGGGGGCTTGGTAACCCGGTTAAAAAAATGGCGTTTTTTTCCCACACTTGAGAAAAGTCGGGTGGATTTGGTTTGCTTACAGAAGACACATTTGGAAAAGACACTATGGCACGTTTTTATGGTAAGAAATTTTGGTTCCAATACCATTCGGTTTACTTACTCCAGAGGAGTGAGCATAATGGTAAGAACCGATGTGCGTTTCTCCTCTCAGGGAGCTATGATAGATAAAGAAGGGCGCTATGTGTTTTTATGCTGTCAGATAGAAAACAAACCATATGTTGTGGCAAACCTTTTTTTATATTCCACCATCCTTTAAGATGGAGATTTTATACAAACTCGCAGAATTTTTAGAAGACAAAGAGGGTATACCGGTTATAGTGGTGGGGAACTTTAATGAAGTTCTCGATAGGAGAAAAGGTTTCTGCCGGGGATACAAACGGATAGGGTATCCCTGAGGGCCGTTTAGCTCAATTTATGGAAGAGGTAGGAATGTGTGATATCTGGAGAACTCGGAATCCAATGAGGCAGCAGTACTCATGTCTTTGCAGTTTACATGCAACACTATCTAGAATTGATATGGCCTTTGGAAATGGGGAGATGTTAGAGCTGGTAAAAAACATTGTTTATGCCCCAAGGGGAGTGTTGGACCATTCACCACTAATATTGACGATTCAAGTTGAGGGCCAAAACCCACCGAGAGAGTGGAAAATAAGCCCATTTTGGTTAGAGCTAATGGCGGAACCAACTGAGGTAACATTAGAAATAAAAAAATGTGTAACATTGAACGAGGGGTCCCCATCAGCTGGGATAGTGTGGCATACCCTGAAGGCGTTCCTCAGATGGCTAATAATACAGCAGGTCACAAGGATTAAGAGGCAGTCCAGGGAATGGGAGGAGAGTATTGGGAGGGAAGTTGTGGAGACAGAAAAACAATATGTGGAAGACCCAACCCCAGAAAAACAAGGGAGGTGGCTTAAAAGTCAACAGAAATATAAAAACGTTGTTACTAGCAAGGCCGAGAACAAGCGCCTGTTTCAGAGTCAATGTGCTTTTGCTGAGGGGGAGAGTGCAGGTCGCATGCTTGCCCGGTTGGTGAAAACTAACAATTCACCATCAGCAATTGCAGCGGTTAGGATGCCAGGGGGAGAAATTTCCTCTCGGACCCCTGAAATTATCGACTCATTCAGACAGTATTATGCAAATTTATATAAATCTAGGTTGGGAGAAGAGGTTGGAGAAATGGACCGCTTTTTTGTGGGGATTGAGGTACCAGTCCTTTCAGAACAGGAAAAAGAGGAACTAGAGGCCCCCATAATTTTAGAGGAATTGCAATGCGCAGTGGCTGGGATGGCCAATCAGAAGTCTCCTGGACCAGATGGTCTTCCCACAGAGATTTATAGGCGGTATGGGAGGTGTTGCTCCCAGAATTATTGAGGATGTTTGGGGAGGTGGCAGCAGGGGGGAGGATGCTCTCCTCAATGACAGAGGCCATAATAGTAGTCCTGCCAAAGGAGGGGAAAGATCAAATGGACACCTCATCCTTTAGACCAATATCACTGCTATGTTCAGATGCCAAAATACTGGCAAGAGTGCTGGCAGCCAGGGTGAATAAATATATACAAAAGCTTATACACCCAGATCAATCTGGATTTATCCCCAATAGATCTACCAGTATCAATATCAGGAGGGTGTATCTGAACTTGCAGATTCCGATGGTAAATATGGGTTCACGAGCTGTCGTCTCCTTGGATGCTGCTAAGTCTTTTGACAGCTTGGAGTGGGACTATCTATGGTGGGTTTTGGAGACATTTGGGTTCGGACTTATCTTTGTAGGCTGGGTAAAAGCACTTTATAAGGTCCCAAGTGCCAGGATAAGGATTAATAATGCACACCCCGAGCCGATCCAGCTTGAGAGGGGAACACGACAGGGATGTCCCCTGTCACCCCTTTTATTCGCCTTGGCAATAGAGCCATTAGCATTTGCGATTAAATCAGCAAGGGGGATACAGGGATTCAAAAGCGAGACGGGGGAAGACAGGATTGCATTATATGCAGATGATATCCTGTTTTTCCACGGTGATACAGACTAAACCTTAGTGGCAGCTATGAATATTGTGGAGGACTTTGGGCGGTTTTCAGGCCTGGCAATAAACTGGGAGAAATCCGCTCTGTTGCCTGTTGTTCCAATAAACTCTTTGCCACCTTTGGTTGTGCAATTGAGGGTGGTGGATAGGATGAAGTACTTCGGAATATGGCTAACAAGGGACCCAAACCAGTACATTGATGATAACCTTATTCCTCTCCTGCTTAGACTTAGACGTAAATGTGATTTCTGGAGCGGCCTCCCCCTGTCAGTGGCTGGACGAATCAATTTGATTAAAATGATTTGGATGCCGCAATTGCTGTATCAGCTACATAATTCCCCAGTTTGGATCAGAATGGAATGGTTCAGGAAAATTGAAACATTGTTTAAGGAATTAGTCTGGAAGAGGGGTCAGCCTCGTATAGGCCTACAGACATTGCAGTTAGCAACAAAGGAACTGCCAACTGCGAACTCCTTCAGGCAGTCTTTACTCACTAGCCCATTGGGTATAGGTATTGCGCCACAGGCACTACAGGACTTTTGCTGGGATGGTAGCGTTGCTCTAGGAAGAAGCGATAAGACGTCATCCTTGGAACTTTCCCCTTGAATGGGAGCGGCATCTAGGGCTATGTTCCTCCAAAGAGCGTCTGCCTTCCGTGGCTCTTGAACTTAGAGAGCATGAGCATGCGGGCTGAAAAAATTTAAAGCAATCTGCAAAGGGAGGCACTCTTTTCCTGAAACTTACCACATGATGGTCTCCCACCTTTGAATTTGAAAGAGAAAAATATACATTGGTAATACAAAAAATGAAAAAGTGTTCCCTAAATAAATTATTGCCCATGCATAGACACATATATACATATGCCATACCTGAAACAAACAGCAGGGGTATTGAAGGAAAGCTCGCCTGTCCCAGGAACGATCCAGAGCCTGGCAAAGGAGGCTCTGCCTGACCAAACCTCCAGGGCCGTTTGAGCCCCTCTAATTATCCCTGGAGATCTATAGATCTACAACATGACTCTAACCCTCATTCTTAACAAGAGGGCAGATTTTCCCAAAAGAAAAATGGCGGGAGGTACTCCCGCCATCCAGTGTGCATGTGCAGACCGGCGCAGCCCGATGATGTCATCAAGAGCTGTGTCAAAAGAATATATTTTGCACTAACCATATAAAGATCCAAACAGGTGCAGCTGCTCGTGTAAGTCAAAAATACAAAAAAACCCAAAAGAATAATGGAAAATTACAAGCACGCCACCAATGAATATATATCGTGATACAATGTATACAACAGCTTTATCCACGTGATTTACCACTATTTTTGTGAAAAAATAAATGAAAAAATAAATGAAAAATTGTGATACATTGTTGTACCTAGTGTTTATATATCACAAATAAAGAGCAACTAACTTACTCTATATACTAGTAACCTAATACCAACATATTTAAATGAAATCCTTTTCAGAATTGTGAAATAATTATGTGCCTTTTAGAACTAGTGTTATTGTGGAAAAAGAAATTATGTTGATCTATGTGCTCAGCAATCTAATTGCTCCCACTTCACATACCAATTAAATTAATAATTGTTCCTCTGCAAAAAAAAATTTTCTTATAAATATAAACCCTCGTGATATATCATAAAAAATAAAGTCCATGTGAGGATATCTTGTATTGTGGATCAACCATGAATCTTCCGCTTTGACACACACAGATGATCTTCCCACTTTAGGTAAAGTAAAAATGCTCGCTTACCAAATCTGTTGGATCTCAGATTATAGAGATCTAAAAGGCTTTTTGCATTTGCCTGCCGGCTTCTGTGATCTCCACCTGGGTAACACTCCAGAAAGCTGTCCTCTCTTCTTTCAGTGGAACAGCAAACAAACTCTTGTTTAACCACTTCACTACCCGGCCATAGTAAAATGACGTCCACAGATGGCATCTCCCATCCTGGGTGGATGTCATATGACGGCCTGGGTTCGGGACCCGGTGCATGTGCCCGGTGGCTGCGATGTCCGCCGGGCACCTGCGATTGCCGTTAACCGGGCCGGACCGTGGATCTGTGTGTGTAAACACATAGATCCACGCCCTGTCAGTTGAGAGGAGACCAATCGGTGTTCCCAGTACAGAGGAACACCGATCGGTCTCCTCCCCTTGTGCATCCCCTCCCCCTACAGTTATAATCACTCCTCTAGGAAACATTTAACCCCTCGTCTCCCCCTAGTGGTTAACCCCTTCCCTGCCTGTCACATTTATACAGTAATCAATGCAATTTTATAGCACTGATCGCTGTATAAATATGAATGGTCCCAAAAATGTGTCAAAAGTGTCTGATGTGTCCGCCATAATGTCGCAGTCACGAAAAAAAATTGCGATCGCCGCTATTAGTCCTCATGCACACGGACGTTTTTACAGCTGCTTTTTTGAGCTTTTTTTGCAGCTTAAAAAGGCCTGTCTATGTTAGTCTATGGCTGCATGCCCACCTAGGCGTTTTTGAGCTGCAAGTGGCATAGGCGTTTTTAAGCTGTAAAAAAAACCCAGGACCAGTGGGTTCTGAGAGACGTTTTTCAGCTGTAAAAACGCTCTAACGCTCAAAAACGCTCAAAAACGTCATTCACCAATGTTTTTTAGCGTTTTTGATCCATTGAAAAAAAAAAATTTGAAAAAAAAAAAAACGCTCAAAAACGCTAACGCGGAAAAACGCTCAAAAACGCTCAAAAACGCTAAAAACGCTATTACAAAAACGCTGAAAAAAGCTGAAAAAAGTCACTGCTAAAATACTGGCATTTTCATAACGTTTTTTTAACAGCCTGTGTGCATGAGGGCTAACTAGTAAAAAAAAAAAAATAAATAATTTTTTTTTTTAAGTGCCATAAATCTATCCTGTATATTGTAGATGTCCATTCCCAGTAGAAGCCTGTTGAGGGGAAACGTGCGTCGGATGGAGCAAGTGGCTGTAATGCCATCACGTTTTATTCATTTTTTCCCCATGCAGTAAGAAGGCTCAACCCTCTGCTGCCTGTAAGCTATTGCTATTTTTTATCCGGTTCCCTTTGCTGTGCACAATTTGTGGTGTATTTTGCTGTGCAATTTGATTTGACTTTTTGGCTTGCAGTTCTTGGAATGCTGTGTTTTTAATGCTGTGCGCAATTGCTGTGGAGTGATAAGTGACTTTTTATAATAAATTTTATACATCTACACTATGGAGTCTCCCCCGTTTTGTCTTCATTGAGGGGTCTGGATATGTGGAGGATCCAGGGAAGATAATTGATCTCCCCTTCCGCAGTTGTGGAAATCAACACCTGAACCTTAAACAAGTGTTTGTTTGCTGTTCCACTGAAGGAAGAGAGGACAGCTTTCTGGAGTGTTACCCAGGTGGAGATCACAGAAGCTGGCAGGCAAATGCAACAAGCCTTTTAGATCTCTATAATCTGAGATCCAACAGATTCGGTAAGGCTCGATTCACACCTATGCATGTTGCTTTTGAGCGTTTTTGGAGGGTTTTTTTTCATGCTTGCCACGTTTTTGAGCAGCGTTTTTGCGGCGTTTTTGCCGCGATTTGCGTTTTGCGTTTTTTTTTTTTTTATTTTACAGTTTTTTTTTACAGTCTAAAAAAAGAATTAAAAAAAAAAAAAAAAAAAAAACGGCAAAAACGCATCAAAAACGCATCAAAAACGCTGCAAAAACGCTGCAAAAACGGTGCACTTGCGTTTTTGATGCTTGTCCATTGAAATACATTACATACAAAACGCTGCTTTTTGCATGAAAAAAAGTCCCCGACCCTTTCCAAAAATGCAGAGAAACAAAAAAGCATTGATGTGAACATGTTCCATAGGAACCCATGTTAAAAAATTCCCGTGCATTTCTGCAAAATGCAAAATGCATCAAAAAACGCGCTAGTGTGAATGGAGCCTTAGGCTCCATTCACACCTATGCATGTTGCTTTTGAGCGTTTTTGGAGGTTTTTTTTTCATGCTTGCCACGTTTTTGAGCAGCGTTTTTGCGGCGTTTTTGCCACGTTTTTGCCGCAATTTGCGTTTTGCGTTTTTTTTTTACAGTTTTTTTTTACAGTCTAAAAAAAAAATAAAAAAAAAAAAAAAACGGCAAAAACGCATCAAAAATACTGCAAAAACGCTGCAAAAACGGTGCACTTGCGTTTTTGATGCTTGTCCATTGAAATCCATTACATGTAAAACGCTGCTTTTTGCATTAAAAAAAAGTCCCCGACCCTTTCCAAAAATGCAGAGAAACAAAAAGGCATTGATGTGAACATGTTCCATAGGAACCCATGTTAAAAAATTCCCGTGCATTTCTGCAAAATGCAAAATGCATCAAAAAACGCGCTAGTGTGAATGGAGCCTAAGGCTCGATTCACACCTATGCATGTTGCTTTTGAGCGTTTTTGGAGGTTTTTTTTTCATGCTTGCCGCGTTTTTGAGCCGCGTTTTTGCCGCGTTTTAGCGGCGTTTTTGCCGCGTTTTTGCCGCGATTTGCGTTTTGCGTTTTTTTTTTTTTTTTTTTTTTTCATTTTTTTTTACAGTCTTACAAAAAAATTACAAAAAAAAAAAAAAAAAAACGGCAAAAACGCACCAAAAACGCACCAAAAACGCTGCAAAAACGCTGCAAAAAAGGTGCACTTGCGTTTTTGATGCTTGTCCATTGAAAACCATTACATGCAAAACGCTGCATTTTGCATGAGAAAAAGTCCCCGACCCTTTCCAAAAACGCGGAGATACAAAAAAGCATTGATGTGAACATGTTCCATAGGAACCCATGTTAAAAAATTTCCATGCATTTCTGCAAAATGCAAAATGCATCAAAAAACGCGCTAGTGTGAATGGGGCCTTAGCGAGCATTTTTACTTTACCTAAAGTGGGAAGATCATCTGTGTGTGTCAAAGCGGAAGATTCATGGTTGATCCACAATACAAGATATCCTCACATGCACTTTATTGTTTATGATATATCACGAGGGTGTATATTTATAAGAAAAACATTTTTGCAGAGGAACAATTATTAATTTAATTGGTGTGTGAAGTGGGAGCAATTAGATTGCTGAGCACATAGATCAACATAATTTCTTTTTTCGCAATAACACTAGTTCTAAAAGGCACATAATTATTTCACAATTCTGAAAAGGATTTCATTTAAATATGTTGGTATTAGGTTACTAGTATATAGAGTAACTTAGTTGCTCTTTATTTGTGATATATAAACACTGGGTACAACAATGTATCACAATTTTTTATTTATTTTTTCACAAAAATAGTGGTAAATCACGTGGATAAAGCTGTTGTATACATTGTATCACGATATATATTCATTGGTGGCGCGCTTGTAATTTTCCATTATGTCATCAAGAGCACCTCCAGCACAGAGAAAACAGTCCAGCACAGGATAAAACAAGCAAAAGGGCAAACATAATCAAAAAATGGAGCCAAAGAAGGCACAGAAAAGGAAAAGATCAAGGTAAAAAAGGGGAAATATATAGGGAGACAGAAAAGAAAAACAAAAGGGATAGGCAGTCCTGTAAAATACAAGGGACCAAAGGAGTGAAATGAATGAACTAGCTGCCCCCCCCCCACCCTCCCTCCCCCAGCCTCAACCCGCAGACACTTGCTGGCAGATTTTGTTCCTAAAGAGGAAACACTGCAGGACCCCATCAAGACACACAGAAGGGGTTCACAGGCTATTTAGCGGCCCAAGCGCTGGGACTTCGAAGAGAGGCATGACCCAGCTGGATGCTGCACTGAGGCAGAGGTGGGGACATAGTACTGCTTACTCTTCACTGGTGCTTGGAGCTATGAGGAAAAAAAGAAGAATGGGGTGGGGCCTAACTAGGCCTTTAATTTATGCTATTAACTGGTCCTGAGGGAGTGGAAGAGAGGCGGAGCTCTATCACTAGTATGCTGCCATGTTGGCATCAGGAAAAAGGTTTTGTAGGTGGCGGTGCAAGCTGTAGCATCTTATATAGAACAGAGATGGAATAAGGGGATCAGAGCGCTGTCAGTATAGCTTCTCAAAGGGGGTAAGGGTAGATGGAGATCGGAGCTTTGGCGTCAGACTGTACAAAGTTATGGAATTGCCTATAGCGCCAGGCGTCCATAAGGAAGCCCTCCTCCTGGAAAAACCTGCCACATCTAACCTCCCCATCCACCGACCATGACCTAAAGAAGGAAAGGTATTCGCCTGGCTCAAACCAGGGGAAACCTCCAAGAGGTGCAAGAGGGGAGGTCAGAGGCAAGAGTTGGCCCCGCTCATTCAGGGCATCCCATAGACAGGGAGCGTGTGTAGTAGTAGTAGGGGACACAAAATCCACCAAGCCCCGATGAGCACCACGTAGCCAAGGGGCGTGGGAGAAATCCCACCCTGCTATAAATTTCTCCAGGGAGACTCAGAATTTGCTTTTTACATGATGATGCCAATCTAATATTCCTTGGAGGGCTATGGCTTCGTAATAACAGTGGACAGCTTGAAAGCCCATACCTCCAAACCTTTTAGGCCGCTTTAATAGGAAGAATGCCAAACGTGATCTTTTATTACCCCAAACAAAGTGGATAAATAAACTTCGGAAACTGAAAAAATTATCTGGGGAGAGAAATAGGTAGCATTTGTAAAAAATGAAGTTTGGATTTAGACAAACCTGCAAATTACCAGCCCAGGCAAGTGTGAGTAGATTTTCAAAGGTATGCTGAGGAAATATGCTTCAGAGGAAGGGCTTACTCACAAACTGAGTCTTCAGAGACAGAGTCACACCAAAAGACTGTGCTATAGCGATGGACCTGAAAGAGTTCTGTTGCTAATTATCACAGTACACAAAGGTGTGGAAAGCACCAGAAAGCAGAGCCCCATGCCCAATATTCCAGACTAGCCCCTCAAGGGTGATGTTTTTCTTGTATTTATATTTAGTTGTTAAAAGAAAAAAGTATGCCAATTTGGCTAGTGGAAGAGCATGTTATGTTCATTGTATATGATTATTATCATTGTAAAGTCCACTGTGACTTTTTAAAAAAAAAATTAGGAAGCAGTGGCAGCTGGTGTTTTTTACTTACAGCAAACAACCACCCCCCCTGGTCAGTCGGCGGCAACCCCCCCGGAGGACGGTCGGGATATCAAAGCCCCATACTTAACCCATCTAGGAAGCGGGCAGGCGAGTAGCGCGTCCCGCGAGCTGCAGCTTTCTTTCTTTCTCAGCCGTGCATCTCCCTCCTCCTTCTCCTAGGCATCCAATAGGATCGCCTGTCCTTTCAGCCAATCGGGAAACAGGTATCAGACCCGCGGTTCCTGATTAGCGAAGAGGCGATTCAGTGTTAGAATAGCGAATATTCATTCGCTATTCTAACACACCTGGGTGGGCTCCGAGCGCAATGCCCTATGGTACTCATTCACGTCTATGCGTTTTTTTTAGCCGGTGTGTTTTTGGAAAGGGTCGGGGACTTTTTTCCCACAGCAGATTGCGTTTTGTGTGTAACAGCCTTCAATGGAGTTGCACCAGAAACACAAGTGTTGCATTTTTGATGCGGTTTGTGTTTTTTTCTCTCCTTTAAAATCAATGTTATAGCTGGTTGCTAAGGAGCGGGTCGGGAAGCCGGCTGCCACGTCCAACCGAGGAGTCATCAGCTGTCAGCTGAATGTATAAAAAAGTTGCTGGCAAAAAAATGTTTTCTTGATCTACCTGACCTTGGCTTGGTATCAAAAGACCCCAAAATGTTCCACTTCTTTTTAGGTGATTGAACAGTACTGACTGCTATATTCAAGGCTTTGGATATCTTTTTATATCCTTTTCCATCTTTGTAAAATTTCATTACCTTGTTACACAGGTCTTTTGACTGTTCTTTTCTACCTCTCCATGGCTCAGTGTCTAGCCTGCTTAGTGTATCCATGTGAGAGCTAACAAATTCATTGACTATTTATACACAGACATTAATTGTGACTTAAAAAGCTACAAATGTGAGAAATTAACCTTTAATTGCCATTTTAACCTGTGTGTGCCACCTTCTGTGTCTGTTCTAAGGCCAAACATTCCAGGGTATTTAAACTTTTTAACAGGGCCATTTGGGTGATTTCTGTTATAATTATGATTTGAAAAAGGATCCAATAAACTATGTGATAATAAATGGCTTCATGTAATTGCTATCCTAAAATAAAAGACAATTTTTTGGCATGATCAGTCATATTTTCAATATTAATGTCACAATTTCTGACAGGGTATGCAAACTTTTGAGAACAACTGTATGAGTGCTGCCATTATTTACATATTAATGCCGTCACTATTTACATATCAATGGTTACATGTAATACTTGTAAACACAGGGTCTGCAGGTGAGCCATCTGTACACGGCAATAAGGCAGGGCAGCATTAGTAACAGAACTTCACACTGAGATATCGGGACACAGCATGGAACTAAAACTTATAGGGACAAGGGAATTTAAACTGGGATAGTTGGCAACTATGAGGCAGCTGCTTTGGGCCCCACAACAAGCATGGGGCCCAAGGCAGTTGCCCCTTCTGCCCTGCCTTAAAGACGGTCCTGCGGAGAGATGTGGCAGATGATCACGGACAGATGTGGCAGATGTTCACTGGGACAGATGTGGCAGATGTTCACTGGGACAAATGTGGTAGACGTTCACTGGGACAGATGTGTGCAGATGATCAAGGACAAATGTGCGCCAGATGTGTGCAGATGATCACGGATAGATGTGGCAGATGATCACGGACAGATGTGCACCAGATGATCGCTGGGACAGTTAATTTTACTGTGACAGGTGTTTTTTACTGTGTGGGGACACTGTGACAGGACACTGTTTTGGGGACACTAGCTGGGTGGTCAGTGTGTAAAAAGCTGTAAAAAACATTTCGTACACACTGATCCCCAGCTCGCAACACAGATCCCCTCTCCTTCTGCTCACTGATAGGCTCTGTGTGAGTAGAAGGAGAGCCGATCGCCTGGCAATGGCTCTCCATTTACATTACATGATGGCTGTGATTGTACACAGCCATCATGTTATCAGGAGGGCCAATCACAGAGCCTTCCTCCCAATCCAAGATGTAGCATGTCTGAGGGGCACAAGCGCATTGGGATAGCGCTGCTGCGCGATCCCGCTTCTTCTAAGGGACGTTCAGGAATGTCCACTCAGAAGGACGAAATGCCCACCTGGCCGTTTATATGCAGTGGCCCGGTGGGAAGAGGCTAAAGACAAAAAAAAAAACTGTATCAAAATGCATCAAAAGAGTGGGTTTAAAAACATAAAACACAACGCAAAATGTGCCTAAAAAAACGCATCAACAGCAAGCGCATAGATGTGAACCTAGGTTTAAGAAACACCTTCACCCACACCTTACTGTATTCAAAAAATAGGCAAACATTTTCTGGAACAGTGACAAGAATATTATGTTGCTGAGCAGCAAGCTGCATATCTGCAGTGTACTGCTGAGCAGTGGATGGTATATATGTAGCGCCCGCATTTTTGCCTACTGATATAATGCAGTGTTAACTTATGAACAGTATTATATTTTAGTATGTGGCACCATCTAGTGGTCAAATTGGTGAATGGACTTTATTTTATTTTATTCTTTATAAGAATGTGAAGAATGGTACAGGAAGTGACTGTTTACTTTTCACATTAACTTACCTACCCAGAATGCTGAGTAATATTTACCCAGTAACACTCAGCACTAAATGCATGCTGGGTAGGATATAAAAGGACTCCGCGTGGCCATCTTAGGTCTCTTCTGGACGCATGGCCTGCCTGTGAGGACCTGTGCAGAGGTGTTCCAATGAGCACGGCCTACACCGACTGCAGAGTGGCACAATCAGAGACCTTGCTGTGCATCAGTGAGCTGTAGAGATGCTGGGACGGAACTAAGAAGGATCCAGAAGCACCTGTCGTAGTCATCAGAGGGTTCCGGTCCATCTTACGGAGCAGTGTAACGGCGCTGGCCGGCTGAAAGTAAGACCAAGTGCACCAGAGCGGAGCTGTCCTACTACACAGACCTGGTTGGAGGACAGGGCTGTTGCCCACAGTTTTCCTAACGCACTTTTGCAACCCCGAATCTGTGACACAGTGTGCTGGGACCTGTAGTCCCACACAGGAGGATTGAAGGAACTAGTGACTGAGTTCAAATAGGCCTCAAGCCTACCCTTCACTGCACTATTAGCACCGTGTCATACAAAGATAATTACATTGGATACAGCTGCAGGTTATTACACTTAAAGAATAATCTTCAACATCCACTTTATCTAACACTGGTTTACTTAACTGGTGGATTACAACTTATTGTTCGTAAACAGCTAGCAGAAGACAGAAGACAAATAAAAGACTGCCTTTTTCATTGCAGTGCCTTGCATCCTAATTTCTGGTTAATAGAGAGTTTATACTCTAAAGCAGGGGGAGCTCCCTAGGGATTGCATTTTGTGCTGTGTTCAATGACGTTGTCTTTTTTGTAGTCACAAGGGCACACTGGAAGTGGGAAGGTGCCCAGAATTAAGGTATTTCCCATTCTGGCATTAGTCCCACTTGGAGACGCACTTCCAAAGATCATATAATATAAGATTGATGTGTACCAATTATTGTGTGTACTTATTGGGCTGTTACGCTATGTTTGTGTGACAGACCAAATATTGTAATATTGCTTTTATACCACTTTAAAGTAAAGTTACGAACAGTTCAAAAACGGAGGTCCTCCCTCTCAATCTATCCCCTCAAACACTATCAACACTTTCGCAAACATTTCCTTATTCTTGGCAGTCCTCTTCTTTAAAATACCTCGGGGTATATATCACACCCACATACGACACTCTGTATAAAGCTAACTTTCCCCAACTGTTTACCTCTATCAGAGCCTCCCTAACCAAGTGGAAATCTTTGAAATTGTCCCTTTTTGGTAGACTTGCAACCCTGAAGATGACGATATTACCCAGACTTTTGTATCTTTTTGAAACGCTCCCTATTCCCATCCCATCCTCACACCTAAAAAAACTCCAGGGCGACCTGAAAATTTTTTCTGGAACTATAAAAGACATCGCATTGCTAGATCGGTTTTATACGCTCCTCGTAATCAAGGCGGACTGGCGTTCCCCAACATATTACCTAGCAGCCCAGTTAAGACCTGTAGCCTCCTGGTGTACTCTACATGCCTATAATAGGTGGACACAGATTGAGAAGTTATGGTTAGCCCCCATCCACCCAAACTCCATGCTTTGGAGTTCTGATATACCACCTGGCAGCATACAACTGTTAGGACCAATGGCCCTTTTACGCACACTATGGCGACGTGCCAAATCGACGTACCCGCTTTCTACCACTTCTTCCCCAGTCACCTCATTTCTATTCACACCCAACATTCCTGACAGCTTAACCTCACAGATGTCTCATTTCTGGATGGATAAGGCCCTATTTCGTTATGGCCAGTTAATTGATCCTAAAACCAGATTGCTAAGATCCTTCAGAGAACTGCAAATCGCCTTTGATATTCCTAAACAGGCTTTTTTCAGTTACTTACAACTACGCCACTACGCACAATCACTAGTGTCGAACTTAAGATTCTCTCCCCTAACAGACTTCGAAAAGCTATGTTTAGAGGGCTCGTCCCCTAAGGGCATGATCTCCCGCACCTATCAGATCCTGGTCACAGATTTCTCACCGGATGGGCCGCGACATTCATATATGGTTAAGTGGGAGCAGGCCTTAGGCACAGACCTATCCTTAAAGACCTGGCAATCCATATGGACCCAGGCTACTAAAAGCTCCATATGTACACTTTATAAAGAGAATCAATATAAGATTTTATTTCACTGGTATCAGACCCCTGATCTGCTCCACTCCATATACCCCACGGCGGATTCCCGTTGTTGGCGATGTTATAAAGATAGGGGGACGTTATTTCATGTCTATTGGACCTGCCCTCTAATCATCCCCTATTGGTGTATGGTACAATCCTTACTTCAGTCCATCTTTGATACCAGGGTGCCCCTCAATCCGAAGATCTTTCTTCTAGGTCTCCAACCTGCCACCTTCTCTAAAATATCAAAAAAACTCTTAGCCCATGTGCTCCCTGCATCGCAATGTTTGGTGGCTCTAAAGTGGAAAAAGAGGGAAACCCCCTCACTGTCTGAGCTGCACTCCAGGATCAGAGATGTTAAAAGAATGGAATATCTTACGGCCTCTTTAAATGATACCCTTGATAAACATAACCGTATTTGGGAACCCTGGGTCCTGTTGGAGACTCCTGCGATCTAACGCTTTGTGTCATTTGCGTATGTATGGCCCGTTCCTTCTCGGGCTGTCCTGGGTTCTGGAGGTGGGTGGCTGTCCTTTTTCCCTCTCCCTTTTTCTCTACTCTTTTCCTTTTCTCTCTTCTATATGTTTATATACTTATGCAAAGGGTATTAATTGATATACTGTCTGAGATGTATAATAATCCAGTAAAGTCATCCTGTTTAATCACTAAATGTTGGTACCGAATGGCTTTATCGTTCAACGGTCAGCTGATTGTCTGTCAAATTGAACTGTGATATTACGAACTCTATTTTCTGTACCCAATGCTGCAGATTTGTATATTTTTGTGAAAAAATAATAATAAAAATTGTCAGTTAAAAAAAAAGAAGTAAAGTTACGGTTCTGGTTGATTCCAACTTGTGTGGAGTGTTGTTCCTTTTCTAGCAGGTGGAACATTGGATACTCAGGTAATAACAAAGGTATACTGTTATTATATTGTACATTGTGGGGTTATCCTTTATTATTAGCTCCACACTAACACTGCACCACAGCTGTGTCAAGGGGATTGAGTCAAGTCATTGGGGGTGTTAAAGCAGACTACAGGCTCAATCAAATATCAGCAGCACCTTCGGGGGTCAGTGCTACATATGTTTATAAGAAATGGTAACATTTGTCAGGAACAGTAACTATAGAGAGTACTGACAGATCCATGTTATTACTTTTAGTCCTGCTGCAGGTAGAAGACAGTTCGGCTTGCCCCCTTGTGATCTTGACTCACTATACTGTATAAAAACAAAAGCAGGCTTGTTTTGTCAGACATATGAAAACAATTGGTAGGGTATAAAGGGTTGTTTATGCCATAATCAGAGTTGTGAGTTTAGGGCAGTAAGGTAAAAAGGGAAATACCAGGCAGACCTTTAACCACTTGAAGACCGCCTCACGCCGATGTACGTCGGCAAGGCGGCACGGACAGGCAAAATCACGTACATGTACGTGATTTGCCTTCCGCGGGTGGGGGGTCCGATCGGACCCCCCCCCGGTGCCCGAGGCAGTCGTCTTTTGTTCCCCGGCGATCGGAGGTGAGGGGGAGGCCATCCGTTCGTGGCCCCCCCCTCGCGATCGCCGCCGGCCAATGGGAACATTCCTTTGCTGCTGTATGCTAAACAGCAGCAAAGGAAATGATGTCATCTCTCCTCGGCTCGGTAGTTTCCGTTCCAGCGCCGAGGGGAGAAGACATCACTGTGAGTGAAAACACACTACACAACACAGTAGAACATGCCAGGCACACAAAACACCCCGACCCCCCCCCCCCGATCGCCCCCCCCCCCCCCCCGATCGCCCCCCAATCACCCCCCCCCCGTCACAAACTGACACCAAGCAGGTTTTTTTTTTTTTTTTTTCTGATTACTGTATTGGTGTCAGTTTGTGACAGTTACAGTGTTAGGGCAGTTAGTGTTAGCCCCCTTTAGGTCTAGGGTACCCCCCTAACACCCCCTAATAAAGTTTCAACCCCTTGATCACCCCCAGTCACCAGTGTCGCTAAGCGATCATTTTTCTGATCGCTGTATTAGTGTCGCTGGTGACGCTAGTTAGGGACGTAAATATTTAGGTTCGCCGTCAGCGTTTTATAGTGACAGGGACCCCCATATACTACCTAATAAAGGTTTTAACCCCTTGATTGCCCCCTAGTTAACCCTTTCACCACTGATCACCGTATAAGTGTTACGGTTGACGCTGGTTAGTTCGTTTATTTTTTATAGTGTCAGGGCACCCGCCGTTTATTACCGAATAAAGGATTAGCCCCCTGATTGCCCGGCGGTGATATGCGTCGCCCCAGGCAGCATCAGATTAGCGCCAGTACTGCTAACACCCACGCACGCAGCATACGCCTCCCTTAGTGGTATAGTATCTGATCGGATCAATATCTGATCCGATCAGATCTATACTAGCGTCCCCAGCAGTTTAGGGTTCCCAAAAACGCAGTGTTAGCGGGATCAGCCCAGATACCTGCTAGCACCTGCGTTTTGCCCCTCCGCCCAGCCCACCCAAGTGCAGTATCGATCGATCACTGTCACTTGCAAAACACTAAACGCATAACTGCAGCGTTCGCAGAGTCAGGCCTGATCCCTGCGATCGCTAACAGTTTTTTTGGTAGCATTTTGGTGAACTGGCAAGCACCAGCCCCAGGCAGCGTCAGGTTAGCGCCAGTAGCGCTAACACCCACGCACGCACCGTATCCTCCCTTAGTGGTATAGTATCTGATCGGATCAATATCTGATCCGATCAGATCTATACTAGCGTCCCCAGCAGTTTAGGGTTCCCAAAAACGCAGTGTTAGCGGGATCAGCCCAGATACCTGCTAGCACCTGCGTTTTGCCCCTCCGCCCGGCCCAGCCCAGCCCACCCAAGTGCAGTATCGATCGATCACTGACACTTACAAAACACTAAATGCATAACTGCAGCGTTCGCAGAGTCAGGCCTGATCCCTGTGATCGCTAACAGTTTTTTTGGTAGTATTTTGGTGAACTGGCAAGCACCAGCCCCAAGCAGCGTCAGATTAGCGCCAGTACCGCTAACACCCACGCACGCAGCATACACCTCCCTTAGTGGTATAGTATCTGAATGGATCAATATCTGATCCGATCAGATCTATACTGGCGTCCCCAGCAGTTTAGGGTTCCCAAAAACGCAGTGTTAGCGGGATCAGCCCAGATACCTGTGAGCACCTGCATTTTGCCCCTCCGCCCGGCCCAGCTCAGCCCACCCAAGTGCAGTATCGATCGATCACTGACACTTACAAAACACTAAATGCATAACTGCAGCGTTCGCAGAGTCAGGCCTGATCCCTGTGATCGCTAACAGTTTTTTTGGTAGTATTTTGGTGAACTGGCAAGCACCAGCCCCAAGCAGCGTCAGATTAGCGCCAGTACCGCTAACACCCACGCACGCAGCATACACCTCCCTTAGTGGTATAGTATCTGAATGGATCAATATCTGATCCGATCAGATCTATACTGGCGTCCCCAGCAGTTTAGGGTTCCCAAAAACGCAGTGTTAGCGGGATCAGCCCAGATACCTGTGAGCACCTGCATTTTGCCCCTCCGCCCGGCCCAGCTCAGCCCACCCAAGTGCAGTATCGATCGATCACTGTCACTTACAAAACACTAAACGCATAACTGCAGCGTTCGCAGAGTCAGGCCTGATCCCTGCGATCGCTAACAGTTTTTTTGGTAGCTTTTTATTGAACTGGCAAGCACCAGCGGCCTAGTACACCCCGGTCGTAGTCAAACCAGCACTGCAGTAACACTTGGTGACGTGGCGAGTCCCATAAGTGCAGTTCAAGCTGGTGAGGTGGCAAGCACAAGTAGTGTCGCGCTGCCACCAAGAAGACAAACACAGGCCCGTCGTGCCCATAGTGCCCTTCCTGCTGCATTCGCCAATCCTAATTGGGAACCCACCGCTTCTGCAGCGCCCGTACTTCCCCCATTCACATCCCCAACCAAATGCAGTCAGCTGCATGAGAGTCATTTTCTTTATGTCCTCCCGAGTACCCCTACCCAACGAACTCCCCCAAAAAAGATGTCGTGTCTGCAACAAGCGCGGATATAGGCGTGACACCCGCTATTATTGTCCCTCCTGTCCTGACAATCCTGGTCTTTGCATTGGTGAATGTTTTGAACGCTACCATTCACTAGTTGAGTATTAGCGTAGGGTACAGCATTGCACAGACTAGGCACACTTTCACAGGGTCTCCCAAGATGCCATCGCATTTTGAGAGACCCAAACCTGGAACCAGTTACCGTTATAAAAGTTAGTTACAAAAAAAGTGTAAAAAAAAAAAAAAAAATATATAAAATAAAAAAAAATAGTTGTCGTTTCATTGTTCTCTCTCTCTCTATTCTCTCTCTCTATTGTTCTGCTCTTTTTTACTGTATTCTATTCTGCAATGTTTTATTGTTATTATGTTTTATCATGTTTGCTTTTCAGGTATGCAATTTTTTATACTTTACCGTTTACTGTGCTTTATTGTTAACCATTTTTTTGTCTTCAGGTACGCCATTCACGACTTTGAATGGTTATACCAGAATGATTCCTGCAGGTTTAGGTATCATCTTGGTATCATTCTTTTCAGCCAGCGGTCGGCTTTCATGTAAAAGCAATCCTAGCGGCTAATTAGCCTCTAGACTGCTTTTACAAGCCATGGGATGGAATGCCCCCCCCCCCCACCGTCTTCCGTGTTTTTCTCTGGCTCTCCTGTCTCAACAGGGAACCTGAGAATGCAGCCGGTGATTCAGCCAGCTGACCATAGAGCTGATTAGTGACTGTGCATTGCACAGACTAGGCACACTTTCACAGGGTCTCCCAAGATGCCATCGCATTTTGAGAGACCCAAACCTGGAACCAGTTACCGTTATAAAAGTTAGTTACAAAAAAAGTGTAAAAAAAAAAAAAATATATAAAATAAAAAAAAATAGTTGTCGTTTCATTGTTCTCTCTCTCTCTATTCTCTCTCTCTATTGTTCTGCTCTTTTTTACTGTATTCTATTCTGCAATGTTTTATTGTTATTATGTTTTATCATGTTTGCTTTTCAGGTATGCAATTTTTTATACTTTACCGTTTACTGTGCTTTATTGTTAACCATTTTTTGTCTTCAGGTACGCCATTTACGACTTTGAATGGTTATACCAGAATGATTCCTGCAGGTTTAGGTATCATCTTGGTATCATTCTTTTCAGCCAGCGGTCGGCTTTCATGTAAAAGCAATCCTAGCGGCTAATTAGCCTCTAGACTGCTTTTACAAGCCATGGGAGGGAATGCCCCCCCCACCGTCTTCCGTGTTTTTCTCTGGCTCTCCTGTCTCAACAGGGAACCTGAGAATGCAGCCGGTGATTCAGCCAGCTGACCATAGAGCTGATCAGAGACTGTGCATTGCACAGACTAGGCACACTTTCACAGGGTCTCCTAAGATGCCATCGCATTTTGAGAGACCCAAACCTGGAACCAGTTACCGTTATAAAAGTTAGTTACACTGATTCAGCCAGCTGACCATAGAGCTGATCAGAGACCAGAGTGGCTCCAAACATCTCTATGGCCTAAGAAACCGGAAGCTACGAGCATTTTATGACTTAGATTTCGCCGGATGTAAATAGCGCCATTGGGAAATTGGGGAAGCATTTTATCACACCGATCTTGGTGTTGTCAGATGCTTTGAGGGCAGAGGAGAGATCTAGGGTCTAATAGACCCCAATTTTTTCAAAAAAGAGTACCTGTCGCTACCTATTGCTATCATAGGGGATATTTACATTCCCCGAGATAACAATAAAAATGATTTAAAAAAAAAAAAATGAAAGGAACAGTTTAAAAATAAGATAAAAAAGCAAAAAAATAATAAAGAAAAAAAAAAAAAAAAAGCACCCCTGTTGCCCCCTGCTCTCGCGCTAAGGCGAACGCAAGCGGCGGTCTGCCGTCAAACGTAAACAGCAATTGCACCATGCATGTGAGGTATCGCCGCGAAGGTCAGATCGAGGGCAGTAATTTTTGCAGTAGACCTCCTCTGTAAATCTAAAGTGGTAACCTGTAAAGGCTTTTAAAGGCTTTTAAAAATGTATTTATTTTGTTGCCACTGCACATTTGTGCGCAATTTTAAAGCATGTCATGTTTGGTATCCATGTACTCGGCCTAAGATCATCTTTTTTATTTCATCAAACATTTGGGCAATATAGTGTGTTTTAGTGCATTAAAATTTTAAAAAGTGTGTTTTTTCCCCAAAAAATGTGTTTGAAAAATCGCTGCGCAAATACTGTGTGAAAAAAAAAAAATGAAACACCCACCATTTTAATCTGTAGGGCATTTGCTTTAAAAAAATATATAATGTTTGGGGGTTCAAAGTAATTTTTTTGCAAAAAAAAATAACTTTTTCATGTAAACAATGAGTGTCAGAAAGGGCTTTGTCTTCAAGTGGTTAGAAGAGTGGGTGATGTGTGACATAAGCTTCTAAATGTTGTGCATAAAATGCCAGGACAGTTCAAAACCCCCCCAAATGACCCCATTTTGGAAAGTAGACACCCCAAGCTATTTGCTGAGAGGCATGTCGAGTCCATGGAATATTTTATATTGCGACACAAGTTGCGGGAAAGAGACAAATTTTTTTTTTTTTTTTTGCACAAAGTTGTCACTAAATGATATATTGCTCAAACATACCATGGGAATATGTGAAATTACACCCCAAAATACATTCTGCTGCTTCTCCTGAGTACGGGGATACCACATGTGTGAGACTTTTTGGGAGCCCAGCCGCGTACGGGACCCCGAAAACCAAGCACCGCCTTCAGGCTTTCTAAGGGCGTGAATTTTTGATTTCACTCTTCACTGCCTATCACAGTTTCGGAGGCCATGGAAAGCCCAGGTGGCACAAACCCCCCCCCCAAATGACCCCATTTTGGAAAGTAGACACAAAGCTATTTGCTGAGAGGTATAGTGAGTATTTTGCAGACCTCACTTTTTGTCACAAAGTTTTGAAAATTGAAAAAAGAAAAAAAAAATGTTTTTCCTTGTCTTTCTTCATTTTCAAAAACAAATGAGAGCTGCAAAATACTCACCATGCCTCTCAGCAAATAGCTTGGGGTGTCTACTTTCCAAAATGGGGTCATTTGGGGGGGTTTTGTGCCACCTGGGCATTCCATGGCCTCCGAAACTGTGATAGGCAGTGAAGAGTGAAATCAAAAATTTTCACCCTTAGAAATCCTGAAGGCGGTGGTTGGATTTCGGGGCCCCGTACGCGGCTAGGCTCCCAAAAAGTCCCACACATGTGGTATCCCCATACTCAGGAGAAGCAGCTAAATGTATTTTGGGGTGCAATTCCACATATGCCCATGGCCTGTGTGAGCAATATATCATTTAGTGACAACTTTGTGCAAAAAAAAAAGGTGTCACTTTCCCGCAACTTGTGTCAAAATATAAAATATTCCATGGACTCAATATGCCTCTCAGCAAATAGCTTGGGGTGTCTACTTTCCAAAATGGGGTCATTTGGGGGGGTTTTGTGCCACCTGGGCATTCCATGGCCTCCGAAACTGTGATAGGCAGTGAAGAGTGAAATCAAAAATTTACACCCTTAGAAATCCTGAAGGCGGTGTTTGGATTTCGGGGCCCCGTACGCGGCTAGGCTCCCAAAAAGTCCCACACAAGTGGTATCCCCATACTCAGGAGAAGCAGCTGAATGTATTTTGGGGTGCAATTCCACATAGGCCCATGGCCTGTGTGAGCAATATATCATTTAGTGACAACTTTTTGTAAATATTTTTTTTTTTTTGTCATTATTCAATCACTTGGGACAAAAAAAATAAATATTCAATGGGTTCAACATGCCTCTCAGCAATTTCCTTGGGGTGTCTACTTTCCAAAATGGGGTCATTTGGGGGGGGGTTGTACTGCCCTGCCATTTTAGCACCTCAAGAAATGACATAGGCAGTCATAAACTAAAAGCTGTGTAAATTACAGAAAATGTACCCTAGTTTGTAGACGCTATAACTTTTGCGCAAACCAATAAATATACGCTTATTGACATTTTTTTTACCAAAGACATGTGGCCGAATACATTTTGGCCTAAATGTATGACTAAAATTTAGTTTATTGGATTTTTGTTATAACAAAAAGTAGAAAATATCATTTTTTTTCAAAATTTCCGGTCTTTTTCTGTTTATAGCGCAAAAAATAAAAACTGCAGAGGTGATCAAATACCATCAAAAGAAAGCTCTATTTGTGGGAAGAAAAGGACGCAAATTTCGTTTGGGTACAGCATTGCATGACCGCGCAATTAGCAGTTAAAGCGACGCAGTGCCAAATTGGAAAAAGACCTCTGGTCCTTAGGCAGCATAATGGTCCGGGGCTCAAGTGGTTAACAGTAGGATGTGAAAGGCATCACATCTAATCTTGAAACAGTCTATACATATTTTAATCAAGAAATAGAATTAAATGAAATCACTGCATTTATTATAATTGCCAGTAATGTATCTATATTAATTCAATTATTAGTTGCTGTTCATGTGAAATATCTTAATTGCCAACCTGAAGACAGCTGACAGATACATGGAACTGAAAGCTGCATTATGAACCCTATTGAAACCTGTGCTCCTCTCCTTGTGGTTAGTAGAGAGTGAGACATCATTGGCCTTTTCCTGAGAGAAATAAACTCCTATGCTGCCACTGCTCATGGTAGTAATGAGATCATTAACCTTTTCTCTCTTGCTGGTACTGAAAAGGTAATTACCCTTTTCACTGCTGCTGATGAATTTTGGACAGTTCATCTTTTCACAACTCAGCTACCCTGGCAAAAGCAACATGCTGACTAGCATTTTCATTGCTAGTTCAAGCAAATCAGAGACTGAATAACCATGAAGCTACTACCATAAAGGAAACCTTGCATAATTTTTTTTTTTTTTTTTTTTTTTTTACAAGCAGACTTGTATTAATATTAAAATGTACACATTTACCAAAAAAGTTATGAAAATAGAAGTACAGGGGGGCAGGAGGCGGAGCCTAGCGGAGCAGACATGCATTGTTAGAGCTCCACACCGCTGAGGAGAGAAGAGAAGGACAAAGCGGAGCCTGCAGGCTCAAAAGGTATCCATTTGAACCTTTTTGCCCCAGGGAACAAACTGTGAAAGTTTGGGCAGGAAATATGGTACTGGGAGGAAACCGTGGTAGAAATAAAAATCACCTCACAAAGAGCTCACAGGCACTCACTGCAGCTGAAGCAGCTCCAGTCACCTCACAAGATACAGCATCAGGGCGCTCTCACAGACAGAAAATGTCACAGCAAGACTCTCCATTTGAGTCAGATACAGAACA
Source organism: Aquarana catesbeiana (assembly GCF_042186555.1). Classification (NCBI taxonomy): domain Eukaryota; kingdom Metazoa; phylum Chordata; class Amphibia; order Anura; family Ranidae; genus Aquarana; species Aquarana catesbeiana. The sequence goes on along the minus strand of NC_133327.1, from coordinate 511,219,534 downwards.
AATCCTCTCACAAACTTCTCCACAAGCCTCCTCAGTATCCCCAGTAATATTATTACAATTTGAAAAGATGCTTCATAAGGCTTTAAAACAAACCTCAGACCAAATAACAAACAGCCTAACCAAAGAAATAAGAGAGCTGGGAAACCGCACCGCAGCCTTAGAAATAAAAATGGATGAAATTGAAATTACAACCCAAGAAAATATAACAGAATTGGAACAATTAAAAAAAGAGAATTTAATACTTCAAACTAAGCTCGAAGATTACGAAAATAGAGCCAGACGTTCAAACTTGCACATAAGGGGAATACCTGAAACTGTGACAGACCTGCAATCTACTATTACTGCTCTATTACAAGAACTAAAGCCAGATATCCCTATTGAACGTTTAGAACTGGACAGAGTACACAGAGCCCTCACAGCCAAAAAGAAAGATGGACCCCCACGTGATATAATCACAAAATTTCATTATTACAGAACGAAAGAACAAATACTAATTGCTGCAAGAGAAAAAAAGGAACTTAATTTTCAAGGACACAATTATCAAATTTTTGCTGACCTATCCCAACTTACTATTACTAAAAGACGATCCATGAAACCCCAACTAATGGAACTGCAACACCACAACATTATGTATCAATGGGGCTTCCCCTTTTCAGTCAGATTTAACTACCAAGGTACAATTTACAGAAGCAGATCAGCAGATGAACTACAACAAACCCTTTTAAAATTAAATCTGACAGAACCCACAAGCAGCAACACTCCCACACGCAGAAGAATGGCATCATCTTCACCTTCAGGCAACACCCAGAAAATTCCAGAACAAAATGGGAATCATCATTCTCACAAAAGAGGCCGTTATGCCACATCATCCATGGACTAAGAAGATTCAATGGACTGACATCCTAATTCCTGATATCTCTTCATTTATTATACTAAGAGATGGTTCTCTATAAAAAACCTATATTTATAACTGAATGTAACTGCATTCTGATAGTCACACACTGTGTGGGATCATGTTACATTCCAGTTATATTTCTTATTACTTCTGATTCATATAGCCTTAGAATATATAAGTGAAATAAGGAAATTCTTGTTCGGTTATATATTATCAGGTAATAACAATAAATTTGTTACTTTTTAGGACAAATATGTTCAATAATCCAGAAGTAATGGAAGCTTTTTTTTTTTTTTTTTTTTTTTTTTCTTCTTTTTTTTTCTTCTTTCTTTTCTTAAAACAAATATATTATTACCTAACTAGTTCCTAGAATTATGTTTTTGTTTATTCTAATCTGAAGCAATACAACCTCAATTTTATGAGTTAACATATCTAAACAGTTACATATGAATAAAATATGTAATTGTTTACTCTAAAAGGGTCAAAATCCCAAAATAATTCAAACTATCTTCATCAATACCAAAGTTATTAACAGTACCTTTCTAACTGAATTATTTAGCCTAGGGCAAGACTAACCATATACAACCACCCTGGAATAAATAATTTCAACAAAAACTATATTCTGCACTCCAACTAATGAAACATCATTTTGATGTCTTTTGACATAGCACTTCTCTCCTGTAAGCGGAAGATCCGTGTACCCCCATTAGCCCTCCTCATTCTCCCAACCATATTATGTGGGAGTGTGACGAAGGCACTTATTCCCCTGAGAGAGATATTTATTCTCTTTCACGGGTAAATTGTGATTACTTGCAAAAAATAATTTATACAATGTATCATCTAATCTCATATGTTTTTTGTTTACTCTTTACTCCAGAATTCACTGGTTTCTTTTCTATCTATTCATCTCTTCAGTCCACACAGGTTGATCTGCGCAGTCAGCTCTGCATAACAAAAAGTAAGTCAAAACTATTTGATCTATTGCCATGGCACCACTGAATATACTTTCCCTGAATGTTCAGGAAATAAATGTCCCTCAAAAAAGGACCAAAGCCTTCCGTACTTTCCATAACAAGAAGGCTCACATAGTATGCCTCCAAGAAACACACTTCACCAAGGATTCTACTCCAAAATATATTTCTCCTTTTTATCAACAAATTTACACGGCTTCTGCCTGTACCAAGCAAAGGGGAACTCTAATTGCATTTCACCGATCCACACCATTCACCTTATCATCAGAAATTAAAGACCCAGAAGGTAGATACCTGATACTCATGGGTTATATAATGGATACAGCAATCACGGTGATTTCCTACTACGCTCCTAACAAACAACCTACACCATTCCTCTCACATATATTACAAGTGATTAATACACACAAAATAGGAACAGTGATAATGTGTGGGGATTCGAACCAGGTCCTCCTCCCATTTCTAGATAAATCACCTTTTACACCATCCAAAATAACCTCTAGATTACCTTTTTCTCAACTTCTTTCCAAATACAATCTGGTAGATTCATGGAGAGAAAGTAACCCAATGAAAAAGAAATTCACTTATTTCTCGCACCCTCATCAAACCTGCACCAGAATAGATCATATTTTTCTAACAATAGGAATGATACCAGAAATTATTGCATCAGATATAATTCCGATTCCGTGGTCTGACCATAATGCAGTATACACTACTATAGCCTCAGCCATACCAAAAGCGCATGACCCAACGTGGTACTTACCGGACATAATGCTCAAACACCCACTACATCAGATGGCCATTGAACAAGCTTTAAAGGAATACATATCAATTAATAATACAACAGACATCTCCCCAATAACACTGTGGGAAGCTCATAAGCCTGTCTTGCGTGGTACAATACAAAGACAAATGGCACTATTTAAACGGGAACGCAAAAATCTAGCAAAAAAACTAGAACTCAATTTTAATGCAGCCTACATATCATTTCAAGATAATCCATCTCAGAGTACAAAATCTCATCTGGAAAAATCTAGATTGGAATACGATCTATTTCTCACTGAGTCAGTTGATAAATCCCTCAAACGCTCCAAACACAATTTCTACATGAATACAAACAAACCAGGTACATATTTGGCTCGGGCATTAAATTCAACTAACAAATCTTTCAAACCAATACGTTTGAAATTATCAAAAAATGTTTACACTTGTAATCCAGTTAAAATAGTCCATAAATTTCACTCACATCTCGCAACTTTATACAAGACAAACAATGAATTTAATCCTACAGAGGCTGAATCCTTCTTCTCAAAAATAACCTTACCTGAGTTATCTCAGAATCAAAAAAGCAGTTTGGATGAGCCTATAACTATAGATGAAGTTGCTAACGCCATAAAAGACCTAAAACTTAACAAAAGACCAGGCCCAGACGGCTACTCGGCTTTATACTATAAAACATTCTCAGAAATACTCTCTCCCATTCTCACTGAAACTTTTAACAAACTTCTAGATGGACATTCTTTTCGGCAAGAAACACTAATGGCAATTGTTTGTATGATCCCAAAACCCCTTTCTGATGATACTTCCTGTGTGAATTATCGGCCTATCTCTCTGTTAAACCTCGATATTAAATTATTAGCAAAAATAATAGCAAAACGCCTCAATAGCATTATAGGAAAATTAATACATAGAGATCAAGTAGGCTTCATGCCAAATAGACAGGCAGGTGATAATATACGCAGGGCAGTGTTATTGGCACATATTGCTAAAAAACGGAAAATCCCTTTATGTTTTCTATCTCTCGATATTAAGAGGGCATTTGACACAGTATCCTGGCAATATATGCAATATTCATTACAAAAATGGGGTTTTGGACCCCACTTTTTAACATGGATCAAAGCATTATATAATAAACCCAAAGCCTATATAAAATATGCTGGATACAAATCTGAAGCCTTTAATATCGAAAGAGGTACCCGACAGGGTTGCCCATTATCTCCCTTATTATTTGCCCTTATACTCGAACCCATGGCCCAATATATCAGAACAAACCAAACTATAACTGGCATTGAAGTAGGAGGTATTACACACAAATTATGTATATTTGCAGACGATATATTACTTTTTCTATCATCACCACAGGTCTCTGGTCCTAACTTAATACCAGCTCTTGATGGATTTGCAGCCCTATCCGGCCTTATGATTAATCCTAAGAAATGCGTAGTGCTTAATATTTCACTCACAAACATGGAATTGATCCCGGCTAGGGCTGCACTCCCATTCACATGGGCAGAAAAATCAATCCCATATCTTGGAATTCATTTAACAGCCTCTCATTCTGACTTATTCTCAACCAATTATCCTCCTGTATTAAGACAGATCACAAATCTAATAAAACAATGGTCACAACTTCCTTTATCCTGGATGGGGAAGATTAATGCAATCAAAATGACTATTCTACCCAAATTGCTTTATCTATTCAGAGTCCTCCCTATTCCAATTCCTTCCTATTTTTTGAGAATAGTACAAAAAAGAGCAACTTCGTTTATATGGGGCTCTTCTAAACCACGTATACCTATACACACACTACATCTTCCCAAAAATAAAGGAGGCCTGGGATACCCTAATTTTACTAACTACTACAGAGCGGCACATTTGGCCAGTCTGTCCAAATACCATGCAAAACAGGAAATCCCATTATGGGTATTTATAGAGGCTTCAGAAAATGACCCTCTATTAATATCAAATTTATTATGGCTTGATCCTAAAGACCGCTTTAAAATTCATAATCCCATAACTAAACACTTCTTATCTCTCTGGGATAAACTAAAAACCAAATATCAGTTACAATCTCCACACAATCCTCTCCTTTCTTTTATCAGAAATCCGGCCTTTTATCCGGCATGGATCTACCCAAATTCTTTTAAAGCTTGGACAACATCAGGCATTCAGACACTAAATGACTTCATAGCATCTAAATCATTCCTTTCATTCCCATCGCTTAGAGAAAAATATGATCTACCAAACTCTGAGATATTTAGATATCTCCAAATCAAAAATTTCTATACACCATTCCTAAAGGGGATACACCATTATCCCAATTATCCATTTTTGAATCAATCTGTACAAAAGATCCATTTGCTAAAGGTACAATTTCATCACTTTATAATCAATTATATGGAGTACCAAATCTTAATAGACCCTCTTACGTTCAGAGGTGGGAGGAGGACCTGGGACGAACTTTAGAAGACACGGACTGGTCTAACATATGGCTCACATCTAAGTCATCTTCACCCAACATCTTAGCACTGGAGACAAATTATAAAGTCCTAACTCGCTGGTACCTTGTACCCGCTAGAGTGGCAAAATATTTGCCTAATACCTCAGCTCTTTGTTTTCGAGGATGCCCAGAAATAGGCACATATTTACACATATGGTGGACGTGCCCAGTAATCCAAACCTTCTGGAAGGAAGTCTTCGTGATTGCATCTAAAATATTTAAAAAAATAATACAACCAGATCCATATTTAACTTTACTTAATCTAAAACCGGAATGGTTAACACTCTCTCAATTCAAACTTATGATCCAACTAATAACGGCTGCAAAACAAACAGTGGCCAAGGCATGGAAATCTCCTACATTGGTACTAGCAGAAACAATTCACAGAATGAATAATACAATGTCCCATGCTAAGATGGTAGCCATCGATCAAAATCAAATTCCAAAATTTGAAAAACTTTGGCATCCTTGGATAAAACAACAGTTCCTGTCAAACTTCAATGACTCTGTCCTGTTGCCATGGTAACAGATTAAATGACTTACAGAGACACCCATTCTAAGGCTTCAAAGAGAACTAAAAAGAATAATAAACTGACGAGCGGGACAACCTTGTGGACCATACCTCTACCTTTCAACCCTTTTTCTTCTTTCTCTTTCCTTTTCTCCACCTTACGATTAAAGCTCATTATCAGAATTTATTTGACCTATATACACTCTACTTGTAAACAATATGTATAGTAGGTATAAATCATTTAAATACCTACAAAAGTAACTAAGGAAATGATATATATCTTTAATTTAGGTTTACGTGAACCCAATGTTTAATATTTGAAATTTCATGATATTTACCTATATAAACCCTACTGTAAAACAATGAGCTTACTTTATAGATCCTTGTAAACTTACTTTATGTATCTTTATAACATTGTATACTCAATAAACTTCTTTTGACAAGGAAAATAGAAGTACAGTAACACAGTGCAGTCCTTATATTGCACCTTTCACCAGTTTGGAGCAGTCAAAATAATTACTACTACATATTGATGACTGGTTGGTAATAAGGGTGAGCTCAGGGTTCAGACATTTGGTGAGAATTGCTCAGCTGAACATCCCATAATGTTGCGCAAAAAAACATCATTGGCCAAATACTTGCTCCTGACCTTTAGCAATGTCAGATGACCAGAGGTCTCACTGAGTCTCACTCAGTGGCATTGCTAAGGGGTGGCTATTGGGGCTATAGCCCCCAATCTGGGGCCCATAGCCCCGAGTCTCTTACTGCCTAACCACTGGGCTGTGGGTGCGGTGGGCGGGCTGCATGAGAGAGCTGGGCAGGGGGATGAGAGAACAAGCGAGCATAGATGACATCATCTCTCTCTGCCTGCCCTGCATCACTGTTCTTCTGCCCTCACAACTGGGCCTCTTCAATGTCTGAGGTGCGGTGGGGAGCAGCGAGATGACATCATCTCTCACTGCCCGCCCGCATGACCGCTCACCTGTCCTCACCCAAAACCGACAACTGCACCTGCCTCTGTGCTAAATGGACCAGTGCTGCCACCAATGCAGCGACAATGCACATTTGGTGGCACTAGCTGGCATGGCAAGTGACAATCATCCACATCTGGTGGCAGGCGACGTGGCAAGTGACAATCCGCAAATGGTGGCAGATGACATGCCAAGCGACAGTCTACATCTGGTGGCAGGTGACGTGGCAAATGACAATCCACATCTGGTGCCAGGCGATGGTGGCAAGTGACGATCCACAACTGGTGGCAGGCCACATGACAAGTGGCAATCCACATCTGGTGGCAGGCGACAGTGGCAAGTGGTAATCCGCACCTAGTGGCAAGCGCCAGTGGCAAGTGGCAATCTGCATCTGGTGGCAAGCGACAGTGGCAAGTGGCAATCCACACCTGGTGGCAGGCTACAGTGGCAAGTGGCAATCCGCATCTGGTGGCAGGCGATGGTGGTAAGTGGCAATCCGCATCTGGTGGTAGGTGACCTGGCAAGTGACCATCTACATCAGGTGGCAGGTGATGGTGGCAAGTGACAAGCTGCATCTGGTGGCAGGAGAAGTGGCAAGTGAATCCACATCAGGTGGCAGGCGACAGTGGTAAGTGATGATCCACATCTGGTGGCAGGCGACATGGCAAGTGGCAATCAGCATCTGGTGGCAGGCGACAGTGGCAAGTGGTAATCCACATCTGGTGGCAAGCAACAGTGGCAAGTGGCAATCCACATCTGGTGGCAAGCGACAGTGGCAATCCGCATCTGGAGTCAGGCGATGGTGGCAATTGGCAATACACATCTGGTGGCAGGCTACAGTGGCAAGTGGGCCTCTTACAGGTGACATTTGTGCGCCGGCGCCAGGAGGTGTCATTGTTTTGACATCCTCTGTGCCACCTGATCTTAGCCTGTTACGTGGTCACGTGTCTTTGGGGCGGAGGTTCTCGGTGCGTTAAACGTGCCACGTCATTCCACTGGGCCACGTCACAGGCGTCTCTGAGGTCACATGGTCGCAAAGCGGTTATGTGCCCTTTGCTTTTGTTTTGTACGCGGTGCATTATTACGCCGCCCACGTACAGGTCTTCAACACTCCTGATTGGCGGGGGGAAGATTCCATTCCCCCTATGGACGGCCATAGGAGGCTTATCTTATTTCCGCTGGCTTTTTTGGCATGGTTTTTACCGCATGGCAGCTGTCTGTATCGGAATATGGGTTCAATGTAAAGTGGTGCTATTGGTTAGGGCTATTACACAATTTTTTATTGGATGTCCAAATTGAGACTTGGAGTGCAAAGCAACAGCTGACCACTCCTCGTCTATTGGTTTCTATTGGTTGTGTATTTGTTAGGATACATATATATTTTCATGCAATGTGGGAGAACAATTTGATGCCCCTGTAGAAGTCCAATTAGGATGAAACGCTTTGGGCAAGGCTCTACGTTCCCTACATTGCTTTTATTCTTTATGTGATCACTTTTTTAAATACTGTATATTGGTTTGTTCCAATAAATTTACCCTTTTTGACCTGCACCATTGGAGCATTCCATTTTTTCTTTCCCATACTTTTTGGTTCGATGAGAGATTTGGATGTCCCCATTGGATGTGTCGTTTCCTTGATTCGGTGGATACCATTGCAGCCGTTCCAGCCAAGAGGAGATACCTTCGGAGATCTAGGGCCCCTACCACCACCTGGGAGAGCCATCCATCTGGATTTCTAAGCCTGTTTGATTCGGTGTCATTGGCATTCAAATCCATCTGTTCCGGTAAGAGTGTTTATACCTCCTTCACTTCAAGATTGAATATTAGATGAATTGCATGTCGGAAGACCTCCCCACTTCTATTGGTTTTTCATTTACTTCACTGTTGAACTTTATTATATTTATATACTTTGTTTTAGCGCTACATTTTTTATCTACTATCCTATTAGAATATTTGTCACATTCTTATGTAGCTGCTTGTTATTTTGTTTTATTGGGTTAGCGCAGTTATATCACTTACAGTGGCAAGTGGCAATGTGCATCTGGTGTCAGGTGACGGTGGCAAATGGCAATCCGCATGTGGTGGCAGGTGACCTGGCAAGTGACCATCCACATCAGGTGGCAGGCGATGGTGGCAAGTGACAAGCTGCATCTGGTAGAAGGAGATTTGGCAAGTGACACACCCAGGGCTCCCACTGATTCTGCATTATGGTGAGTTACAATGTAACAATGGTGGTTACAATGTAACAATAGAAATAACGCGCTTCAATCACAATGACACCATGTCAACCATGGTGTCATGATGATTGAAGCGTCATCACCAGCCATTGCCCCGACGAATTGCCTGCAAAAAATTGCTTAACACCCCCCCCCCACCCCCACCCCCGGGCCTGCAAAAAGGTTGGTGACCACTGCTATGGGCTCTAGCCCCAGATCTTTTGCAGACCTAGCAACGCCCCTGGTCTCACTTAAAACACATCATAAAAACTATCAATATCTGCTGTATTACATGCTGTTCATATTTACTCAGTCACTATAGGATTTGTTTTCTGTATTCTGCAAAAAAAGCTAGCTGGTTCTGCTGCTCTCTATCTCCACCTTCTGTACATGTCCCCAACTCAGCTAGGGATTTTGCAGCTGTGGTGGCAACTCTACACATGCTCAATTTTCAGTGAGTTTCTATGCTGAGCATTTCCTCCCTATCATATCTGAGCAGCTCATGTAGCTATAGTGTCACACATGTAGGCTTATACACAGTGGTAAATGACAGCCCACTGCTTTCCTCCTCCTCTATACCCACTAAACAGCTAAACACAATGGGGGTGGGCCATTACATGACGATTAATGGAGGCTTCATCTCCTTCTCATTCTAAGACACAGGCTGGAGGGGCGTAACACAGCCTGTGACTGGCAGAAATCTGCCCACACCATTTCCACAAGATATTAAAGGAGAAGTCCAGCCTGAGCTCGTTTGGCTGGGCTTCTCCTATGGGTCACAGGAGGTCAGTGGGTCACCCATTTTCAGCAGAGAGCCGGACTGAAGTCACAGAAATCAGTCCAGGCAATGCGTCATCATGACAATAAAGTCTTGATCTGCAAGGTGCCTGGATTGATGCCTGTCTCAGCCGATGAGAGCCTGAGACGGGTGCTCCCCGCCCCTCCACAGTTCAGTGAGCATGGAGGAGCAGAGCGGAGAAATGCTGGTTGACAGTCAGCAGCTCTCTGCTCGGGGAGCTGTGAGAACTGAGCCAGGGGACTGATGCTGCATCCACCTAGGTAAGTATGATGGGGGAAAAACCCCCAAACCCATACTTCTTTTTTAAAGATTTTATTTCAAATATATATTTGTAGGCCAATTTAAAACAGTTTATTGATATTAAATATTTATTTTTACTCTGTATTTCAAAGGCTGTTTTTTTTTATTTGGAACATGTGAGGACTAGAAGCTTATCCTGCTTATGCTTCCCTGCAGACAGGCCGAAAGAGCTAAGTCATGTGGCAGCTGTATATCGATTAGGAAAAAATGTACATAGATATATATTTTTTAAATTAAAACAATTACAGTGCCGGGGGGCGTGACCGGAAGCCGAGCGAGATGGAAGTCTGATCTCCCTGCTCTCTGAGCCCGCAGTGAGAATGGCAATTTTGGGGTTGATTATCCACAGTTTTATGGGCAAATCATGGACCACCCACTCCTCAAAACACAGGGGAACATCCCAGCCCCCTCCGGGTGCATCCACAGACCTCCGCTCCTTCTTTACTCAGCCGGACGTGTCTCAGGACGAGAAGGCCAACATGGCGCCGGTCACTTCCGCGCCTACGCACCGGAGCTCCACTCAGGCTTCACAGCCGGCCCCAGACCAACACCAGCACTCTGGAGACCCCCCACTGGAAGAAGCGATCCCCCAGGAGCACGCCCGACACAATGGCGCGGTGAGTTCTCTCCAACACTCCGGCATCCAGATTGAGCAGACACGTGGGTAGCCATCAGACATGCTGCCTACCCCCGCCCCACCATACACACAATGCTCAGCAGCGTTCCCAAGACTGCTAAGAACGGCCTCAGACCCTCAGCTGCAGAGCCTGGATCCCACATCCCCGGCATCCCCGCTCTCCTCAGATCTCTCACAGGACTATCCACCCCTACCTAGCCCCGCAGGCCCCTCTGCCAGAGTGCATCAGCTCCCTGAGGGGACACAGGAAGGAGCCTGGGCCATGACGGTCGCATACCCCCCACCTAAGGCACAGAGGCTATCACGCTCTAGAGACTCTAGTACCTCCAGGCATCACTCTACTTCCATGCTTTCATACGCACAGAAGGCAGGGGCTCTGATCCCACTTCCAGCAGGGGTAAGCTCTACAAGTCCACCCCAGCAACAACAAACTGAAACATGGTCAGATCCATGGGACTTCCCAGCAACTAGAGCACAATTACACCCGGAAACGGGAGCTACACATCCCAGTACAGCACCACATCGCCCAGCTTGCAATATGGCACCACACGGGACCCACCTCTGCACCCTCAATGGCAAGCATATTTACAAGCTATACCCACAAAGGAAGATTTTAAAAAGCTTATTGAAGATGTGAAATCCACCTGTCGCACAGAAATCCAAGTACTCCTGACGGGGCTCAAACACCTGGCGGACAGGGTGGAGATGGCTGAGTAGGAAATCCAGGAAACCAAATTGGCAGTCCATAGGGCTCAACTCCAGGGGGCAGATCACAGAGAAATGCCTAGAGATATGCAAAGACATGTGGAAGATTTAGACAATAGGGGGCGCCACAACAACATCCGCATGAGAGGCATCCCAGAAGCGGAGGGCGCCGAGGACTTACAAACAACCCTACAATCTGTCTTTAATAACCTAATCGGAGAGCCGCCTACTAAACATATAGACATGGACAGAGCCCACAGAGCACTTCGTCCTAAAGGAGCCACCTCCATACCAAGGGATATCATATGCAGAGTCAGCTCCTACCCTCTCAAGGAAGAAATCATGAAGCAGGCACGCCTGGCACGTAAAGTGACTTTTGATGATGTCCAGATACAACTATATCCCGACCTTTCCTGGATCACCCTGCAAAAACATAGACTCCTCCAACCCCTACTACAATCATTGCAGAATGAGAATATCACCTATCGCTGGGGCTTCCCTTTCAGCCTTACCGCAAAAGCACCAGGGCAAGTCCGCTGTATTGAGGTATCCAGAAGACCTGTGTACTTTTTGCAACATCCTTGAAATACCGGCACCAAAGTTGCCGGACTGGGACATTGTCGCTACCCCACCACCGCCACTCACAATCTGGCAGAGAGTGCCAACTTCAAACCAGTCTCGGGATTCCGACCCGCAACGCAAGCCCGCCAAGCAAAAGAATCGCTGAGACGCAAAAACTGCGACTTTCAATAACTACAGGACTTGAACATTTAGGCTCAGCAAATATACCAAGTCAGATCGTAGTTTATTTTGTTTAATGCAACTTTAGCTTTAGACCCCTAAGGTTGCCCCCATGCCGAATTTCAGTTCACTTCACAGGGCTTATTTCGGATGAGCTCCAGGAGGTTGGGTATAGAGTCCATCACCCCCCCTTGATAGTTAGCTAGATATCAGTGCAAGGTCTCAGGCTATGTACTGTATAGTTGTTGACTTTAGCTGGCTGTGGGCTCCCGGGTGCCCCTATCCGTCCATCCCAGCTGGGGTGGGGGTGGGGGGGCACGCGGGAATCCGACCAGACCTTGGCCTATTGGCCTTTACAGGTTTATTAGTAATGTATGTTTTCTATGTTTATTGCATTCTAACAATGCCTTTCTTTCTCTCTCAGTCTTTCCTCTTTTCTTTCCTATCCGGCCATCACCAAGCCTACATAGCAATCATCACACAAATTCTTGGTCTTCACCCGGAGAATGCCTGCCCCGAACCCAAGACCTCGAAATCTGGCACGTCAACATCAGGTAAGCGTCTACCCATACCACCATACACGTTGCCATGGCTACGATTCTCTCATTGAATGTACATGGATTAAACTCCAATAGAAAAAGACATCTGGCGCTAAGGGAGTTCAGACAGTCAGGGGCTGATATTATGGTCCAGGAGACTCATTATGATAAAGGGGGCTCCTTTGCGTTCACCTCCAGATATTATTCCCAGATCTATATGGCGTTGGGTACCCATAAAAAGGCAGGAGTGGTCATACTTATTAAGAGGGGAGCCCCCTTCACCTGCGTGACCCAGCGTTGTGATCCTCATGGCCATTTTATTATTTTACAAGGACTGTGGCAAACACAGGAAATCACACTGTGCACTTTATATGCACCGAATGCCAAACAACACAGCTTCCTATCCCGGGTATATGCCCGTCTCTTTATAACTACACCTAAGGCTCTCGTAGTAGGGGGTGATTTCAACCTTACCCATTCAACCTATGCGGATCGCCAGACGGTGGGCCCCCAAGCCGCTTCACCCAGGATCCTCAGGGACTCGAGACTATTTAGACAAATCTCTAGACGATATGCGCTCTTTGATGCGTGGAGGGCTCTCCGTCCAGGCGATCGGCAGTACACGTTCTATTCGGCCCCACATCGTACCCACTCCCGTATAGATTACTTTTTCGTTAATAATCACACTCTACAGCTCACACGTAGGGCTCAAATACTCCCGATCTCATGGTCAGACCATGCCCCCATCTTACTCACTATAGACCTGGGCACCACCATTCGTAGACCTTATAATTGGAGGCTAAACACTTTCCTCCTCCAACAACAGCCCTTTCAGGCAGAATTAAACTCCACTCTTAAACTCTATTTTAAAGAGAATAACAACCAGGAAGTCATGCTTACCACGCTGTGGGAAGCCCATAAGGCGGTTCTCCGGGGTAAGTGTATGGCGCTCTCAACAGCGCTAAAAAAAGATGCCTTAGCTGCAAAAGTAAAAGCAGAAAGGGAACTTAGAGCACTGGAACATAAGCTCCAAGCCAATCCCACAGTACCTTTGCTTAAAAAAATAACTAACCTTCGTACAACTCTTAGGGACCTGGTTTTGGGCCATGTGGAGAAAGCATTGACCAGATTGAAACAAATCTTCTATGACAAAGGTAATAAGGCTCACTCCCTCTTGGCCAACAAACTCCATGAACGCGCCCACATGCTATCCCCGAATCAGATTAAAAACAAATCAGGACAGCTGCTATCACACCCGGTGGAAATTGCCCGTACCTTCGCAGATTTCTACAAAGATCTGTACAACAGCCCTGACATACCCAGTAACCCTCCCTCTCCGGACCTGACCCAAAAGATGCGACACTACCTAGAACAAAGCGGAATTCCCCATCTCCAACCATCTGACCTGCTATCGCTTAATGCGCAGATCACGGAAGAGGAAATAGAACTGACTATCAAATCCCTACCATCCCATAAAGCCCCTGGTCCAGACGGTTTCCCCTATGAATATTATAAGGCATTTCTCCCCCTGTTGCTTCCCCATATGTGTAAGCTGTTCGATGCCTTTCTTCACGACACTCCCATTCCTTTAGATATGCATCCTTTATCACCTTAATTCCCAAATCAGACAAGGACCCATCCCTCTGCGCCAATTATAGACCCATCGCATTATTGAACTCTGACCTTAAGATTTTCACTAAGCTCCTATCCAACCGCCTCAATATGATCCTCCCATCATTGGTCCACAAGGACCAGGTGGGGTTTGTCCCATTGCGGCAAGCAGGTGACAGTACCAGAAGGGTGATTGACCTGGTGGAAGTGGCGAACAGGGAGGGATCCGCTTCATTACTGTTGAGCTTAGACGCCGAGAAGGCTTTTGACCGTTTGGGATGGCCCTTTTTGTTCGCTACGTTGAGCCACATGGGTTTTTGTGGACCCCTTATGCGGGCGATCAGGCAACTCTACTCCAACCCCTCCTCAGAAGTCAGAACCCCCTTTGCTCTTTCCACACCTTTCTCGGTAACAAATGGCACCAGACAGGGGTGCCCATTGTCACCCCTATTATTTGCGCTTTGCGTGGAACCCCTGGCTGCCTCAATCCGGAATAACCCGGATATACGGGGATAGCAGTTAGAGATAAGGAGTTTAAGATTTCCCTTTTTGCCGACAACATCATTCTTACACTGACCCAACCCCATATTACCCTCCCGGTTCTACAAGTGGAATTAGAGTGTTTTAGAGCTCTCTCAGGATATAAAATCAATGCATCAAAATCAGAAGCTCTACCCATGAATATTCCTGAAGCCGAGCTCACACTTATGAAAGCCAACTTCCATTATAACTGGAAAACTACTGCTCTAAAGTATCAGGGGACCTATATCACCCCAAGATATGATACCCTATACCAAGAAAACTCCCCCCCCCCCCATTCCGCTCCATTAGATCCCTACTGATACAGTGGAAAAAACACCATATTTCCCTCTTAGGCCGTATAGCCTCTATCAAAATGACCATCCTCCCAAAGCTCCTCTATCTCTTCCAAACTCTCCCTATACCCATACCACTTAAACATCTGAAAAAACTTCAGTTGGACTTACTCCAATTTGTTTGGAACTATAAGAGGCATAGGATACCGAAATCGGTAATGCTGGCGTCACGCAGTGAGGGAGGACTAGCTTTTCCTGATATTATCAAATACTACCAGGCTGCGCAATTGAAAGCGATAGCCTCATGGTTTACTCAAAAATCATATAATAAATGGACGGAAATTGAAAAGCTCTGGCTAGCTCCAATACACCCGAACAATCTTCTATGGAGTGCGAATGCGGAGGTAGCCCCCGACTGCTTGCTGGGCCCCATGCCTCTGCTACGACGGACTTGGCGTACATTGGCTCAGCTTCATAAACTGTCCTCAGAGAGATCACCACTGACCTCTTTTATCTGTAATCCTAAAGTGTCAGATAGCCTAACACACCAGATGTCCCACCCCTGGTCTTCTAGAAACGTATTTCATTTCGGGAGTATAGTAGAACCCAGAACCCGTAGATTGCTATCTTTTTCTGACTTACAGGCCAAACACGATTTACCGAGACAGACATTTTACGGGTACCTACAAATTCTACATTACGCACTGACTATAACCTCGAACTTGCAGTTCTCTAGGACTATCACTACTTAAACTTCGCACACCATATAAGAAACTAGTAAGGCACATACTCACTGCAGCCAGATGCCTAGTAGCCCTAAACTGGAAACGCCGTACTCCACCCTTTCCTGAAGATCTTTACTCCAGAATTAAGGATGTTGAACTGATGGAGAGAATGACAGCTAGAATACAGGACAGATTGGAGGCGCATAACGGGGTTTGGGAACTGTGGCATCTCCGGGAGGACCCACCATGACCAGGTACCAACCTTATTCAGATGGCTTACTTCATATCTTCTCCCCTCTTTTCCTTTCTTCTTCTTCCTTTACTCCTATTTATCCCTCTATACTACAGATTTTAAAGATATGTTTCATCATAGACATTATTCTGTAACAGCATAACTGAATTAACATCCTTTATCTACAAAAGGAACTGCTAAAAGTTAAACGTTGAGATATCATTGAAACTTGACACAAATTCAATATCTTTATTTTATATGTATATGTTTGATATTGTGGATAAGATATGCTGGATAATATTTGAGACTTTCTGTGCTTATTTATTCTGTATTGCTACCAAGAATGATAACAATAATAAAAACTGTTATTTGAAAAAAAAAAACAATTACAGTGCCAACATCCACATACAGAAATAGAAGGGACATGTAAATTAAACAGTGTGTGTTTAGTATCACTTTATGGCTAGGTTGTGGGTTTGAAGCCTGCGATTGTGCGGGCACGGCAGCCCATTTTTTTTAATAAGTTGCAGGAAAAGGGTGCTTTTGTGATTTGCCTGTTGTTCCTGCACCCATAAAAAAGCTCTGAGTTTTTGAGAATGAATGGCAGCCCTGTGCATTTTTTAAAGAGCAGCGTGCTTTTACTGCGTGTGGTTTTGGGTGTGGGAATTGCTGCGATTCCTACACCCACAAGCACCCACAATAGTGTGACTGTGAACCTAGCCTTAGTGAGAGAGAGGGACAACTGACAGTAGTGCAGGGAGAGAGTGTTTTATAGTGCAGTGTGCTGTATAGTGTGATATATACAGTGATATATTTATTGCTGCTGTATACTCCCACTGATTGTTGTAAGGAAATTGCAGTTGTTGGGACTAGGTAGAATGGAGTGTAAGCCATAAGATTCAGCAGTGGCTTTTTAGGACTACTTTTTAAAATTTTTGTCATTGGGATTTAATGTCTCATCAGGTCGGTATGTTTTTTTCTTTCAGCAAGTTGGTAGGCGTTATCCATCATGATTGATGAGGATTTACATTGCTGGAAGACATTGGATTTACACTGCATTGGATTTACATTGTAGTTTTTTTTTTTTTAAGTGGTTCTAAAGGTTTTTTAATGCATTCTCCGCATTCAAGCATTTGTAACCCTAAAAAAATGATGATCCTGTTCCTTGAAAGCATGTTATACAGCACAGTGCTTGTGCTGTGTCATTTGGCCCTTTCTGTCACCTAAAAAACCTAGCTGATCCTGCCTGGCTATACCCTCCCCCTTGTAAATTGACCTCGGCGTATTATGGCTGCTGAGCGCTGACTCCATGATCCTTTTTACATGCCTGTTATATTTATTTACCAATTAATTTTTTTTTAAAATGAGTATGGGTACTATGTATCCCTTACTCATTATGTAGGGATATCTGTAGGGATATCTGGGGAACCCATGCCCACAGAGCTCCACAGCCACTGGGGCAGGGTTGTGGAGATGAGGCCCTTTTCCTCATCAACATGGGAACAAGGTGATTTGCCGGATGCCCTCCCCATGTTGTGGGTTTGTGGCTTGGGGGGGGGGGGGGCCACGTTCATCCCCCACCTTTCCTAGTCTGCCAGGCTGTATACCTTGATAAGATTCTGGTGTGGATTTTTGGGGGAATCCCATACTTTTTTTTTCTTGTCTTTTGCATGGGATTCCCTCTGAACTCCATACCAGACCCAAAAGGTAATAGTGTTTACCCCATGCAAAAGACAAGAAAAAAAGTATGAGATTTCCCCAAAAATCCACATCAGACCCTTATTAAGGTATACAGCCTGGCAGACTAGGAAAGGTAGGGGACAAATGTGCCCCCCCCCCAACCATACCAAGTTTATTAATGAACGGAAAGCTCTGTACTGTTCATTCATTCTGTGCAGCTGAGGCTGCGGAGAAAGGGACTGATGAATCTGTCCTTAGTTCCTTTCTCTGTCTTAAAATTAAGACATCAATGCCCCCCCAATGGGGGTCCTACAAAATATGTAAGAAATAATAAAAAATAAAATTGTAAAAAAAATAAAAACAAAAAAATAAAACAACAAAACAAAAAATGACTAATACCAGTGGTGAAACTACCAGGGTCGCATAGGTCGCACTTGTTACTGGGCTCTGGTGTTCCGCCACCACGGGGGGGGGGGGGGCACTCCGAGATGACAAGAAAGTGGCCCGCTGCGGGGCCTTAATAAAGGGTACCACAATGGGGGTAAATGGCCCTGGGATCAATGGGAAGGGCCCCAGTCGGCGGCCAGGGGGGCCCTTCATGGTTTCTTGCACCGGGGCCCTGTAGGTTGTAGGTATGCCATATAATTATGGTTTGGGCTTCAAAAAGAGGTTTACATTACATTGCATTATGCTGTTTATGCATGCTTTTGGGCTCTGGTGCATGCAATACATTTTCAGGTAAAGTCTTTGCAAACCTGGAACCTATGTTGGCTGTAGACCACAAAATGGTCTACAGAACAGAAACCCCTTAAATACTCATTATTGTCATTTTCTTTAATGAAAGGAGAAATCTCAAAGACCAGGTACCACAAATTCTAACAACGGCTGCATCCAAGACAGGTTGTTCACTTAGGTGAAGGCTATTTGCCTTCACCTAAGTACACAATATCATTGATTTCCTTAGGCCAGTCAGCCATGTTGTCCCGCTGAAGAGAACTCACAGTGGTCAGGAAAGTTCTCATAGACTTTAAAATGACTGCCAGACAAAATCCCTTTTACTTCAATTCGATATTTCTCTGACAAAATTTCATTAGTGGCAAAGACTTACCTTGGGAGTTCCATAAGGATGGCAACCTGTTCATACTATATACTGAACCCAGAACTGGATATAAGTCCAATAAAACATCTCTTTACAGTAAGGACAAAATATTCAATTCTACTTGCGACAGCCTCCCGTTGTCTCATCTTTGTGCTCTCTACTAAAGCAACTCCAGCATCCTAGGCAAAGTTAGCATACGTTTTACTAAGTAAAAATAAAAAAGGCTGTCTGGAGTATATTTTTTTTATTCCAGGTGGATTTATAAGAATAGATTGTTAATTACCTTTGCTGTCAGTAAAAATTAATAACTACTGTACTTGGGTTTCAATGAAGTCTTCTCCGTACTTCAATTTCTTAGCTTGGAAGAAAATTAAACTTTTTGCTATGCATGTTCTAATATACAAAGCTTACATACAGCCTGTTTCCTAATTCTATTTAATTGTTAGATCAGGGTCACATAAGCACTTTTAACTCTTTTATGACTAAGCCTATTTTTGAAATTTGG
Organism: Aquarana catesbeiana; assembly: GCF_042186555.1. Taxonomy (NCBI): domain Eukaryota; kingdom Metazoa; phylum Chordata; class Amphibia; order Anura; family Ranidae; genus Aquarana; species Aquarana catesbeiana. The sequence continues at coordinate 511,200,303 of NC_133327.1, read as the reverse complement.
TGTTTACAAGTTAAAATCCGTATTTTTTGCTAGAAAATTACTTAGAGTTCCCAAACATTATATATATTTTTTTAGCAGAGAATCTAGAGAATAAAATGGAGATTATTGCAATAGTTTATATCACATGGTATTTGCAGCGGTGTTTTAAACGCAAATTTTTGGAAAAGGGACACTTTCATGAATTTTAAAAAATCCAAACAGTAAAGTTACCCCAATTTTTTTGTATAATGTGAAAGATGATGTTACACCGAGTAAATAGATACCAAACATGTCACCCTTTATAATTGCACGCATTCGTCGAATGGCGACAAATTAAGGTACCTATGAATTTCCATAGGCGACGCTTGAAATTTTTTTTACAGTTACCAGGTTTGAGTTACAGAGGAGGTCTAGGGCTAGAATTATTGCTCTCGCTCTGACAATCGTGGCGATACCTCACATGTGTGATTTGAACACCGTAAAAAAATTATGCAGCCACCACGTCTAATGATTGGTTGGCTGCAATAATCTACAATATTTGGTTTTGGGTTTACTACTGCTTTAAATTCCTACGTGGTCTCCCTATATTACAGTATTTGTAGAAGGACAGCAACAATGACAGCACCCATATTACTCTCATGATAGGCTTACTACATGGACTTGCCACATCCCCAATATGTAAGATAAAAAACAAAAAAAATAAAAAGGTGCCAAAAATGTGATTTTTTTTTAGGCATCAAAAAAGGAAACAAATATAAAACAAATACATTCTATTGAGAATTCCATAAAACATTGATACAGTCACAAGGCTGATTAGAAAGTTGGACAATATTGTTTAAAGAATCACCCTTCAGCAGACCTGTAACAAAGTATGTTTATACATTCTTTACAACCAATCAGACTTTGACCGATTGTTGCATGTGAGTTCAATGTAGGGCTGCGCATCTTCACTGGCCTCACGATTCGATTCGATTACGATTATCAAGTCAACGATTCGATTCGATTCGATTCCGCGATGCATCACGATGCATCACGATTACAGCGCAAGTCCGCAAGTTCTCATGGTTTTCATCAAAAAAAAATTCAAGTAGTCAGGAGGACTCCATTTTTTTTATTCTATCTGTTCTTAAGAAAAAAAAAGAGACAGCAGAGGAGCTCCAGGCTCTCTTCCACAATACTAAAGGAGATGGTCAGAGCCTGCGGACATGCTACAGGAGATGATCAGAGACTGCAGACATGCTACAGGAGATGATCAGAGACTGCAGACATGCTACAGGAGATGATCAGAGACTGCAGACATGCTACAGGAGATGATCAGAGACTGCGGACATGCTACAGGAGATGATCAGAGACTGCGGACATGCTACAGGAGATGATCAGAGACTGCGGACATGCTACAGGAGATGATCAGAGACTGCGGACATGCTACAGGAGATGATCAGAGACTGCGGACATGCTACAGGAGATGATCAGAGACTGCGGACATGCTACAGGAGATGATCAGAGACTGCGGACATGCTACAGGAGATGATCAGAGACTGCGGACATGCTACAGGAGATGATCAGAGACTGCGGACATGCTACAGGAGATGATCAGAGACTGCGGACATGCTACAGGAGATGATCAGAGACTGCGGACATGCTACAGGAGATGATCAGAGACTGCGGACATGCTACAGGAGATGATCAGAGACTGCGGACATGCTACAGGAGATGGTCAGAGACTGCGGACATGCTACAGGAGATGGTCAGAGACTGCGGACATGCTACAGGAGATGGTCAGAGACAGCGGACATGCTACAGGAGATGGTCAGAGACAGCGGACATGCTACAGGAGATGGTCAGAGACTGCGGACATGCTACAGGAGATGGTCAGAGACTGCGGACATGCTACAGGAGATGGTCAGAGACTGCGGACATGCTACAGGAGATGGTCAGAGACTGCGGACATGCTACAGGAGATGGTCAGAGACTGTGGACATGCTACAGGAGATGGTCAGAGACTGCGGACATGCTACAGGAGATGGTCAGAGACTGCGGACATGCTATAGGAGATGGTCAGAGACTGCGGACATGCTACAGGAGATGGTCAGAGACTGCGGACATGCTACAGGAGATGGTCAGAGACTGCGGACATGCTACAGGAGATGGTCAGAGACTGCGGACATGCTACAGGAGATGGTCAGAGACTGCGGACATGGTACAGGAGATGGGCACAGACTGCGGCGGACATGGCACAGGAGATGGGCACAGACTGTGGCGGACATGGCACAGGAGATGGGCACAGACTGCGGCGGACATGGCACAGGAGATGGGCACAGACTGCGGCGGACATGGCACAGGAGATGGGCACAGACTGCGGCGGACATGGCACAGGAGATGGGCACAGACTGCGGCGGACATGGCACAGGAGATGGGCACAGACTGCGGACAATAATGCAGAGTTGTGGTGTGATGAAGGCACATAGAAGACAATTTATGATATGGACTTGTGTCACAGCGCCCCCCCCTCCCCCTCCCCCTCCCTCTCCGTACTCACATGCTGCTCTGCCGGTGGCAGCCTGTAATGAGCAGGGCGATCTGCCTGCTCACCATCTCCCCCCGATCTCCATTTGTGCGGCCGGTGTTCCGCCGGTTGTCACATCTGAGGTGGGCAGTGAATTCTCCCGGGAGAGCGCTCCGTGCGTAAAGCTGTTATTAGTGTGTATATTGCGGTCATGTGACACTCGTCCGCGCCTCCCTCCTCTCACGTCTCTCCTGATGTCAGCCCCGCCCGCCTCTCTTCTGACCTGATAGCTCCAGTCAGTGGGCGGAGCTGACATCAGGAGAGACTGAGAGGAGGGAGGCGCGGCCGAGTGTCACATGACCGCAATATACACACTAATAACAGCTTTACGCACGGAGCGCTCTCCCGGGAGGGGGCGGGGCCAGAAATCGATTATTCGGGTCGCATGCATCGATGCCGCATCGGGGACACCCGAATCGCGATGCATCGATGCTGCGATTAATTTCAGCAGCCCTAGTCCAATGTGTTTCAATTTTAACCACTTGCCGACCAACCGCCGCATTTTTACTGCAGCAGAATGGCACCGCTGGGCAAAACGATGTTATGTAATGTTGGCCACTAGGGGCGCGCAAGCCCGCTGCTTGCCCCCGCAGCCGATGTGAGTGCCCAGCGGTCGCGATTACCATCGGGCTCCCGTGATTGCTGGTGACACACCGAGAACCGGGATCTGTGTGTATGTAAACACACAGTTTCCGGTTCTCTGAGGGGAGAAGAGACAGATTGTCTGCTCATACAAAGTATGAACAGCTCTCTGTCATCTCTCCTAGACAGTCCCCTCCCCCCTTCAGTTAGAATACACATGAGGGAACACAGTTAACCCCTTGATCACCCCCTAGTGTTAACCCCTTCCCAGCCAGTGACATTTTTACAGTAATCAGTGCATTTTTATAGCACTGATTGCTGTATAAATGCCAATGGTCCCAAAATGTGTCAAAATTGTCCGATGTGTCGGCCATAATGTCGCAGTCCCAATAAAAATCGCAGATCGCCATCATTACTAGTAAAAAAAAAATTAATAATAAAACTATCCTCTATTTTGTAGATGCTATAACTTTTGCGCAAACAAATCAATATACACTTATTGCGATTTTTTTTTACCAAAAATATGTAGAAGAATACATATCGGCCTAAACTGAGGGAAAAAAAATCGTTTTTATATATACTTTTGGTGGATATTTATTATAGCAAAAAGTAAAAAATATTGTGTAGTTTTCAAAATTGTCGCTCTTTTTTTGTTTATAGTGCAAAAAATGAAAACCGCAGAGGTGATCAAATACCACCAAAAGAAATCTCTATTTGTGGGAAAAAAAGGACATCAATTTTGTTTGGGTGCAACGTCGCACGACCGCGCAATTGTCAGTTAAAGCGATGCAGTGCCAAATCGCAAAAAGTGCTCTGGTCAGGAAGGGGGTAAAATCTTCCGGGGATGAAGTGGTTAAGAAATGCTTAACATTAAATGAGCATGCAGCAGTGTCTAATGCCCTGTACACATGACCGGTTTTGCCGTTGGAATAAACTCTGAAGGTTTCTCCGACGGAATTCCATTCAACGGTCTTGCCTACACATGGTCAAACCAAAGTCCGACCAAAGTCCGACCGTCAAGAACGCAGTGACGTACAACATGTACGACGGGACTAGAAAAAGGAAGTTCAATAGCCAATAGCCAATAGCTTCTGTCTCGTACTTGCTTCTGAGCATGTGTCGTTTTTGGTCCGTCGGAACAGCATACAGAAGAGCTGTTTTCCCGATAGGAATTGGTTCCGTCGGAAATATTTAGAACATGTTCTATTTCTAGGTCCGTCAGAATTTTCTAAAAAAAAAAGTCCAATGAGGCATACACATGATCAGAATATACGATGAAAAGCTTCCGTCGGACTTTTTTTGTCGGACATTCCGCTCGTGTGTACAGTACATTGCCAACTAACAAGATACAATTGGTCATCCAAAAATAAAAAGTGCTATGTCCATAAGCTGCTGTTGACCTCCATAATGGACAGACAGAAGGAGCACCAGGAATTCCACCTTAACATGAAAAAAGATATACAGTATATAAACAAATGCTTCTAACTAATACATTGTGTTTTTACTTTCTCCATCAGCTCATCTCCCACAGTTATTACTTTTTGTATTACTTGACCCTCCCTCCTAGATTGTATCTCTAACAAGCAGGGCCCTCTGATTCTTCTTGTACCAAATTGTATTGTAACTGTAATGTCTGCCTTCATTTTGTAAAGCGCTGCTTTACAAAATAGGTGGATGTTAAAGCGGAGCTCCACCCAGAAGGGGAAGCTCCACTTGTTTGCATCCCCCCCCCCCTCGACTGCCACATTTGACACTTTTTCGGGGGTAGGGGAGGAGCAGGTTTTCACAGGTACCATGACTCACTTCCTGGTAAGATCACAGAACGGCGATCTAAGTCATGTCCAGCCCCTCCTCCTTTCCCCCACTGCCTTCTGGGACCCGTGTGTGTCCCAGAAGATGATGGAACCATTCAGAAAGCACAGCGCGAGTTGCGCATGCGCAGTAGGAAACTGGCTGTGAAGCCTGAAGGCTTCACGGCCGGTTTCCCTTACTTGCAATGCCGGTGCCTGCACCCGAAGCTGATGGACGATTCGGCTTGGGGTGCCGACATCGTGGGATCGCTGGACAGGTAAGTGTCCTTATATTAAAAGTTAGCAGCTACAGTATTTGTAGTTGCTGACTTTTAATTATTATTATTTTTTTTTTTTTTTTTTTTTTTACAGGCTGGAAGTCCGCTTTAATATGGTCCAAATATAGAAGTACTGAGGGTCTTACCCGAATATCAAAGTTGAGTGGAGATAAAGAAAGGCAAGGCTGGAACTGTCCCCAGTAAATCAGTTCATATGTTAGCCAGATATGAAACATTAGATCTACAAAGAGCAGGCACTCACTGCAGCGTAGGATTTGAAAATAAAGATATAGAATAGTAAATGCATGGTAAGAACCAGGGAACAGACTGACAAAAAAACCTAATAAATCAATGCTTTCCCACTTACTGATGTATGCACCAGTCAGCAGGACAAACAAATGATTGCAGCAGCCTAGTAGCCTTACTACTGTAGCGTATTTATAGCTCTGCCCCAGGGGAACATGTGAGTGTCTCCACCAATGCGGATCCTCATTATCGGCACCAAACACAAAAAATGATGACAACAACAGGAGGTGATCAGGAAGCAATAGCTTCCTGTATCCTGTGACGCTCTCCCCATCACTTCCAGCACAATGATGTCACTTCTGGCATCAACCAGTGCTGTCATGAGGACACTGACTCTTGAAGTTCCCTCCCAGGCATAATTAAAGGAGCTGGGAGTGAAAGGCAAAGGGGGAGGGACAAAAAGCAGTCCACTCCACTAACACCACGGCTGCCATGGAAACCCCCTAGATCAGTGATATGCAATTAGTGAACCTCCAGCTGTTGCAGAACTACAAGTCCCATGAGGCATAGCAAGACTCTGACAGCCACAAGCATGACACCCAGAGGCAGAGGCATGATGGGACTTGTAGTTTTGCAACAGCTGGGGTTCCGCTAATTGCATATCCCTGCCCCAGATGGACCACATGGCACAAGGGACAAGAGTGCCCCTGTACTACCTACAAACCATATGGGGGAGAAGGTGGGGGTCTACAAGTGCCGGGCACTACCCTCAATACTGACACCCTGAGGGGACACTGACAACTGCAGAACAACCACATAAAAAATAAAAATCTGAACAATACAACAACAATTATAGGATCAACATAAAAAAATAACATGCATAAAGGGGATAATGTACACACAAAACAGAAAAGGAAAAAAAAATGACAAAACAACATAACAAAAACAACTATTATTGGGTAAATCTTCCTCATTTCCTTGTGAAGCAAGATTTTGTTCCAGTCCCCTCCTCCTTGGTCAGGAAACACCCTTTCCAAAGCACCAAACTTGGACAGCTGAACTTTAGCTACATGTTTACTATTGTTGAGTATATGTTTCCTACTTGGCCTGCATGTGTGGTCATAAATATGTCTCCAGAATTCCTGTTTGGTTTTACTTATTGCCCTTTGTGGGCATCCGTGTAACAATTGATAACAATTGATAAATTGTTTAAAATAATGTTTCCTTCTATTGGATAAGATGGATTTATTTTGGGAACAAATGCATTTTTAATATGCATGCCCTCCACATGGGAAGGTACCTTTAATGGTACACAGATCACATTGGGCATAGGTATTATATGTACTGGTCACTAGTTCAGAAAAATGTCATCTATGTAGGGTAACCAGGTAAGAATGTGGCTGGTATAACGTAATGCCTCACCCAAAAGAGGAAAAGAGCAATCCCACTCCCCCAGGTATAGATTGGGGTACAATGGGGCACAACAAGTCCCCATCACTGCACCCTGTACCTGGAGGAAGTAGTAACCACCAAAGGTGAACACATTATATTGTAAATGTCAGGGCTGGGCTCAGCCCTTCCTTCTCTGAGCTGGCCGCTCAGCTGTCGGCTATTTGCCATCTCCCATCTCTCTCCACAGTTACTCAGCTGTTGTTGATATCCTGCTTGTCAGTCCTGCCTTAAGCCATCAAGTCCAGAGGAGCTCTGCCTTCGCTTTGGTCAACATCACAAGAAACATCTCCTGCGTTCCTGTTTAACCAGTTCAAATCCGCGCTATTGCCGAATGACGGCAACAGCGTGGACCTGCTTTGCCGGGACTACGTCTATTGATGTTGCGTCGTGTGCAGGGCGCGCACGCTGCGCTCGGTGATGAGCGAGTCTATGAGACTCGCCTGATCACAGATCGGAGTAAGGGGTCAGTCCCGACCCCTTACCACGTGATCAGCTGTCAGCCAATGACAGCTGATCATGTGATGTAAACAGAGCCGGAGCCGGTAATCGGCTATTTTTTCTCCTTGCGCTGACAGCGTGAGGAGGAAAAAAAAGCCAATCACCAGAGGGACATCGGTCCCGATCACGGCGATCATCTGTGCCCCCTGCCAGTGATACCTAGCAATAGGCAGCAGTGCCGCCTACCAGTGCCCACCAGCGTCACCCATCAGTGCCCACAGTGCCACCCATCAGTGCCCACAGTGCCACCCATCAGCACCCACAGTACCACCCATCAACGCCCACAATCAGTGCCACAACAATAGTGCTGCACATCAGTGCCACCTATCAGTGCCCATCAGTGTCATCTACCAGTGCCCATCAGTGCCCCCCATCACTGCCCATCAGTGCCCCCCATCAGTGCCCCCCATCAGTGGTACCTATCAGTGCCCATCAGTGCCACCCATCAGTGCCACCCATCCGTGCCACCCATCAGTGGCCATCAGTGCCGCCTTATCTGTGCCCATCAGTACCGCCTTATCTGTCCCCATCAGTGCCGCCTTATCTGTGCCTATCAGTGCCGCCTTAACTGTGCCTATCAGTGCCCACCAGTGCCGCCTCATCAGCGCATATCAATGAAGGAGAAAAAATTACCTGTTTGCAAAATTTTATAACAAACTATGAAACATGATTTTTTTTTTTTTTTACAAAATTTTCCATCTTTTTTTGTTTGTTTAGCAAAAAATAAAAATCCCAGCTGTGATTAAATACCACCAAAAGACAACCCCACAGGTTTTGTGGAGGACATGTTGCGGAACCTTCTGCCGGACGCCCGTCTATCTCCTCACTACACAGTGGAAAGGGCCCACAGAATTCCACCAAAGCCCTGTCCCCCAGGGGCTCCCCCTCGGACTTTCATTTTGAGACTCCTCAATTTCCGGGATAGGGACGAGATTTTGTGCGCCTCTAGGTCTGTGGGTGATTTAAGATACCAAAACAACAAATTGATGATCTTTCCTGACTACTCGATAGAAACACAAAAACTCAGGAAGTCATTCGACCATGTGAAAGCCCTGAATATCATGCGCCTGCAACGACCATTGCATCCACTAACTTGATCCTTAAACCAAGGCTGTTCGGATGCACCAGTTTATCGGTTTTAAAATGCCGGCCTTTATAAGGATCCAGTAAACACCAAGTCTGAGCCCCTGGGCAGCTGCACCAGGAGACCATTAAAGCAATAACTGCATTGTAAAGAGTACTGTTGCCTCTCACATAGAGACCGCAGGATGCTGGAATGCTATGTGCACCACCGATTGCGGATTTTTCCCCTTTTATTTATTTTTTTTTTCTCACAAAGAAGAAAAGAAGGGGAACATTCTTTTTTTTTTCTTCTCCCTTTTTGTTTTTTCCCCTTTAATTCACCATTTACTTTCACTCGTATGCAAGCAAGGGAAGGGTTCCGCACAATGTTGTATTATTTGATGATTTTACCCTTCTTATGGCGGGGCCCCCCGACAGATTCAGTGATGCCCCGGCGGAGCCCCAAGCCAGCGGAGAGTGACTCGGCTCACTTGAGCCCCTCAGGAACTTTTGGGGGGTCAAAACGCCTCTTGCACAGGACCCCCCTTTTGCAGCCGGCGTGCTGATTTCGGTTGGGATGGATACCTGCCTCAGTTTTAAGGGGTTGGGTGGGGTGGGGGGGAAGGGTAGAAGCCCCTTAAGGGCAAGTTTACTGTTTGGGGTTAACCTTTTGGTTTCTAAAAGTTTGATTTTCATAACATGTTTTCTGAATGCATTGCAAATGTCAGTACTGTACGACTTGGGATGTTGTGCCCTCCGAACCGGGTGGACAGCCTCGGGGGGAGAGTGTCCTTTAAATTCAAGCACATCCATTCTAATACACAATTATGACTTCCCTTAACATTTTGTCCTGGAACATCAGGGGTCTGAACTCATCGGTTAAAAGATCACTGGTGTTCCAATACATTAAAGCACATGGCCCACACATCTGCATTTTGCAGGAAACCCATTTACTGGGTAGTAAAACTATGGTCCTAAAGAAACCCTGGATTGGGCATCATTACCACTCCACATATTCCAATTTTGCGCGGGGCGTAAGCATCCTAGTCCATAAATCTCTCCCCTTCAGGCTGCTGGACCTTGTGTTGGACTCGGAGGGTAGATACGTAGTGGTTCACGCTCAGATACACTCTATGAGATGGATGATAGTGGGAGTGTATTTACCTCCCCCGGCCTCAATACCCCTCCTGCACCAAATGGCCTCTAAAATAGCTGACTTCCAAAGTGACAACATAACCATCTTAGGCGATTTTAATTTAGCTCCCAATCCGGAGGTTGACAGGATGTCCAGCGTTGGGCACTCCCACCTCGGCCTGGCGGACTGGGTAGAATTATATGGTTTGACGGATGTGTGGAGGTGGAGGAATCCTCATCTTAGGGCATATACCTGCCACTCGGCCTCTTGCAGATCCTTCTCCAGGATCGATTTGGCCTACGTGGACCACACAGCCTTGTCTAGGGTAAGGGACATTAAAATCCTCCCCCGGGGAATCTCGGATCATGCACCGCTCCTCCTGAGGCTAGAGGTCTCCTCCATTCCGGGAGTTTCCCTGTGGAGACTATCTAGATTCTGGGTGTCGGACGTGACAGTTGATGGCCATTTCAGAGAGGCAATGGGGGAATACTGGGATACTAATCCAGGTTCAGCCAGTGCAGCTACAGTCTGGGACACCTTCAAGGCATACACGAGAGGAAGATACCAGACCATTATAGCTAGGGTACGCAGGGAAAGGAGAGCAGATCTGGAGGCGGTTGAGAGGAAGGCAGACCTGCAGGAAGCAATTTTTCTTAGGACCAAACACCCCGGTGACTATGACGAGCTTCAGAGACTGACTGGGGAGGTTGTCCGCATCCGCACCTCTCTCACCCAGAAACGTCTTCTTGCTCAGACACACCGTATATTTGAGCAGGGTGAGAGGTCCGGGAAGCTATTAGCATGGCTGTCCAGGGAACAATAGGGAGGGTTGTGTATACCACACATAAAGGGACTTGACGGATGTCTCAAATACAACCCAGACAAGATAAACGAATGCTTCGCCTCCTTTTATAAAACTCTTTACAGCTCCAGGGCCGCCTACACCAAGGAGGAGTTAACCACTTATCTAGAGCCTTTTGACTTCCCGGTTCTCACTACAAAATACTGTGACAGTCTTGACGCCCCTATCACCACAGATGAATTGCTAAAGGCTCTTAAGACTCTCCAGGCGGGCAAATCTCCAGGCCCGGACGGGATACCAGTCGACTTCTATAAGCAATATACAGAAGAGCTGATGGGGAAACTACATACTATGTTTACGGAAGCACAACGCCTGGAGACGCTTCCGAGCTCATTAAGTGAGGCTGTGGTGGTTGTAATCCCCAAGCCAGGTAAAGATTTGACTCTGTGCTCCTCTTATCGCCCTATCTCTCTCATTAATGTGGATGCTAAGCTCCTGGCCAAAGTGTTGACCAGGAGGCTTAACACAGTAATAACGGCCCTAGTACACCCAGACCAAACAGGGTTCATGCCGGGTAGAGGGACAGACATCAACATTAGAAGGCTTTTTACCCACATGGATAGGGCACAGGCAGATTCGGCAGGAGTAGTAGTATCCCTTGATGCTGAAAAAGCCTTCTATTTGGTAAAATGGGAGTTCTTATGGGGGGTTCTATCAAAATTCGGTTTTGGTCCGAAATTTCTGACATGGATACGGATGCTCTATGCCAATCCCAAGGCGAGGGTCCGTACAAACGGAGCCCTTTCTGAAACCTTTCCTCTGGAGAGAGGCACTCGCCAAGGGTGCCCTTTGTCACCGGGGCTCTTCGCCTTAGCGATAGAACCTCTTGCCATTGCCCCGAGGGCGGAGGCCGGGGTGAGGGGGATACCAGTAGGCACAATTGAAGAAAAAGTGTCCCTATATGCGGATGACACATTGCTTTACCTCGCTGACCCTAATCAGTCACTGCAGAAAGCTCTGGGCTTATTCAAAGACTTCGCTTGGTTTTCGGGGGTCCGCATAAACTGGGATAAATCGGTCCTGTTTCCGCTCCACCCCTCGCTTCCCAGGGTGGATACTGCCACCCCACTACAGTGGGTGAGAGAGTTTACCTATCTGGGAATCAAAATTAGCAATACTACCCATGAATTTATGGAAAAAAATGTGCAGCCTCTCCTCTCTCAGCTTACAGTGAAATGTATGGCCTGGCGTTCCCTACCGCTCACCCCTGTGGGTAGAATAAATTTGCTTAAGATGGTGTTCCTTCCAAAATTTCTCTACTTCTTCCGCAACACACCCTCCCATATACCTAGGTCCTTTTTTAGACGTCTGGAGGGGATTCTGACCTCTTTCATATAGGCGGGGAGGACACCCAGGGTGGCGAAGAGGGTACTCTGTCTTCCTCTTTCGGGGGGGGGACTTGCCCTTCCAAATTTTTTGTTATACTACTGGGCCGCTGTGCTGGTCACGGTGCGCTGGTGGTTCTCCCAGCCCAGACAAAACCCTGCAGTCAGGCTTGAGGCTGCCATCGTCGGCTCTTATGCGGCTCTGTCAAACCTAGTTTATAGGGGTCCTAAAGCACCCTATCCCCTGACAACACTGATGAAAACCACCATTAGAGCATGGAGGGAGGCTAGGGCTATTTATGCCAAGCCGAATAGGGTATCCCCACATACACCGCTTTGGTGCAATCCCGCCCTCCCACATCTTTACGAAGTGCCGGATCCCTCTCAGTGGGCCACACGGGGAATAACCACCCTAAAACATATTATAGCTAATGGAAAACTCATGCCCTTTCAGGACATTAAACGGCAGTACTCCCTACCCCAATCCTTTGAGTTCAGATATTGGCAATTGAGACACACAATGAGGGCACAGTTCCCAGACAGATTAGTTTTGGAACCAGACTCGGTTGAGCGACTTCTGACTTCCAGTGTGATGGGGAAGCCCCTATCCACACTGTACATGTATTTGACGGTAGCACATGACATAAAGCCCGTTCGGACATTTGATAAATGGAGGGTGGATATTCAGGCATTGGGAGATGAAGAATGGGAGGACATTGTTTCAACCTACATCCCAACTGTAATAGCAGCTAAGGATAGATTTATACAACTGAAATTTCTCCACAGGGCATACTTCACTCCACACAGGATGGCTAGAATATACCCCCATATTGACCCCTTATGCCCCCGGTGCAGGACCAGTGAGGGGACATTCTGGCACATGGTATGGGCATGCCCGAAACTCGGACCATACTGGGAGGGAGTGACGGGGGTGCTTAACGATATATGGGACCTCAGACTATCACTTGACCCTATGCTGCTCTTGCTGAGTTACATGGGAGACGTGGAGGGGGACAGATACACCAAACTCTCTGTTACATTCCTGCTATTCTATGCTAGAAGGGAGATAATGATACATTGGAAGTCAGCTGAGCCACCTACCATTAACTCATGGAAGAAAGCGGTAGACTCGGTGCTGCCACTGTACAAACTCACGTATGAAAGCAGGCAGTGTCCGGCTAAATTTGACAAGGTTTGGTCGACCTAGGCGGCGCTGCATGGCTGAGGGACCGGGAGTGGGCGACCAATTGATGGACTCCCCCCTTGCGGTCAGGGGCAATGCCCCCCACCCTCGGACACGGGGCGCTGTCAGGTCATTTTGATGGACGATTGATTCCGATCTGACGAAAGGGGTAAATGCAGACAGGAACATTCCAAGACCTCATAGGGTTAGGAAGAAGGGGGAGTGGGCAGTTATGGATTAAAGGGAGAATATGAATAAAGCTTATCACTCTACTGTAGATGTAAATATGAGACTGTATGTAGTATTTGAAACGCACACCATTGTTGAGTAGCTAACTCATTACTCCTCTTATATCCTAACGGATGTATAGGGAACTTGTAAAATGTACTTGTGAGACGCTGCATTGTTGAATAGATGTTTTATTATAACGCTGTAAGGATTCAGATATTCTTTGTCGTACAATGACGGTTTTGTAATGCTGATTTGTTTTTGAAAATAAAAACCTTTTGCTGTTAAAAATACCACCAAAAGAAAGCTCTATTTGTGGGAAAAAAATGATAAAAATTGAATTTGGGTACAGTGTTGTATGACCGCGCAATTGTCATTCAAAGTGGGTCAGCGCTGAAAGCTGAAAATTGGTCTGGGCAGGAGGGGGGTTTAAGTGCCCAGTAAGCAAGTGGTTAAAGACTGTCTTTCCTTACATCCCTTCTGGCTCCGGATCCTGCTTGCTCCACTACTTTGATCCCTGACTTCTGGCTTGGCTGACTATCCTTTCCGGTTACTGAACTTTGGCTTTTTTGGCTGTTTTGACTATGTTTGTTCTTTTTACTTTTATTATTAAACAAGTGTGATTTAACTGTACTTCTGTCTCAGTCTGATTTCATGGTTTCTGACAGTAGGTGAAGGCCATGAATTCAGAAGATGCAGTCAATCCACTTGTTAGTAATATTTTTTCCAGATTGGATGAAATGGATCACCGCATCGATTAGTTCACCATGGCGTTACAAACGCTCCTGAGTCGCACAGCTCACCTGGAATCTCCCACTGTGGCCGTCCCGATACAACCTATGCTGCAGGCCGACCCTGCTGCTGCTCCAGTTTCTATGCAGGCACCCACCTAAAGTATAACCTCTATAAGAGGTATGTCTGGCGATTTGGGGGCGATCCAGTCCAATGCAGAGGGTTTCTCAACCAGGTTGAGATATACTTTGAGATACTGCCCCAGGCATTTCCCACAGACAGAAGCAAAGTAGGTTTTGTGATATCTTTGCTTTCTGAGAGAGCCTTGGCCTGGGCAAACCCTCTATGGGAGAGGCAAAAACCTATTGTCTTGAGTTACCCTGAGTTTGTTGAGTTTTAAAAGGGTATTTGACGTTCCCGCACGCTCCGCTTCTGCTGCCAAGTGCCTCATGTCCATAAAACAGAGTACGAGGAAATGTTGCCGACTACGTCATTGAATTCCGTACTCTGGCAGCAGAAGTTGCGTGGAACAATGAGGCCCTCATGGCTGCTTTTTCTCATGCTCTCTCGGATACCATGAGATAGCAGCCCGAGATATACCCACTGAGCTGGAGAAGTTGATCACGTTTGCCATCCTCATTGACTTCAGACTCAGAGAAAGACTCACTTTTAAGGAGCACTTGCGGAAGCCTCCTGTACGTTTGTCTCCGAGCTTTGCAGTCCCACCCGTGCCTCCCTCACCTCCCATGTCTCCTGGTACTGAGTCAGGCAGTGAAGGTGAACCCATGCACTTGGGTTTCAGGCATCTCTCTGCAGATGAAAGAACCTTTAGGAGGAGGGAGAGATTGTGCCTTTATTGTGGCCAGGCAGGTCACTTTTTGAAGTCTTGTCCTACCCGTACAGGGAATGCCCGAACCTTGAGGTCCTGTCATGGACAGACCTTAGGTGGCATTGTTTCATCCCCAGTTATCCAGAAGGATAAGCCCCTGGTTTTCGGTCACCCTTTCTTGGGCTGAGTCGTCCGTCGAGATACAGGCTCTAATCGACTCTGGGGCTGCAGGCATGTTCATTGATGCTGCCTTTGTATCAAAGCACTCGATTCCACTGCAGCTGCGTGTCACTCCACTTGCCATTGAGACTCCTGATGGGAGACCTCTACAGCCTGCCCATGTGACTCATGAGAGGGTTCCGTTGTCCATGGCCGTAGGGGCTCTTCACCATGAGATAATCCAATTCCAAGTTATTTCCTCACCTAAGTTTCCACTGATTATTGGTTATACTTGCTTACAGAGGCACAACCCCTCTTTTGATTGGCTCCATGCTGAGGTTCTCTCTTGGTCACCACAATTCATTGAGACATGCTTCCAGAAGGTAGTCAAGGTCCTGTGCACCTCTTCACTCCCTGCCGGAGGAGTACCACAATGTTAGCGATGTCTTTGACAAAGGTCAAGCTGGTAGTTTGCCTCCACATCGGCCGTATGATTGCGAAATTGACCTTCAACCTGGTGCCATACCCCATCATGGCTGGGTATACCCTTTGTCGGTCTTGGAGGAGAAGGCCATGGAGGAGAATGTTGCAGACGCACTTTCTCGAGGTTTCATCCGCAAATCCTCATCCCCTGCTGGTACTGGTTTCTTCTTTGTGAAGAAGAAGAGTGATGAACTGAGACCTTGTATTGATTATAGGGGTCTCAATCGTTTCACGATTAAGAATGCCTATCCGATTCCGTTGATTACGGAGTTATTTGACCGCCTCAAAGGAGCAATGGTTTTCAAGAAGCTTGATTTGAGAGGGGCATACAATCTCGTGAGGATTAAGGGGGGTGACGAGTGGAAAACTGCATTTAATACCAGAACAGGCCATTATGAGTACCTCGTAATGCTTTTTGGCCTTTGTAACGCCCCTGCGGTTTTGCGGGAATTTATTAACAATGTCCTCAGAGATTTGTTGCAGGTATGTGTGGTGGTTTATCTCGATGATATCCTCATATTTTCCAAGTCCCTGGAGAGCCACCACACAGATGTCTGTCATGTGCTTCAGAAACTAAGAGAGAACAATCACTATTGTAAACCGGAGAAGTGCGAGTTCCATCGTGAACAGGTTAAATTCCTGGGCTATATCATTTCCACTGCTGGTTTTTCGATGGACCCAGAGAAACTTTCAGCAGTCCTATAGTGGCCCCGACCCATGAGTTTACGTCCTCTGCAGCGTTTCCTGGGCTTTGCCAACTATTATCGGAAGTTTATTCGTAACGTCTCGTCTCTGGTCAAGACCCTGACTGATATGACCAGAAAGGACAGTAACCCACAGAATTGGTCTCTGGAGTCCATTAAGGCCTTTAGGAGTCTCAAGGCTCCCTTTGTTTCTGCTCCTGTGTTGGCACATCCTGATCTTACGTTACCGTTTATCCTTGAGGTTGATGCTTCTGAGACTGGTATTGGCACTCTTCTATCTCAACGTCCTACCTCTGAGAGCGCTATGCATCCTTGTGGCTACTTTTCCAAGAAATTGTCACCTGTGGAGTGCAATTACGAGATTGGTGACAGAGAGCAGTTGGCGATCATTTTAGCAAAAAATCAAAATAAGAAAGTGCAGCGCTAATCTATAAGTGAAGATAAACGAATGAACAAACATGAGACTCTAAATGATAAGTGATAGAGGCCCAAAAGGCAATAACATAACAGGAATGTGCAAATGAATGTCTCTGGAAAAAATGACAATCCCAAAAGTCTATATATAATAAACCAGAGGATCCTCTCCCAAGCAGGGGAGTAACAGTGTCTTGAAGGGGCTGTGGACACTTGTAAGGAGGCGACCACAAATTGAAATGACACTCCAATCTTCAAGAAACAAGGCGGGTACTCTTACCGGATCAGTAGGACGCATCTACCATATAGCAGTGCGTCAGTAAGGCAAAAAGGAGATGGTCATCCAGGATGTCCAACCAGGTAGTGTCTTCCGGGTCCCGACCACCAATGGAGAGGTGGTGTCCTAGGCAGGCTGTGGATCTCCTGTCTATCTGCAGCGCTTTCTTCTCCTCATCTGCTCAAAGTGTTGAATTTTAAAGCTTGTCAGAGTTCAGAAAAAAGGGGACAGAGAGCTGAAGTTAAACTCAGCAGAGCTCAGTGAAACTGACAGCCAGCTGGAGGTCCCGTCACCTTTTTTCTCTTGGTGTCAGGAAAACTTGTCCTTGTCCTTGAGGTTGATGCTTCTGAGACTGGTATTGGCACTCTTCTATCTCAACGTCCTACCTCTGAGAGCGCTATGCATCCTTGTGGCTACTTTTCCAAGAAATTGTCACCTGTGGAGTGCAATTACGAGATTGGTGACAGAGAGCAGTTGCCGATCATTTTAGCCCTGAAAGAATGGAGACATCTACTCGAAGGTACCACTGTGCCGGTTCTCATTCTTACTGACCATAAGAATCTCACATTCTTGTCTGAGGCTAAACGCCTCTCTCCCAGAATGGTGTGATGGGCTCTTTTCTTGTCAAGTTTCAACTACATTGTCTCATTCTTACCCGGTACTAAGAATGTAAGGGCTGACGCCTTGTCACGACAATTTTCCTCCACCTCCAAGTTGGAGTCGGTTCCTATTCCTGTAATTCCTCCTGACTGTATTCTGGCTACGGTTCGCACCAGTCTCACTTCTCCTTTGGGTGACAAAATTCTTGCTGCTCAGGTCCATGCTCCTCCTGAGAAACATTGTGACCACTGCTTTGTCCTAGAGAGTCTCTGTACTGTCGTGCTCCAGACTTACCACTCTCCCAAGGCGACTGGCCACCCTGGGAAGAATCAACTTGTTTGGGCCAATTCCCAACAATTCTGGTGGCCTAGTCTACGTGCTGATGTAACTGCCTGTTCCACCTGTGCTCAGAGTAAGACTCCACGACTCCTTCCAGTGGGCCTCCTACAACCCATACCCATTGGAGAGAGGCTGTTAGGATCTGGGCTTTAACTTGGGACCTCTGGTGTGTCTGGCGGTGACTCTGCTTGCTGAGCCACCTGGAATGCTAGACAGCTCCTTGGACAGTTCCTTAGACAATTTCTTGAATGATCTTGTCTTGAATCTTATTTGCCTTGAACCTTGAACCCTTTGCTCCTCCCATGAACTTCCTGATTTAAGGCATGTCTCTGCACATCCTGGTTGCCAGAATATTGTGCCTTCACCAGCCAATATCTTGCTCCTGTCTCTCCTACTGCCGACCGTATCTTCGCTACCATCCGCTACCAACATTTGGCTCGTTCCTCGACTACGCTTCTGCTGATTCCCAACCTGCAACTATTTGTTACCGACTTTTGGCTTGTTTCTGCTTGATCCCTACCTGCTATATCTGCTACCGGACCCCGGCTTGCTCACCTCCTGGTGGGTCTATCCTGAGGACTGCGACCTGGCACTAACACGCAGCAAAGCCCATCTCCACCATCAGGAGCTCTGGTGAATACCGGTTAGTGCTTAGTCCCCGCACCCCAGGTGAACTCGTGTCATCAGCTAGGGTGACCTGTGTGAATACCTGCTCTGCTGCTATAGCTACTGGCCTCTGAGCCTGACTCCAGACTGTGACAGAATATTCTGACCCAAAACATGGAGGCCGTTGTAGCAGCTGCTGTGGCTCCTCTCAGGGTGCAAATTGCTGAGTTGCAGACGTTTGTTGTTAACTACCAGGAAAAATTTGCTGAGTTACAAATCGAAGTAAAAGGTCTACAAGAGGAAGTCCTTGATCTGCATAAACAATTGCGGGACTTTCTTGCCCGAGATACTGCTGCCGTAGATACTAATGCACGAATGCCCCTACCACTTAAGTTCAATGGAGACCGCCGCCATTATAAAGGGTTCATTAATCAATGTCGTATATACTTTCAGGTGCAACCTGCTGCATTTACTTCTGACAGGAAAAATGTGCTGTTTATTATCAACCTCCTGACTGAGGAAGCCTTAGCCTGGGCCTCCCCTTATGTGGAGAAAGATGTTGTCGTCCTGGATGATTTAGATTCTTTTGTGACTGCGATGAACCAAGTTTTCGATGATCCTAACCGCTGCGCTACTGCTAAGGCAAAATTGCACAATTTACGGCAGGATAGACGCTCTGTTGCAGAGTACACAACTGAATTCCGACGTTGGATCTCAGATACCAATTGGAATCCAGCAGCACAAAAGAGACAGTTCCGTCAAGGACTCTCGGAACAAGTAAAAGATGAGCTTGCCAGAGTAGAAAGTCCTGACGACCTTAAGGCTTTTATTAAATTATCTATTGGAATTGATCAGAGACTTACTGAAAGGAGAAAGGAGAGACTGGGAATCCTAGGCAGTAATGGTGGCATGTGTTTTTCTACTACTTAGTATCTGAAGGGATATTTAGCTTAACCACATCCATTTTATAATTTAGTTTCCATTTTGTGTTTTTCCCTGTACTCTATTTCACATATTACTAGGAGTGTAATGTAATCTAGTTTTGTTTCTCACATCCCTGTTATCCTTTGTGTTTCATTTCCTGTAAAGCACGTGATATCTTAAAAATAATCATCGTAGTTTCACATTTGTCATAAAATGTTTCTGTATTTTATTGGATAATTTGTATAACACGGTCAAGGGGCGGTAGTTTCTGAAAGCCCCCTTTAAATATTCACATCAAAAATAAAGATTAGATTTGCTCGGCGAGACTTTTGCAGTTTTTATCATTGTCTCAATGGGCTAATCTCACAGGCCTGTGGGGATTGTAAGGTACATCTTATGCAGACTTATCGAGGGTCTAAAAATATCTCTAGACAATCTACATCTCTCAACAGTTTTGGCGGCTCGTCCGAAATTGATCATAATACGTCCGGTGATCTTGATTTATATTTATTTTTCTCTTGCCGTGATTTATTTAGAGATCGATTCCTTTTAAGGGACCTGTAATTAGTTTTTTAGACCTCAATAGATAAACCCTGGGTGGGCTTCAAGAAACTGTTCTGAGAAACAGTAAGATAAGCCCTGGGTGGGCAGAAAATTGCTCTGAGAAGCAATAAAAAACCCTGGGTGGGTTTTAAGGACTTTAAGGAGAAGTCCATAGAATAAGACTGCAGCCATCGTTTCGGGTAAACAGTGAGATTAATAGCTCTGGGAGAGCTTAATGAGTTATACAGTACTGTAATTATAAGAAAAAGTATGATAAGGTGTGCCGGACAAAACCCGATCTCTGTGCTTTATCTTCCTGTTGCGTAGCTAGCTGTCATAAGATAATTTGTAATCTGTGTAATGTTTGTCTGTGTGGAATTTGTTGGGTGTCGTAAGGTAAGATGACACCTTTTCCACTGCACTGTTTATTTTTTAATGATTTATATATGAATGCTTTGACTCTAAAGTTTAAGATATAACTTGTATCGTATTGTAATCGGCAGAATGATTCTGTCATTGTTTCAGTGAGTAAAAATATTTTCTTATCCTTGCAGTAATCAGACGTTCAGTGTCATTTTAGAGAAAGAACTAAAAAGAGAACTAAAATATTGGGTGGTTTGACAGAACTAAGTCTTATACCAGAATTATTGTTTTAAGGTTTATTGGTGTTTAGTTTCTGCTGATTTATCTGTATAGTGTTGAATAAGAATTTTAGAGTTTATAAGGAACCCTGGATTGGTGAGTATCCAGGTTAATTTCTTCTTATGTACTAACAAATGTCTCAAAAGTGTCCTGATTGTATTAAGGTTTAATTTATATAACAAATTTGTGTTTTAAGAAGGGTTGACAGTGAAGGGAGTACTGTCACTTATTCAAAGAGCAGGGGAGGCTTATCAAGTCTGTCCCAGGTCTTTGAAGTATTGTGACATTAAGGGACGTTTTTACCTATTAAAATATGGGTAGAGTGTTAATAACACTTTATTAAGGTAAAACATAAATTGGTGAGGCTAACTTTTAATTAAAACATGCTATTTGAATAATTCTTTTTGCTACTGACATTTTTTGTGAGGGGGAAGTCAGGTGCAAAATTTGGACATTTGGCTTTTTGCCAACAGGGTTCAAGTGCTAATATCTCACTAACTGTAATAGACAGAGGGGAATTGTTTGTGGCATTAGTGCTACCGCAATTGAAGGCACTGTTTGAACCTGTTGGCACTCTGCCAAAAATTTGAAATGTAAATAAAAATTGTTTGGTTATAAACATAGAAAAAGTAATAATATACAGAGACTTAGTATCTACAAGAATTTAGAATGTTTAGAAAGAAAAAAAAAGATGAAAATAAAAATGCATGCTGTGGAGATCCCCTGGCTGGACCGAGGCTCCCTGTAGCATCCTAGCCCAAACATTGTCCACGATGGGTTTAGCAGAGTCATAGGATGGTAAATTTAAGGGTTAAATCAACCTTCTCTATGCTTGTACTGTGTTCCCCGCCTTCTCCCCCTTACATTCCAGAACCAGATAAAGACCTCATCACATAAAGACACACAGCAACAATTTTTTTTCTTAACAGCTTGCAAGCAAAAGTTAGCAGAATCTGTGTTAGAATTCTGGAAAAAAGATTTATAGACGTTTGGACACAAGAGGCAGGATTTGTTCAGTATAACATGCACTGTCTTTTAATAGACATACCTCAGCAACCTTGGCCTTAAACATGTACTTATAGTAAGACAGCAAATATCAGAAGCTGACAGAGAAGGATGCTGCAGGATGTTTTGACATTCCCAAACAAACACCAGTGCAGACACATTATCAAAATGATTTCTCAGGAAATCTAAAGGGGAAACTTTTATACAAAGAGGGAGGGGGCAAGGACAAAGAGGGAGTTACATACAGAGAAAAAGAGGATTTCTTAAAGAAAGGAATCTTAAGGGAAATTGTCTCGCCCTACAATACTCCCATTAACCTGGTAAAGAAGGCAAATGGTGACTATAGGTTTGTACAAGACCTAAGGGCCATCAATAGCCTAGTGGTACCGACTGCCCCAATAGTGCCTGATGTGCCATCAATACTTACCGCCATACCATACGATGCAGAGTATTTTGCTTTGATTGATTTAAAGAATTTTCTTTTTCTCCATCCCTGTAGACGAGGAGACACGGCCACTCTTTGTTTTTACTGTGTTGATTGACCAACACAGTCGTCAGTTTATCTGGTGTAGAATGCCGCAGAGTTATATAGACTCACCTGTGGTCTATTCTATAGTACTCCAAGCCACCCTTGGGCCTTGGACTGCCCCTCATGGTTCTGTACTGCTGCAGTATGTTAATGATCTTTTGATTTGTAGTTCTTCAGAGGAGGATTGCTGAGCTGATAGCCTATCCTTATTGAAATGGTTACATGTATGTGGTCACAAAGTGTCTAAGAAAAAGTTACAATGGTGTAAACAGGAGGTTGAGTACCTAGGGTTTGTGCTGTCTCCGGGAGTTAGGAAAGTCAGTCAAAAAAAAGAGCTGTCGCTCTTGTGGGTTTGCCCCAACCACTTACCAAGAAAGACATGCTTACCTTTCTTGGAGCACATGTCTGCTCAGAGGTTGAGCGGATATGAGGTGACTTTGCTGTCCAATCCAAAATTGCACATCAAATATGCTTCTCCCACTGCAGGCCCAGTGCCAATTTTAAACGCCCTTTTAGGATTAAAAAGAGAACAGGATGAGGTCGTGCCACAACATGACTGCGTTGACCTCATTCACCGAGACACATCACCCAGGTCTGATTTGTCTTCCACAGCACTACCAGATACACAGAGTGTTTTTGTGAATGGTTCTTGCTCTAGGCCAAATGATCACACATACCATGCAGGGTATGCAGTTGTGCAGCTTCCAGATGTTATACTTGAGGCCAAGCCTATCCCATATCAATCAGCACAGCCAGCT
Organism: Aquarana catesbeiana; assembly: GCF_042186555.1. Taxonomy (NCBI): domain Eukaryota; kingdom Metazoa; phylum Chordata; class Amphibia; order Anura; family Ranidae; genus Aquarana; species Aquarana catesbeiana. Next base: position 511,177,573 of record NC_133327.1, on the reverse strand, counting down.
GAATGAATTGCACTCACTAGAGCATGCCAGCTCTTTGAAGGGCAGGATGTAAACATTTACACTGACTCGAAGTATGGGTACGGCGTGGTACACGACTACGGTGTGATATGAAGTAGGCGTGGCTTCGTGGCAGCAGATAGAAAGAACATTTCACATCTTTCTTTGGTAATGTTATTGCTAAAAGCTATCCAGCTACCTAAAACAATGGCTATAGTACATTGCAGAGCACATACAGGCCAACAGACAGAGATAGCCAGGGGAAATGCTCTGGCTGACTTTGCTGCTAAACAAGCTGCTATCTCACAGACAGCAGACATCCAAATGGCTATGCTGATACCTGACCTATCCCCATTTGAACAGTCACTCGCAGATCTTCAGGATTATGCCTCAAATTATGAGTTAAGGGACTGGGATAAAAAGGGTGTGCAGATAGATAAAAAAAAAAACTGGACTTCTCTGCAAAGAGGGGAAAACATGTATACCAGCGGCAAGTGCATCACTCTTCATCTCACAGTACCACAGAATAGGCCACACAGGTATACAGGTCACAGCGGATCTGCTGATCTTCTGAGTAGAGATTTTTATATTCTCAAGATGGGTCAAACTTTTTGTGACCACAAAAGAAGATGCACAAACAGTAGTGAGGATCCTCACTCAGGAAATCATTCCTCGATGGGGATGCCCACTTCAGATGAACTCAGACAATGGCCCAGCTTTCATGGCCAGGGTCTGCCAGGACTTGGTAAAAACTCTCAAGATAGAATGGAAGTTCCGCATTCCCTACCACCCTCAAAGCTCAGGGATAGTAGAAAGAATGAACAGAACAATAAAAGACAAGATAAGAAAGGCCACAGGAGGAACCTTTGCCAACAGGAAAAAGGTACTCCCAGCAGTCCTGGCAGAAATAAGAATTACCCCTTCCAAAACAACAGGGTATTCACCTTTTGAATTTCTGATGGGTAGACCTTTCCCCACCCCATGGGTCAGAGCACCTTTAATAGTAGAAAAGGGAGATTTAGACTTAATACAGGAAGAATATGTAAGAAAACTGGTTGAAACATTGGATACAGTCGAAAGAAATGTTGCTCGCACCTCTACTTTTTCTTCACAGGAAGCTACTCACCCCTTCAAGGTGGGAGACACCATGGTGGTCCAACAGCCGAACAGAAATAAGAAGCAAGAGTATCCCTTTGGACCTCCTACCACAGTGGTTGCAGTGACCAGAACAGCCATCCTAGTGGAAAACTGCCAGTCCTGGATCCATGCCAGCAGAGTAAAAAAGGTTGCCCAAAGCCCCAGGAGCAGGAAGGAGACCTTGGATAAAGGAGGCCCTCAAGCAGAAGTCCAAGCAGAAGAAAGAGGAGTTCCTGGGAAAGCAGGTCCGGCCAGAGAAGATGACCTTGCTTATTTCCCCACAGACTTCTGGCAAGGCATTTTGCCTCCTGATCCTGATCTCTCTGATAGTGTTCCTGCCCACCTGGATCATCACTAACTGTATCTAGCACCCTGAAGATTTGGGTGCAATTAAAAGTATCTGTGAGAACACACACACACACAAGAAAACATTACAGTGACACAAGCTAGAACAAAGAGAGAGATTGGAGATAAATTTTAGTAAAAGCATCTTATCAGTAAAACTAAGTATGCTTATGCTCAAAAATCAGGGTATGAAGAATGCTGGATATGTAGCAAATTACATCCTAGCACTGCCGGAATTCCCTTTTGGCTGTACCTTTAAATATTTCCTCCTTCCTCAACGAGACTCCTCCTGTCTTCTTAACTAACATATCCACTCTGTACATAAATAACACTGTTACCTTTCCAATAGCAGGTAAAACTCATTCCCCTGATTGTTTTTTTTAATTTAGGGAATGAGACACAGACTAACTCCTCCATTTGTAGTAGGTCAATATTTAACATTTCCATGTGCGAATCTAGAGGCCAGTATACACCCCAGTTACCCCCTCAAACACTGCAACAAAAGGGAATTGTTCCATAAACAAGATATTGCCTGGGCATGGTTTCCTTCTTGGACAGGATGGGGTATAAACATGATGAAAAGGTTGAACAATTATTCAAGTATATTGGATGAGATAATGGAGAGGAATTCAGATGACATTGCTATGTTAAACATAGAAACTAGAGCAATTAGAAAACAGCTAGAATTACATCTATATTACAACAGCTATAGAAAGCATGAGTGCAGCTCTCACAGGTTTATGTGAAATGACTGAGGACTATGAATGCTGTACTTGGATCTCTAACATGAGTGCCAAGGTGCCTGACTACTATGATATTTATCCTTGCTCTGAGTCTTTACCTCTGCTTTAAGTGTTGCATTTGCATAATTGCACGCATTCAATCTCCTGATAATAAGGTTCTATCCTACATGACATACATGAAGAATCATCAGGCAATCTATGCCACAATCCCAAAGAAGTACTAGAACAATAGATAGAATGTAGAGATCATCTTATATGATCTAAGAGGGGATTGAAGGGATATTTAGCTTAACCACATCCATTTTATAATTTACCGTATTTATCGGCATATAACACGCACTTTTTTCCCCTGAAAATCAGGGGAAAATCGTGGGTGCGTGTTATAGGCCGATCCCCCCCCAATTGTGTGTGATCGGAGCGATCGCGGCAATTGCCGCGATCGACGCCGACATACACAGCCGTGTGGAAATTCAAATACGGCGCCGAGACTGCAGGGACTCAGCGGAGCGGAGCTACACATAGCCGAGAGTCCTCGGGTTTTCTCGGCGCTGCTTACAGTCCCGCCCATAGGGCGGAACTGGGCGGAACTGGGCGGGACTGTAAACAGCGCCGAGAAAACCCGAGGACTTTCGGCTATGTGTATCAGCGCTCCGCCGAGTCCCTGCAGTCTCGGCGCCATATTTAAATTTACACAGGGCTGTGTATGACGGCAGGGATCGCGGCGATCCCACAAAGCTGCACGGGGGGCAAGGCTGCACGGGGGGGCAAGGCTGCACTGGGGCAAGGCTGCACTGGAGAAAAGCTGCACTGACATGGCTGCACTGACATGGCTGCACTGACATTGCTGCACTGACAAGGCTGCACTGACATGGCTGCACTGACATGGCTGCACTGACAAGGCTGCACTGGGGCAAAGCTGCACTGACAAGGCTGCAATGGACACTGTGGCAAGGCTGCACTGACAATTCTGCACTGGGGCAAAGCTGCACTGACAAGGCTGCAATGGACACTGGGGCAAGGCTGCACTGACACTGACAAGGCTGCAGATGGACACTGATAACGCTGCATTGATGGGCATTTTAATGTAAGTTTTTCTTCCTTAAACTTTACTCCTAAAAGTTTTTTTCCTTAAAATTCCCTCCTTAACTTGGGTGCGTGTTATACGCCGGCGCGTGTTATACGCCGATAAATACGGTAGTTTCCATTTTGTGTTTTTCCCTGTACTCTATTTCACATATTACTAGGAGTGTAATGTAATCTAGTTTCGTTTCTCACATCCCTGTTATCTTTTGTGTTTCGTTTCCTGTAAAGCACGTGATATCTTAAAAATAATTAGTTTCACTTTTGTCATAAAATGTTTCTGTATTTTATTGGATAATTTGTATGATGCGGTCAAGGGGCGGTAGTTTCTGAAAGCCCCCTTTAAATATTCACATCAAAGAATAAAGATTAGATTTGCTCGGCAAGACTTTTGCAGTTTTTATCATTGTCTCAGTGGGCTAATCTCACAGGCCTGTGGGGATTGTAAAGTACATCTTATGCAGACTTATCGAGGGTCTAAAAATATCCCTAGACAATCTACATCTCCCAACAGTATCCTCCCAAGAGTCCAAGAGTTTTTCCTGATTCTGACACTCCTGAACCTATGCAGGTGGATGCTATTAAAAGATCTATTACTACTCAGGAGAAAGAAAGACGACATTCAGAGAACGTATGTGTTTATTGTGGAGACTCTGGACATTATGCAGTTAATTTTCCCAATAAATTTAAAAGAACAATTGCAGCAACGGATATTACAGTATCTGAACAAATAAACTCAATTTCTCGGTCTGTCTCTCCTTTGATTCAGGAAGCAAATAAAGTTAATTCTTTATCAACTCATTTTGTCATCCCTATAAGGCTTATTGTTGAAAGCAATGAAATGCCTTGCTCTGCTTTGCTGGACTGGGGGAAAATTCATAGACATCGAATTTGCCCAAAATAATAACATTCAAATTGGAAATAAACTCGCCCCTATTGATATGGAAACTGTGGATGGCTCACCTTTGTCTTCAGGACCTGTTACCCATGAGACAATCCCGCTTAAACTCCTAATTGAGACTGACCATCAGGAGACTATCAGCTTTGAGCTGATCACATCACCCAACTTCCCTATTATCCTGGGCATTCATTGGTTCTCTATCCATAATCCCTCCATCAACTGAGAGACACGTTCTTTAAGCTTTACATCTGACCATTGCAAAAGACATTGCAAAGAATCTTATCAAATAAGCCCTCCACCAACCCAAGATTTACAAGCAGTTTTGGCAACTATCCAGTCAAACGACAAGCTACCTCCACAATATCTTGAGTTTCGGGACGTTTGTGATAAAAAAGAACCTAAATCAGCTGCCTCTTCATCGCTCTTATGATTGTCCCATTGAATTGCTTCCAGGGGCAGAAATACCATTTGGTCGCCTTTATTCTTTATCAGAACCTGTACTGAAAGTGCTCAGGGAGTGGATTAATGAGAATCTAGAGAAGGGTTTTATCAGACACTCAACCTCTCCTGCTGAGGCAGCCTTATTCTTCGTGGCAAAAAAGGACTCCACCCTGTATCCGTGTATTGACTACAGAGATTTAAATAGGATCACAATTAAGAATCGCTATCCACTCCCATTGATTCCAGAAATGCTTAAGAGACTCCGCTCCGCCAAGCTCAGATTTACAGGGGGCATACAACCTTGTCCGCAGTTGTCCCAGACATGAATGGAAAACTGCTTTCAGAACCAGATATGGACATTTTGAGTCTATGGTCATGCCCTTTGGGCTTTGCAATGCTCCTGCAACTTTTCAACATTTTATTAATGATGCTTTTCGAGATTTGCTTGATCGGTTTGTAATAGCATATTTGGATGACATTCTCATTTTCTCTGATACTTTGGAAGAACACCGCAAGCATGTCTGTATTGTTTTTGAGAGATTAAGGCGGAATCAACTTTACATCAGACTAGAGAAATGTGAGTTTGAACAAACTCAGATCCAGTTCTTGGGATACATAATCTCTTCTGAAGGGGTAAGCATGGATCCTGATAAGATCAAAGCAGTGGTGGATTGGTCTGTCCCTAGGAATGTTAAGGAGATACAGCGATTTGTTGGATTACCAACTTTTACAGAAGTTTTATAAGGAATTTCTCTAAGGTAATTGCTCCAATTACACAGCTGACAAAGAAAGTTGATGCTTCTAATTCTGCTGTGGGAGCTATCCTTTCTCAGCAAATTGGAGAAAAAAATGAAGGTTGATAAGCAGAAGCTGAAACATATACAGTATATATATATATATATATATATATATATATATATATATATATATATATATATATATATATATATATATTGGAATAGGCATTTCACCATGATACTCTTAATCACATCCATTACAATCCTTGTGCTGATTATTTCTCTCGACTGATGTCTTCAGCTGAGAAGAATTATGACATTGGAAACAAGCAGCTGCTGGCAATTAAGGAAGCATTTTCTGAGTGGAGGCATCTGCTGGAAGGGGCTAAGCACCCTGTAACCGTTCTCACTGATCATAAAAATTTAGAATTTATTAGGTCTGCTAAAATGTTGTCATCTAGACAAGCACGTTGGACCCTTTTCTTCTCCAGGTTCAGTTTTGTTATCTCATACCGCCCTGGGTCAAGGAATGGTAAAGCTGATGCCCTATCACGGATGTTGTCTGGGCCTCTCTAGGAAAGCAACTCTGAATGTATAATCCTGCCTCAAAAGAACTTTCTAGGGGCCACGAGTTCGAAGACATTTCTTAATCTTCTCAAGGAGGGGTATGAGAATGACCCACTTCTTAACATTAACTTCAAGTACAACAATGGTTTTTGGACTCAAGCGCATTGCCTCTATGTACCTGAATCAGTTCAGGTTGAAGCCCTCAGGTTGGTACACGACTCTAAACTTGCTGGTCATTTTGGGGTTTCTAAGACAGAAGAACTCTTATCACGTTCCTTTTTGTGGCCTGGGTACAAGAAAGATGTAAAGAGTTATGTGGCTTCATGTTTAACCTGTGCTCGCAATAAGACACCCCGATCTTCTCCTCTGGGGTTACTTCTACCACTGCCTGTTCTATCAAGAGCATGGGGGTCAATATCTATGGACTTTGTAGTCGACCTTCCTCTTTCAAAAGGGATGACCACCATTCTGGTAGTCGTTGACCGTCTCACTAAGATGGCTCATTTTATTCCAGTTAAGGGGGTAACCTCCACCGAACATACTGCTGAGGTAATGGTTAGAGAATTTTTTAAACTTCATGGAGTTCCTGATGATGTGGTGTCTGACAGAGGGGTACAGTTTACCTCAAAATTTTGGAGAAGTTTTTGCTCAGCTTTGGGTGTAACAATTAATCTGTCATCGGCTTTTCATCCACAGTCAGACCAATCAAACTCTGGAGCAATACCTTCGATGTTTTGTGAGTTATCTTCAGGATAACTGGGTGGACTACCTTCCTACGGCAGAGTTTGCTTATAATTACTCTAAACATAGCTCCACTTCCCAAAGCCCATTTTTCTTAAACACTGGGCATCATCCAGTTTTTATTCCTGATCTCCCTATCTCAACTTCAATTCCTGCTGTTACCAACAGACTAACTTCATTACATGAGATCCAGGAGAAATTGACTGATACATTGAAGGAGGCGCAGGAATATTACAAGAAGGCCACTGACAGACATTGTAGGTCTATTCCCACCTTTGACGTAGGTGAGAAAGTTTGGTTATCTACCAAAAATTTAAAAGTTCAAGTTTCATGTGCTAAGTTGGGTCAAAAGTTTATGGGACCTTTTGAGATTTTTGCACAAATCAACCCGGTCACTTTTCGCCTAAAACTTCCTGACAATATGAAGATTCACGCTGTTTTTTATATATCGCTACTCAAACCGTTTCATGAAAATACTTTTTCTGGAAGAATTCATCCTCCTCCTCCACCTGTTGAGGTACAGGGTGAAGAAGAATTTGTGGTGGGAAAAATTCTTGACTCCAGGATCTCTAGGAACAAATTGCATTATTTGGTTCAATGGGAAGGATATGGGTCAGAAGAAAATTCTTGGGAGCCTGAAAAGAATGTTCATGCCCCTAGATTGCACAGTATTCATTACGGTGCTTGCAGGGAACACTCTGGGTCCCACAACCGATTGCAACGCCGGAAAAGACAAGGCCACACTCTGATCCTTCAGCACGATCACAAGGCCTCTCTTCTCCTCTGGCGCCAAGCACACTACATGCGTCCCGCGCGGTAGCAAGTAGGGTAACTCGTCCCACTTGTTCTTTCAGTCACGTAGCTCCTGGGCCTCTTCTGGCGCCCAGCGTCTACGCACTCAAAAGCAAAGTCCCGCAGTTTAACCTTTCCTCTTCCTGAAAAGATTTCTTTCTCAAAGTCCAGCTCTCTCTGTAAACTCCCGGTAAAACACTCCACTGGGTTGCAACAATTGTCGGTCAACAAATCCCGGACGACGCACCCACATGTAGCACTAACTCACGGTTGAGCTGCTAATTTAAGCGGGTCTGTTACCTCCACCTTGCTTCCCTTGGTTTCACCGGCACCGGGTCTAGGGGTTCCGTTGAGTGTACTTCTGGACGACACACGCACCAACACTGGAGTACATTTTCAATGCTTTATTTGAACAAACAAACTTTAGGAAGTAGCAGGAAAGAGGCGGAAAAGGAAAATTTCAGGAGAAACTCAAATATCTTCTTATAGAATCTTAAGGACAAATGTCCTGGTAGAATTCAGGTAATTAGGTGGAATGAGCTCCCCTTGTGGGACACACTCCTTGCTCGTCTGGATAGGCCTCTCTCACCGGTCTAGCAGCCAGTACGCAGCACGAATCAAAAGTCTCTGCCATAGACTCCTTTGGGGGGTAAATCCGTACGATCCTCTGCCACAGGATGTATCAGATTTTCTCTGCAGTGAAAGTCAGTCACAGTGCCTGAACCTTTAAGCCGAACCGGCAACACTATGCTGTATAGTTACTTCTTTTGGATACGTCCTTCGACCGAGTCACCAGGCCCCTCTATAGACCAGCATGCTGCGTGATCTCTCCAAGATGGGTCCTCCCCTGGGATCTCCTCGGCCGGCCAGCTTCGTCACACAGGACCGACAGCTCAGGACCATTCCTCGGCCGCGGTGGTAGGCCCCAGACAAGCTTCTGGACCCACCCCAGCACCGCAGCATCGCGGGCCTCCCGATCGGAAGGCCACGAGGTAGCTCCTTAACACATACCTGTCGGCCAGGAGGACCAGCAGGTGGCTGTAAAAAAACCCTAGAACATGGCGTCTGTCCCATAAATACCCTCTTCCCAGAATGCAACTCGGAGGACCACCTCCACCGAGCTTGTCTCCGAGACAGAGGAGCATCTATACACTTCAACACATTGCCTTTCCAACACTGACCAGTGGTAACAGCGACACCCACCGGTCAGCACGGAAGCACACACAACGTCAGCCAAGCTGGAACAGAGGCGAACTTTTACCTTCCTAGCACACAATTTACTAAATTTACCTAACCTGCGGTAGATTGTAAATCTACCAGCGCTACACAAGGAAACTAGAGAGCAGGAGGTCTTGGGAGAAACTAAGAGAACAATTTGGTTGGTATTTTGAGACTAGGTTACTAATGTAGCTGGGGGCCAACTTGTGGATGGCTTTGTAAGTTATTGTTAGTATTTTGAATTTCATTTGTTGGGTGAGTGGCAGCTAATGGAGGGATTGGCAGAGAGGGGTAGCAGATGCTGAGCGGTTTGTAAGGTGGATTAGTCTGGCAGCAGCATTCATGATGGACTGAATAGAGGATAGCCTATGTAAAGGTAAGCCAATGAGGTGGGCGATTGACAGGGAGTGGATTAGGAGCTTTGTAGTGTCATTGGTTAAGAAGGGGCATATATTGGAGATGTTGCAGAGGTTGAGGCGGTAAGCTGTGGAAAGTGATTGGATGTGGGGCCAAAAGGAGAGTTCAGAATCCAGGACTACACCTAGCCTGGTATGCATGGATTGAAGGTAGTTAACCTATCTTTGTATCAGTTATCACAGTATGCGATATTTGTCCTTTCATTAGGATTCAGCTTTTGCCCTACTGCCAATATTGATCACTTTGATATCTTTAAATACCTCCATTTGTTTGCACGTAAACTAACCTTGCACACGTTACATGACAAATCAGTTCAGGAAGCTAACAGCATTGGGGAAAACAAACTCTCCTTACAAGATCCCACCCATCCTACAGGAAGTAATTTCTATATTGAATTAAAACTGTCAACTTGAATATGCCTATGCCAAGGTTTACTTAAAACTACCAACATTTTTTACCACATGGCAACCTTGGCTGCAAGACGCTAGAAGTTCTATTTACTTGATGTTTTTTTTTTCCCTACCGCACCGGACTCCCTTGGGACATAATGGAGTTTTGCATTCATGCCTAGCTGACCGTTGACTTTAATACAATCTAACTAAAGCTTTTCATCATTATTATCTCTATATGGCGTGTTATGTTCATATCCCCTTCGCCCACACTCTCCATACGCTGTAGATTGTGATATAGCATATACTGTATGTTCTTATTGTAATACCTCTCAGGAGCCTCATCATCATTGTTTTATTGTTTTATCCATTTTTCCTGTTTTGGGTTCTTGGCTGCATACTATGCATGAGTTCTCTCTTTCTTTGTTCACTTTGAAACTTCCTGGACCTTGGTCCATAAACTCAATAAAGATTAAGTAGAAAAAAAAAAAAAAAACTCTCCTTACAAGAACTCAGGACATTTTGTGATTTAACTATTCTAAACAATGAGTCTGAATCGAGGATCCGATTGATCTAGTCGATTCAGAGGAACTCCTATTAGAGAACTCATTTGAGATACTAACTACCCAAAAAATGGTGTTGAAAAAAAAGTTACAAAAATTCCCCTTAGTGCATTAAAACCCCAATTTATCTGTTTTTCTTAAAAGAGAAGTCCAGCTTAAACTCGTTTGGCTGGGCCTCTCCTATGGGTCACAGGAGTGCAAATTGTTTTGCACTCCTGTGACCCGTTTTCAAACTGAAGTCCGCTCTCTGCTGATGTCACAAAAATCAGTCCAGGCACCGCGTCATCACAACAATGGGAGTCTGGATCCGCCAGGTGCCTGGACTGATACCCATCTCAGCCTTTCAGTGAGCCACTGAGAGCCTGAGACGGCCGCTCCCCGCATCTCCACAGCTCAGCGCTCCAGTGAGCGTGGAGGAGCAGAGCGGAGAGATGCTGATTGACAGTCAGCTGGTCTCTGCTTGGGGAGGTGTGAGAACCGAGCCATTGGCGATGTTTGATCACTCGGTTCTCAGTGTAGAGGTGCCGAGGGACAGATGCAGCATCGAACCAATGCTGTATCCACTGTAATGTTTGGGGTATTTAGCTCAAGCGATAAATGCGTTTTTAGTGCAGTGAGTCCACCTCAGACAGGCATTATAGTTAAGGGCCTGGTAGCCCACGTTTATTAAACCGAAAAACAAAAGCAAAAAGGTCCATTCAGGATTCCCACGCAGGGGTTTAACTTCATTAAGCACTCCAAAAATAAGGAAAACATACCAAGCCACCTGGCTCTCTTGTCAGCAGTTCCTCTGCTTGCTCTCAACAGATTTGCCAATTCTTTACAGCCCCCTGGACTCACTGGCTTCCTCAGTCTCCCCGACTCTCAAGGCTGGCCAGCCTTTCCCAGTCCCTGGGCAAAGAATCCCCTTTACATAGGCTGCAGACTCCCACAGGGCAGACCACTCTCCAGACACAGGTCTGTCTTCACACAGCAGTAGCAACAAGCTACACACACTCCACCTTCCTCCACCCTCTGCTCTCACTAGCCCCTCGTTATATGGGCTGTGTGCACCTGGGCACACAACCTGCTGGCTCTCCATAAGACATGGACACAGGGTTAGAGATCCCATCCCTTTTCCCAGTGACAGGGACTATTACACCACCTAAGTATAATGGAGGAAAAATCCTCAAACCCATACTTCTCTTTTAAGTGTGTAAACAAGGCTATTGAAGGGATTGCTGATATAAGAATTAAAACTTATAATCTTGCATCCAGGCAAGAAAAGACTTTTCATGATTTAGGTAAAAATCATTCAATTGTTATAAAACTGGCAGACAGAGTGGTTAACACTGTTCTGATGGATGCCACTGATTACAAGAGGATGTATTTTTAGATGCTCAGCAACAACGATCGGTACCATCCTATTTCAGTACATTTGGTGAACCAGTTCAACTTGGAATTTTTCGCTTTGGTAAATGAGGTATTTCATGTACAAATTATTTCTAAAGGCATATAGTAATTTATTAAAATGGACCATCCAAGGACACCCTCTTTTTTTTTGCTCTGCCCTCCAGGTAGGACTAATATTTCTGGCAACCAAAGTCTCAGTAACAAAAATACTAGTAAGTGGGTGGATTCATTTTTGAAACCCTTTGTTCTCAGCCCTCCTTCTTGTAATAAAGACATGATTCATTTTCACAAATGATTTAGGATTTGGCTTATACCCAAATAGGTAATCTTGGTGACTACTGACATTGAATCGCTTTACAGTTCCATTCCCCACTAAAGGGGAATACAGGTAGTATAGGGGTTTTTTTCCGAAAGCAATCAATACATGCAAGATTCTGGTGATATTCCAGTGTGCTAGTCAATTTCTGAAGATGAGCAACACATTCTGATACCCTGTGAATCATCTGGCCTACCGCATACTCTCTGTAACCCAATCAATGATATTTATGTTTGATTAATTTATTAAACTCAATAAACAGCCCTGTTATTTTGTGTATCCAAATATGTGTTATAGTATTCTTTATATTTATAAATATATTGATTAAGGGTCAGGTGGGTGCATGTGAAATCAAGTACAATTATTCTGATTATACTGTTCACTGACTGAAGACTGAAGTGACAATACCCTTCTTAGATATAGAAAGAACATTATATTTTTAGATAATACCAAGAACTATAGGGCAACTTGTCCACAATTTCAGAAAATACTTATTATCTTATGAAAAGTGTGGTGTATTTTGTCTGCCTGGTTATTTTTTTTTAGTCTGTCACTGTGCCTGAGTTAAACAACTGACATAAGGAGAAACAGAGGTGGAGTACATGACACCTGCCAATTTTTCCACTTCATTATTTTTAGTTGGACAGTGATACATTGCATTCATGAAACAGGCTATAAAACATCTGCTACCTGTAGCTGTAACAGCTCCTCTACTCTGTTCACATTATTTACAAGTTATAACCCCAGTAATAAATCAGTGAATCTAATGCATTGACTTGAATGATATGTAGAGGTGCATAAGCAACAATTAAAATCCATTAAAGGGAAAGTGTAATGGAAATGGGACTTCTATAAAGAAATATAATGAGAATTTCTAGACTACTGCCACATTTAACAGGATACTTGTAGCATTAACACAGCCATATTCTTAAGATTTTTTTTAGATGAATGCATTTGCAATGCTATTGATCTCTTAAGATAGCAATAGCTTGATATGTTTTTTTTATATGTTTTTTTATATTTTATATGTTTTCAGTGAATACATTTTTCTGCAGTGTGTCATTTGTGATTAAATAAATAAATAAATAAATAAATAAATAATCGTGCTCCTATATATGTTTCTTGTGTTAAATAAAGTGTTTTGTATTTGTTTCACTAACACACCAAGACCACATGCACACTAGGAATTTAGGCAAGCCCAGGATTTTAGTGTACCTGGGAGGTACAGGTTGTGTTTCATTTGATATTAATGATTTTTTTAATATCAGACTGGTTTTAAAAACAAACTGTTTAGATAGAAACAGAAATCAGGCTACGACTGAGCTTGTTTGAGGATACTTGGCAAACAAATGCCTTGGTAACAATTTCACAGGCTGTCCTCAAACAATGGGAACCTCCAGTTTTATCAGCCTATTTTTTTGTAACTGTAGCCAACAATAGCTTGACAAACTGAAACTTCCCAAATAAAAGCCAAAGACAGAGACTGATAGAGCGGACTCCATAATGCCTAAAACATCAAGGAAGGTCTGTACCAACCAGAACCTGAAGACGCTTTCGCCTGATCTCCAGCAATTTGTCCTCATTGGCTATGGAGATCATGAACACACGGTAACCTGAGTTAAGTAACTTTTAAGCGTATTTCTACTGTTTAACCACTTCAGCCCCGGAAGGATTTACCCCCTTCCTGACCAGAGCACTTTTTACAATTTGGCACTGCGACGCTTTAACTGCTAATTGCGCGGTCATGCAATGCTGTAACCAAACGAAATTTGCGTCCTTTTCTTCCCACAAATAGAGCTTTCTTTTGATGGTATTTGATCACCTCTGCCGTTTTTATTTTTTGCGCTATACACGGAAAAAGACCGAAAATTTTGAAAAAAAAATGATATTTTCTACTTTTTGTTCTAAAAAAAATCCAATAAACTCAATTTTAGTCATACATTTAGGCCAAAATGTATTTGGCCACATGTCTTTGGTAAAAAAAATGTCAATAAGTGTATATTTATTGGTTTGCGCAAAAGTTATAGCGCCTACAAACTAGGGTACATTTTCTGGAATTTACACAGCCTTTAATTTATGACTGCCTATGTCGTTTCTTGAGGTGCTAAAATGGCAGGGCAGTACAAAACCCCCACAAATGACCCCATTTTGGAAAGTAGACACCCCAAGGAAATTGCTGAGAGGCATTTTGAGCCCATTGAATATTCATTTTTTTTGTCCCAAGTGATTGAATAATGACAAAAAAAAAAAAAATTACAAAAAGTTGTCACTAAATGATATATTGCTCACACAGACCATGGGCATATGTGGAATTGCACCCCAAAATACATTTAGCTGCTTCTCCTGAGTATGGGGATACCACATGTGTGGGACTTTTTGGGAGCCTAGCCGCATACGGGGCCCCAAAAACCAATCACTGCCTTCAGGATTTCTAAGGGTGTACATTTTTGATTTTACTCCTCACTACCTATCACAGTTTTGAAGGCCATAAAATGCCCAGATGGCACAAACCCCCCCCAAATGACCCCATTTTGGAAAGTAGACACCCCAAGCTATTTGCTGAGAGGCATGTTGAGTCCATGGAATATTTTATATTTTGACACAAGTTGCGGGAAAATGACAATTTATTTTTTATTTTTATTTTTTTTTGCACAAAGTTGTCACTAAATGATATATTGCTCACACAGGTCATGGGCATATGTGGAATTGCACCCCAAAATACATTCTGCTGCTTCTCTTGAGTACGGGGATACCACATGTGTGGGACTTTTTAGGAGCCTAGCCGCGTACGGGACCCCGAAAACCAATCACCGCCTTCAGGATTTCTAAGGGTGTACATTTTTGATTTCACTCTTCACTGCCTATCACAGTTTCGGAGGTCATGGAATGCCCAGGTGGCACAAACCCCCCCCAAATGACCCCATTTTGGAAAGTAGACACCCCAAGCTATTTGCTGAGAGGCATGGTGAGTATTTTGCAGCTCTCATTTGTTTTTGAAAATGAAGAAAGACAAAAAAAAAAATTTTTTTTTTCTTTTTTTAATTTTCAAAACTTTGTGACAAAAAGTGAGGTCTGCAAAATACTCACTATACCGCTCAGCAAATAGCTTTGGGTGTCTACTTTCCAAAATGGGGTCATTTGGGGGGGTTTTGTGCCACCTGGGCATTCCATGGCCTCCGAGACTGTGATAGGCAGTGAAGAGTGAAATCAAAAATTTACCCCCTTAGAAAGCCTGAAGGCGGTGCTTGGTTTTCGGGGTCCCATACGCGGCTAGGCTCCCAAAAAGTCTCACACATGTGGTATCCCCGTACTCAGGAGAAGCAACAGAATGTATTTTGGGGTGTAATTTCACATATTCCCATGGCATGTTTGAGCAATATATCATTTAGTGACAACTTTGTGCAAAAAAAAAAAAAAAAAATTTGTCTCTTTCCCGCAACTTGTGTCACAATATAAAATATTCCATGGACTCGACATGCCTCTCAGCAAATAGCTTGGGGTATCTACTTTCCAAAATGGGGTCATTTGGGGGGGGTTTGAACTGTCCTGGCATTTTATGCACAACATTTAGAAGCTTATGTCACACATCACCCACTCTTCTAACCACTTGAAGACAAAGCCCTTTCTGACACTTTTTGATTACATGAAAAAATTATTTTTTTTTTGCAAGAAAATTACTTTGAACCCCCACACATTATATATATTTTTAAAGCAAATGCCCTACAGATTAAAATGGTGGGTGTTTAATTTTTTTTTTTCACACAATATTTGCGCAGCGATTTTTCAAACGCATTTTTTGGGGAAAAAACACACTTTTTTACATTTTAATGCACTAAAACACACTATATTGCCCAAATGTTTGATGAAATAAAAAAGAGGATCTTAGGCCGAGTACATGGATACCAAACATGACATGCTTTACAATTGCGCACAAACGTGCAGTGGCACCAAAATAAATACATTTTTAAAAGCCTTTAAAAGCCTTTACAGGTTACCACTTTAGATTTACAGAGGAGGTCTACTGCTAAAATTACTGCCCTCGATCAGACCGTCGCGGTGATACCTCACATGCATGGTGCAATTGCTGTTTACATTTGACGCCAGACCAACGCTTGCGTTCGCCTTAGCGCGAGAGCAGGGGGGACAGGGGTGCTTTTTTTTTTTTTTTTTTTTTTCTTTATTATTTTTTTGCTTTTTTATCTTATTTTAAAACTGTTCCTTTCATTTTTTTTTTTTTTTTAATCATTTTTATTGTTATCTCAGGGAATGTAAATATCCCCTATGATAGCAATAGGTAGTGACAGGTACTCTTTTTTGAAAAAATTGGGGTCTATTAGACCCTAGATTTCTCCTCTGCCCTCAAAGCATCTGACGACACCAAGATCGGTGTGATAAAATGCTTCCCCAATTTCCCAATGGCGCTGTTTACATCCGGCGAAATCTAAGTCATAAAATGCTCGTAGCTTCCGGTTTCTTAGGCCATAGAGATGTTTGGAGCCACTCTGGTCTCTGATCAGCTCTATGGTCAGCTGGCTGAATCACCGGCTGCATTCTCAGGTTCCCTGTTGAGACAGGAGAGCCAGAGAAAAACACGGAAGACGGTGGGGGGGGGGGCATTCTCTCCCACTGCTTGTAAAAGCAGTCTAGAGGCTAATTAGCCACTAGGATTGCTTTTACATGAAAGCCGACCGCTGGCTGAAAAGAATGATACCAAGATGATACCTAAACCTGCAAGTATCATTCTGGTATAACCACTCAAAGTCGTGAATGCTGTACCTGAAGACAAAAAAATGGTTAACAATAAAGCACAGTAAACGGTAAAGTATAAAAAATTGCATACCTGAAAAGCAAACATGATAAAACATAATAACAATAAAACATTGCAGAATAGAATACAGTAAAAAAGAGCAGAAGAATAGAGAGAGAGAGAATAGAGAGAGAACAATAAAACGACAACTATTATTTTTTATTTTATATTTTTGTTTGTGTTTTTTTTTTTTTTACACTTTTTTTGTAACTGTAACTTTTATAACTGTAACCGGTTCCAGGTTCGGGTCTCTCAAAATGCGATGGCATCTTGGGAGACCCTGTGAAAGTGTGCCTAGTCTGTGCAATGCTGTACCCTACGCTAATACTCAACTAGTGAATGGTAGCGTTCAAAACATTCACCAATGCAAAGACCAGGATTGTCAGGACAGGAGGGACAATAATAGCGGGTGTCACGCCTATATCCGCGTTTGCTGCAGACACAACATCTTTTTTGGGGGGGTTCGTTGGGTAGGGGTACTCGGGAGGACATAAAAATGCCTCTCATGCAGCCGACTGCATTTGGTTGGGGATGTGAATGGGGGAAGTACGGGCGCTGCAGAAGTGGTGGGTTCCCAATTAGGATTGGCGAATGCAGCAGGAAGGGCATTATGGGCACGACGGGCCTGTGTTTGTCTTCTTGGTGGCAGCGGGACACTATTTGTGCTTGCCACCTCACCAGCTTGAACTGCACTTATGGGACTCGCCACGTCACCAAGTGTTACTGCAGTGCTGGTTTGACTATGACCGGGGTGTACTAGGCCGCTGGCGCTTGCCAGTTCACCAAAACGCTACCAAAAAAACTGTTAGCGATCGCAGGGATCAGGCCTGACTCTGCGAACGCTGCAGTTACGCGTTTAGTGTTTTGTAAGTGACAGTGATCGATCGATACTGCACTTGGGTGGGCTGGGCTGGGCCGGGCGGAGGGGCAAAACGCAGGTGCTAGCAGGTATCTGGGCTGATCCCACTAACACTGCGTTTTTGGGAACCCTAAACTGCTGGGGACGCCAGTATAGATCTGATCGGATCAGATCAGATATTGATCAGTTCAGATACTATACCACTAAGGGAGGTGTACGGTGCGTGCGTGGGTGTTAGCGCTACTGGCACTAACCTGACGCTGCCTGGGGCTGGTGCTTGCCAGTTCACCAAAACGCTACCAAAAAAACTGTTAGCGATTGCAGGGATCAGGCCTGACTCTGCGAACGCTGCAGTTATGCGTTTAGTGTTTTGTAAGTGACAGTGATCGATCGATACTGCACTTGGGTGGGCTGGGCTGGGCCGGGCGGAGGGGCAAAACGCAGGTGCTAGCAGGTATCTGGGCTGATCCCGCTAACACTGCGTTTTTGGGAATCCTAAACTGCTGGGGACGCTAGTATAGATCTGATCGGATCAGATATTGATGCGTTCAGATACTATACCACTAAGGGAGGTGTACGGTGCGTGGGTGTTAGCGCTACTGGCACTAACCTGACGCTGCCTGGGGCTGGTGCTTGCCATTTCACCAAAACGCTACCAAAAAAACTGTTAGCGATCGCAGGGATCAGGCCTGACTCTGCGAACGCTGCAGTTATGCGTTTAGTGTTTTGTAAGTGACAGTGATCGATCGATACTGCACTTGGGTGGGCTGGGCCGAGCCGGGCGGAGGGGCAAAATGCAGGTGCTAGCAGGTATCTGGGCTGATCCCGCTAACACTGCGTTTTTGGGAACCCTAAACTGCTGGGGACGCTAGTATAGATCTGATCGGATCAGATATTGATCTGTACAGATACTATACCACTAAGGGAGGCGTATGCTGCGTGCGTGGGTGTTAGCGGTACTGGCGCTAATCTGACGCTGCCTGGGGCGACGCATATCACCGCCGGGCGATCAGGGGGCTAAATCTTTATTCGGTAATAAACGGCGGGTGCCCTGACACTATAAAAAATAAACAAACTAACCAGCGTCACCCGTAACGGTTATACAGTGATCAGTGGTGAAAGGGTTAACTAGGGGGCAATCAAGGGGTTAAAACATTTATTCGGTAGTATATGGGGGTCCCTGTCGCTATAAAACGCTGACGGCGAACCTAAATATTTACCTCACTAACTAGCGTCACCAGCGACACTAATACAGCGATCAGAAAAATGATCGCTTAGCGACACTGGTGACGGGGTGATCAAGGGGTTAAAACTTTATTAGGGGGGGTTAGGGGGGTATCCTAGACCTAAAGGGGGCCTAACACTCACTGCCCTAACACTGTAACTGTCACAAACTGACACCAATACAGTAATCAGAAAAAAAAAAAAAAAAAAAACAGCTTGGTGTCAGTTTGTGACAGGGGGGGGGGTGATTGGGGGGGATCGGGGGGCGATCGGGGGGGGGATCGGGGTGTTTTGTGTGCCTGGCATGTTCTACTGTGTGTGTAGTGTGTTGGTGCACTCACATTACAGTCTTCTCTCCTCGGCCCGGAACGGAAAATACCGAGCCGAGGAGAGATGACATCATTTCCTCTGCCTCTGTGTACAATACAGAGGCAGGGAAATGATCCCATTGGCTGGGAGCGATCGCGAGGGGGGGCCACGAATGGATGGCCTCCCCCTCACCACCGATCGCCGTGGGAGATTTGCCGACCGCCGCAGGCACCGGGGGGGGGGTCCGATCGGACCCCCCACCCGCGGGCAGGCAAGGACGTACCTGTAAGTCCTTTTGCCTGCCCGTGCCATTCTGCCGACGTATATAGTCGTGCGGCGGTCGGCAAGTGGTTAAAGACCATAGTTTCTGGCTATTTGCTAGGCCTCTTTCTTGTTATATCTGTCAGTCTTGAATTGTATTCCTAATATTGTAATCATTTTGTATGTACAGCATTTTTGTAAAGTAAAAGCACATTTATACACTGCAGAGGTCTGAGCTTCTTTGCCTCTACCGCAAAGTAGATACTAGATGGATGCAAGCCAAACAATATGACATGCTGAAAGATGCTGCAGATTCTCGCTGTACCAAGTGGTACTAACATTTAGGGCTGTATGTGTTCAGAGAAAAATGCCCACAACTCAAGAGGTTTCCACTCTGGGCATTTGTCCCTGGGCGTATGTGGCCCTAAATGGTAGTGTCAGGTCACCTTGAGGCTAGGTGTCAGATGCACACCATTGGAATCTTGAGTGCACCGCAAGGTAGCGGACCCTACCGCTGACTGCTGCGGATGGGAGTCAGGGTGGTAAGGAAGGCAGGACTGCTGGAACACCAACACGGATCCCACTGGGGTTAGAGCGTAAGATTCCCTAGGGCGCGGAGTCTAAGAGCCAGCAGGTGTTCACCAGAGCCTCTAGTGATGAGGATGGACTGGGCTGAAACTGGCTCCAGGTTGCGACCCCCAGGGTCCCCCAGCTCACGCCCACAGTAGGCAACAGATAGCGATAGTAAGGGACAAGCCAAGGTCGGGGCCACGAGCAGACAAGGACAACAGAGTTCACACCAAAGGTTCAGGGTCACAGGCAAACAGGGATAGTCGGGGACACGCCAAAAGGTCAGGATCATGAGCAGATAGGAATAGTCGGGAACACGCCAAGGTCGGTAACAGAGACAAACAAAGAGCACACGGCAAACAGGAACCAGGAAGCCAAACACACAAAGGATACACAATGGTTGATCAGCACTGCTGGCTTGCAGTGCCCAGGTTAGTATAGGGTTCCCTGATAGGGCCTGGGGTGGGGCCATGGTTAGAGGAGAGGTTATAAAACCAGCCAGGTGTGAGTGGCTGGCCTCTTAGTCTGAACACATAAGGAGAAGGTAAGCTGACAGAGAAGATTACTGCATAACCATGACAGGTAGTACCACTTAGTACGGTGTCTAGCTCTGTTCAGCTGCAGCAGCTTTTAGCCTTTCACAGACTTTTACAGGCTGATGGCAGCGGGGCAGGAGGCTGCACCTGTGCTGTCTGCCTGCACAAAAATGCTAGAATCTCAAGCAGAGGAGCTAAATGCTCCTTGTGCAGGAGGCCTTATTTTTTTGCAAACACTGCCTCCTTCATGATTGATAAGATATCTGCCACACAGATAAAGTATTTTCCACAGTTTCCTGATATATGAACAAGCTGCATTGTCATGCCATATATGCCAATAAGCAAAATGACAGCCCCTATAGTACACAGATAACAGCCTCTTGCCCTTTTTCTCTGAAAGTTTTTTTTTCTTTATTTGACAATGATAGTTAAGGAACAGCTAGTCAACCTAGACATCTATGTAACTTTGCTATTTTTACTGGATCGGCTCTTCTTTTTGAAAGCATAAGGATAAATGTATTTTTCTATTTGATGTTTGAAATGTTGAGCCAATTGGATGTATTTTATTGTTTAAAAAATGTATTGCTAGGCTGCTTTCCAGGGGGTGAAAACCAGGATGACTGCTCTGATATTTGATGAGCAGATGTCCAGTATTTTGAAGGATTCACATGCAAAAGTTTTGAAAGTTTGGGACCCATGGATAAAGTATTCCTGCCCTCCCCTGTCCCCGACTGGCTATGGTTGACTATAAACTTTGCTTGTACAGATCCCACGTCCATGGTACTTGCCCTTTCCTGGGGCCTCTCTCTCACTTCTCTTTCTTTCTCTTCCTCTTCCTCTGTTCCCTTACTTTCCTCTTCATTCCTGATATGAAGGCTATTAGACAAAGACTGGTGTCCTTTAGAGGACAGCGCAGTATTGTTGTGATATTTACCTAATCTTTGACCTGGTCCTCTTTGGTCCTGGTAGCAGTTTACAGGTATGTTATTTATCAAATGTACATACATTGTTTCTTTACGTGCCTGTTCAATGTCGCCCCTGTGTGGGAAAACCATGGTTTGTCATATCCTCTTGAAACTTTAATTAAAACATTGAAACAGAAAAACGTATTGCTAGATATAATTTATAATAATATATGTACATGGGAGCAGCATTATTAGTACATTACATGTGCAGACTCTACTTCGTGATTTGTAACTCTACACAGTGATTGTGTTTTACTGCTCCTTTTTAAAATGCTATTTTATCATTTGGAAAATTCATTGAAAAAACTCCCCATGTGGTTTATATTATATCTAACATTTGGTATGCAATTAGGCACAATAATTGTATCTTAGATAGCCTGACTCTAACAGCTAATCTATATGTGGGGGGGCTTCACCAGCATACTCGACAATTGGGGGTAAAAAATCTTCTTTAGCTGCTTGCTGACCAGCCACCGTCATTTTACTGCGGCAGGTCGGTACGATCCCGCGAACCGTCGTAACTATACGTCGGCTCGCGGGATCGGGATAGCAGGCGTGCAAGTGCCCGCTGCACTGCGGGGGGTGCCAATGCTCATGGCCGACGGTCGCGATGACCGCCAGCCACAAGCGATCACAAGCACGAGAGGCAGAACAGGGAAGTGTGTATGTAAACACACAAATCCCTGTTCTGTTCTGAGAGGAGTGACAGATTGTGTGTTCCTAATAGCTAGGAACCACGATCCGTCACTTGCTCTAATCAGTCCCCTCCCCCTTCAGTTAGAAGCACGTAGCAGGGAACACAGTTAACCCCTCGATCGCCCACCTAGTGTTAACCCCTTCTCTGCCAGTGACATTTATACAGTAATCAGTGCATTTTTATAGCACTGATCGCTGTATAATTGCCAATGGTCCCAAAAATGTGTCAAAAGTGTCTGCCATAATGTCGCAGTCCCGATAAAAATCCCAGATCACCGCCATTATTAGTACAAAAAAATAAAAATTAAAAATGCTATAAATCTATAACCTATTTTCTAGACGCTATAACGTTTGCGCAAACCAATCGATATACGCTTATTGCAATTTTTTTTACCAAAAATATGTAGAAGAATACATATCGGCCTAAACTGAGAATAAATTTGCTTTTTTTTTTAAAAAATGGGGATGTTTATTATAGCAAAAATTACAAAATATTGTGTTTTTTTCAAAATTGTCGTAAATTTTTGTTTATGATGTAAAAAATAAAAAACGCAGAGGCGATCAAATACCACCAAAAGAAAGCTCTATTTGTGGGAAAAAAGAACGTCAATTTTGTTTGGGTGCAGCATCACACGACCGCACAATTGTCAGTTAAATTGACGCAGTGGCGAATCGCAAAAAATGGCCCAGTCATTCAGCAGCCAAATCTTCCGGGCTGAAGTGGTTAAGCAGAAATATAATGTGTGTCAATAATGCACTTTTTTTAAATCAGAAAAAGAGTTTATTAAAGAACATAGCCAATATACAGCCACACATGTCAAACATTGAGTAATATACGGTACATCAATATAGGCTTATCCTTAATAAAGCATCAAAGTACACAGTTAACAACGATTTTACTGGGCATATTCATAGATCCATTTAGATAAGTCATATTATAAAGTTTCACTGTAAGCCATCTAGATTGTCGTGCATTATAAAGTGGCTAATTCACTGTATACAGGTACAGGTAAGACAAATAAACAAAATAAAAAACAATAGAAAAAGAAAAAGGGGGGAAGAACCGTAAAAAGTGGCAGAAACGTCTGCCTGAACATTAGTTAACATGGCCTAGTTACCTTTATCGTTCATAGATTACATTTGATTAGCTAGGTACCACAAATCTATCTTTTTGGCAAGGATCACAACTGTAGTAGTTTTTCTTTCACCAGTTGGTGGGGAGCTATTCCGGGAGTATCTATCCACGGTTGCCAGATTGAGTAGAATTTTTTACTAACATTCCTATGTCGGTAGGTGAGTTTTCATGTATTAAGGTTGCATTAACTGCATCCACCCACTGTCCCCTGCCTGGCATCTGTAGGGATATCCAATATCTGGCTATCAGTTTACGGGCTATATAGAGTAGCCGCAGGACTGCCGTGTGACCATGCGTTGAAAATTAGGGTATCTCCAAGGCACCCAGCAAGCAAACAATGGGATCATGCTCCAATGGAAATTGAAAAATTCAGGAGATGGTGGAAAGAACGTAATGCCATTACCGAAAGAGTTTCGGTCATTTACACATCATGTGTAAAAGGTCCCTGTTGGTTCTATTGCACTTGGGACATAGGGGTGAATCTCTGCTTCCCCATTTATGGAGTTGAACTGGTGTTCTGTATGCTCTATGTAATAGGAATAGATGAGAAAGCTTGTGAGATACCGAAACCGATACCAAGGGGGCAGAAGTCAGACATAGTTCCCAAGCTTCCCCATGTATGTGGCCCAGGTCTTTTTCCCAACCTTTTTTACGGGGGTGTGTGGAAGCATCATGTGTAGAATGCAATAACTTGGAATATACCCTCAAGATCATCCCTTTCTTGTTTTCTGTTAGAAGGACGTCAGATTTTAAAGGGTGGACCATAGGAGTAAGCAGGGAGACTCTAGCCTCACATTGAATAGCGTGTCTGAGTTGCAAGTATCTGTAAAACTGATTTCTTGGTAGTTGAAACTCTGTTCGCATCTCTGTGAAAGACTTGAATACAGTGCCAGTATATAGTTGAGATATGTATAGAATGCCTACATACAAAAAATCAATTGTACGTCACCTGTTAAATGCTGCAAAGGCCTGTGTAGTATGGGTCTATATTCATATATAACTTTAGTTATTGAATTACAAGAAACTTAATAATAGTTTAAGTAATAACTTAATAACTAGTTTTATAGCTACTTATCTCTATCTATTCTATCTATATACAACATGTTTAACGCATGAAACATCTGCTTCATTATGCTATGGGAAGTTGGGAACCTTTGACCTTTTCTCTTCATCAGTTGTAGCTATTGTTTTGCCTACCATATAAATATGGCTGGGAGGCCAGTCCCAAGTTTGAGGTTTGATTCAGGACTGAAGAGAAGGTCTGAATCAAGTTGACTATCATCTCCAGGTATCTCATTTCTGAGATTGTGACTCCCCTGGATTGAATATGCTGTATTTATCCTGTATGGTATCATCTGTAATACATCTTTAATCAAAGCTAAGTAAATTTCTTTTATTAAATTCTTTGTATGTTGCGTGTTTTAATCCTTGCATTTACTGACCACATATCTGAAAGGGTAAATACATGAATGAACCTATGAATA
Source organism: Aquarana catesbeiana (assembly GCF_042186555.1). NCBI lineage: Eukaryota > Metazoa > Chordata > Amphibia > Anura > Ranidae > Aquarana > Aquarana catesbeiana. The sequence goes on along the minus strand of NC_133327.1, from coordinate 511,152,951 downwards.
AATGTAACACAGAATTTAGCCCCTTGTTACATAATAGTGCTGTGAGCAGCATATTTAATCCTTTCAGTGCTGGTTTGAACTGCAGTGATTAATTCTATTAATACTGTTGTGAATTGTAATGTTTTTTGACAATTGGGAAACTGTATTATTAGTGTGCACTGTGATGGGAGGTTTGTTGCTAGCTTTGCTTTGGTGGCAGTTAGTGGCAAATATGTTTGATTTAAATTGGATAAATATAGCAAAGGGGGTAGATGGTCAAATGTTTCCACTCATTGTGTGCTTAGTGGACCCCCGGCAAGCTTTAGATTTTTTGAGATATAGAACAGATGAGCTGATGACCGCGTTAGGTGGATGAGTGGCCCTTTTGCTGGTGCTCATATAGTTGTTCTTTGAGGTTTGAAAACGATGAGCAGAAAACAGGTTGGAAAAGAAAAAATATGACCTGTGTTGATGCTTAGATTGTGATTGCTGCAGTAATATATGTGTTGAATTTAAATGTTGAGCTCTTCTGTTGGTTGTTTAGCTAGCTATTGGTGAGGAAAAGTTGCTTGTATGGATGAAATGTAAAAATGCATTTGGCTACTGATGTTTAAGTATGTTTAACATTAGAATACTTAAGTAATGAAACTAAGGCAAAAGTTTTGAGAAAAGTGAGCCTTTTGTATGTCTAACTGAAAAGGTCATTAGACAATAGTCCAGCATGTTGTGAAAGGAACACCTGCAGCTGCAGACTGCTTGTATTTGTGAGAACCTGCTTAGATGGAGACGACCCCTTTCTCCCTTAAGAGAGGGAGATTTCCCCTTAACCCCCCCCCCTTTAAAAGACTGTTCCTGTGTAAAGCAGGACATTGCTGAACATCTAAGAAATGTCTAATTATGATATAATTAGAATTATGATATTATTAGAAATAACATCCTAGTTGAAATTGTTAGTTTTTATTATGCAAATCTAGGATTATTTGAAAGAAAGAAAGAAAATGTCTGATTGATGTTAACACCATTTAAAATCCTGAATAGCAGCCATGATTATTATAATTTTATTGGTGAATGTAATAAAGTGTCATGTTCTAGGATACAACACTAATTTTTTAAAAAAGTTTTTTTCGTTTATACAGAAGGAACCAGATCTATTCCTAGAAGTTTCGTAGATCTGTATGGTATTGACCAAGAGCTTGCAATAGAAACATCAATATGAGTTTGGTGATGTATAATGTTTGTGCACAAATGTGATGAACACCATATAATGTTCTTGTGAATGTTATTTCAACCATGGTGAATTAATGACAACTTTGAATAGACGTCCTTTAATGAAAATCCACGTGGTGATAATTAAGTAAAATTAGCTCAATTAATACGGGTAATAAAAAGTGCACTCATGAATTACAGAAATAATGGCCATATGTTTTGTAGTTTGTGGAAAGTGTTGGTTAAATGTGTTTGTTGCTAACTATTTGTTACTTTCTAGGAGGGAACTGTAATAATATCACACTAAAACCTTTCATTTTGTTTAGTTCCTAGACAATATTAAACAGCATCAATCCTGCTATGGTTTGATGTCCAAGAACTAAAGATGAAGATTACAGATAAAACTGATTAATTTATGTTGTTTTTGTTGTTATTTTTTTATTTACATGTAATATGCAAATGTACTGAAAGATTTCATTGGAACTGATTGTAAACCAGAGCAGCTAATAATCTTGATGCTGCATGATAGATTTCTAAGGGTTTTTCTGATTGAGTTGAATCTAAAATGATATAGAACAAATAATGTTTGAATATTAACAGCAAGGTTGTTTTGATATCTGGAATTATATAATACTTGTAATGGTTTGAAGGGTGTAAGAATACCCAAAAATGTACATATTGTTCCTTTCTATGTATATGTAAGCTAAATTATGGCAGCATCTACTTCTGTATATTCTGCCATAATTATTTTGGTGGAACTATAAGGCATTACCACTGTGGGAGTGTGCCTGGGGTTTTATATATAAAGTACATTTTCTTACATGATTGACAGTTTAAATTTAAAGTAATCATTTTGTTTATCAAGGAAAAAATAGTACTTTTATGTCTACTCATAATTGTGCATTTAGGTTAATATTATTGCAATGAACACAATTTTTTTAAATCTTTCAAAATGAGGTGTTCTAGTGGTATATATATGGTCAGTTATATCTGACACACAGTGATTCTTTGACCACCCTGTTCTATACACCTGATTGAGTTTTCATAAAATTTTCTTGGTAAAGAAAAAGTTATATAATAGGTTCTCAGGTTTGGTTTTCCTCAATTCTCCTTGATTGCTTGGGGTGGGACTGGCATGTAGAGTACAGTGACACATATGCATGGGCATATTATATGCACATATTGGGATCAGTGTAGACAAGAGCCGGTTAGCCTGCCAGAATGTCTTTAGAGTGTGGAAGGAGATCAAAGTGCATAGAGGAAACACACATGAAGTAGTTTAAAGTTGGGCCTATAGTTTGAGACAGAGTAGTGTATAGTTCAGGTGGGGGATGAGTAATATACCTGTAATAATATTTCACCTTTAATGTAGAAAGCTGAGTTTTTCAGTGTTAAGCCAGGTCACTAATGATCATCGATTTGCCTGTTCAGAAGTCTATAATGGGTTATATGGGTATTGTTGTTAATTAAGGAATTTTGGACTGACATATTTGGTAATGCACCTGCCATGATGTCAACTAGAAGCTTTTTGGAGAAAGGAGACAAACACTTTTGACAGCAGCAACGGTCTATAAAGTCTTTACCAATGATTAGCAGCTGAACTGTTGGTGCAAGTTCCACCTGTTCTGAGGGTCGAGTACCTGAACTGTTACATCCGCTATCATGGTTAAGTACCTGAATCTGATGGTGAAGTAGTATTTGAACTGTTTTATCTGCTCTGATGGTCATGTGCCTGAACTGTCTGTAAAAGTTCCAGCTACTATGTGGTTATGTGCCTGCACGTCTATGACTTGTGAGCTGCAATAGTCCGAAGGATATGGACTTTGTATTCTACAGTTCTTTCAGTTCTACAGTGTTGCAAGTGATATGCTGCAGCTGCGATCTGGTAACCGGATGTCTAAGACTCTGCTGTCCATCACCAGATATGAAGGACATTGACAAGTATCTATGTGTTTAAAGTCTTGGAAAGGAAAGTTTGATGTTCATGCCTGTACTTTCAAAAGGAATTTTGGTGTTATTCTGTTAGTCCAACCTATAGTTGTTTTGATATTTTTGGAAGTTTGGATATTTTTTTTATATTTTTCAGCCCTAACATAGCAGAATGAGATTTCCTGGACAGGTAAATCAGACAGAGAAAGTGGGTCAAGAGACAGAACTTTAGATAGATAAGACAAGGGGTGGAAGGATGTAAAACTTTTATACATTAATTTACATGTGGAAAATACCCAAGGAGTGGGATATATGGGAGATGGACCATATTTAATAATGAGGAGTGTTTCGCATACATACTCATAATACTGGAAATGTGAAGGATGACATTAATGAAGCCAGAAATGTTTATATTACAATACAAGCAAAAAGACTACCTTGAGTAGAACATCTTGATACATCTATAGGTAATCTTGAGTATTATAAACTAAACTAAGAATCTTGTAAATCAAGGGGTGGAATGTAGTATGGGTCTATATTTATATATAACTTTAGTTATTGAATTACAAGAAACTTAGTAATAGTTTTATAAGTAATCACTTCTATCTATATACAACATGTTTAATGCATGAGACATCTGCTTCATTATGCTATGGGAAGTTGGGAACCTTTGACCTTTTCTTTTTATCAGTTGTAGCTATTGTTTTGCCTACCATATAAATATGGCTGGGAGGCCAGTCCCAAGTTTGAGGTTTGATTCAGGACTGAAGAGAAGGTCTGAATCAAGTTGACTATCGTCTCCAGGTATCTAATTTCTGAGATTGTGACTCCCCTGGATTGAATATGCTGTATTTATCCTGTATCGTATCATCTGTAATACATCTTTAATCAAAGCTAAGTAAATTCCCTTTATTACATTCTTTGTGTGTTGCGTGTTTTAATCTTTGCATTTACTGACCACGTATCTGAAAGGGTAAATATATTAATGAACCTATGAATAAACGTAACACAGAATTTAGCCCCTTGTTACAGCCTGCATCCCACTCTGTTGGAAACAGCAGTCACCACCTACGGTGGCACAATGGCTCCAAAGAGTGGAAGATATCAGTAAAATGGAAGATCTGGTACTCACTGCAAAGCACCAACAGGAAAAATACACCAAGACATGGGCGATATGGAAACAATTTATCTTTTCCTCGGAAGGAATAGCCCTTAGAGCTTCCTAGTAGAATAAGTCAAAAAGTGAAAACCGTCATGAATCATCCAGGGTCCTCTTATGCCGTGTACACACAGGCGGACTTTGCGACTGGACTGGTCCGACGGAACAAATCCGTCAGACAATCCGATAATGTGTGGCCTTCATCGGACCTCCAGCTGACTTTTTCTGTGGAAAATCAGACAGACTTTAGATTTAGAACATGTTTCAAATCTCTCCGACAGACTCGAGTCCGATCGAAAAATCCATTCGTCTGTATGCTAGTCCGACGGACAAAAAAGTACGCAAGGGCAGCTATTGGCTGGAAAGACCGTTGGATGTTTGATGCTGAAAAGTCCGCCCGAGTGTACACGGCATTAGGCTCCTGCCCTACCAACTCTCTCTTCTGCTACCTTTTCAGTCCTTTCGTTCCCCTTCTTCCCTACTGTTACTCCCCTCTTCTAACTGTAACCTATTTTATAGGTTTTCTAACGCATTTATAAGTTTAAGAATGAAAATGAAGAGAAAAAAAAAGAATGCAAAAGGAAATGTGAGAACCTTTCAGGTTCCCTCCCAACTCACTTATCCCATTAAGAGGAGAATTGCACATTGTTGATAAGTTTTACCATTGAAAGCCAAATTAGAAATGTTCAACATTTATAATGTAAATGTCAATTGATACACCTCTGTGACCTTATTTCCTCCCCTTCTCTCCAATATGTTGTTGTCTTTATGAAGATGTGATATGTTTGTACTGCAGTGCCTTGCCCACGTTGGGCGTTAATAAAATCATATTTGAAAAAAGAAAGAATGCCTGCCCTTTCCCAAAGATGGAAATCTTGGAGTTTTAGCAGTTCTTTGTAATGCAGGTTGCGCCATATGGGAGTGTATGAATGAAAGCCTCCGATGTGTAAAATATTTCTGATAAATGCCCACAAGGTTTTTATGAGCACAATCGTGGGAAGGGTTTGGGGTAGGTTTGAAAAGCCCCCTTCCAAATGAGATAGGGCCGTGGATGGGGAGTTCCTTGTTATCAGTAGTGTTCTAATTGGGTCTAATAAGTTTTCGTGCCCCAGTCCCCAAATTGTTGTACCTGTGAAGCTATGAAGTAAAGCCTAGTGTGGGGGATAGCAAGGTGACCCTGGTCTTTTTCTAATTGTAACATAGATAATCTGATTTGTGCTGATTTATTGCGCCATGTCAGATTTCTAAACTGGAGTCTATTTGGGAGAACCATTTATGTGGGATCCACACGGGGGCATTATGGAAAATGTACAGGAGTTGTGGGGCCCATACCATTTTTATTAGGTTGTCTCTACCTGCTACAGACAGTGGAAGCTTAGTCCAAGCTGCGCATTTGGACTGAAATTTACGCAATAGTGGGACTAAGCTGAATCCCGAGATATCTGAATTAATTGACTGAACGTCACTCGCGCAATCTGGCAAGGGAGGCAAAAGTGGATCTAAGGGCATGAGTACCGATTTATTCCAGTTGATCTTGAAGCCCGAGGCTCCAAAATCAGTGATCAATTGCATCACGTTTTTCATGGAACCATCTGTGTCCCCTAGGTAGATCAAGGTATCTTCCGCATATAAAGATATAGTATCCACACGGGGACCCCTGATGAAACCTGCATTGTTCTGCAATGCCCAGACATGGATGGCTAGCAGTTCCAGAGCCATGGCGAACAGCAGGGGTGAAAGTGGGCCCCTGAACAACCGGAATGTATCCGAAAGGTCCCCATTAATCCGTATCCTCGCAGATGGAGACGCATATAGCAAATGTACCAATTTGATAAATGTGGTGCCCACTTCAAATTTAGCCATTACCTCCCATAAGTAGGGCCATTCAATGCTGTTGAATTCTTTTGCGAAGTCAAGGGAGAAGATGGTCCTATTACCAGAGTTATCAGTAGGGAGTTGTAGGTTTAGGAAAAATCTGCGTAAGTTTTGCGCAGTTGATCTGGTCGGTATGAATCCCGACTGATCTCTATGTATTCGTTTGTGAATAAAGTTAGCTAGTCTATTAGCTAGTACCCTGGCCAAAACTTTAATATCAGAGGTGAGTATGGATATAGGTCTATAGCAATCTGGTGACCTGGCATCTTGTCCAGGCTTCAAAAGTACCATGATAATCACCTCATAGAGGAGGGGAGCTTCCTGGCAGCCATCACATTATTAAATACTTTGAGGAGGGCTGGTATCAATGATGTGGTATAACGTTTGTAAACTTCTGATGGTAGTCCATCCGCACCTGGCAAACGTCCGTTATGCGTTTGGGCCAGTGTCATAAGGAGCTCATCCTCAGTCAATGGGGCATTAAGTTGATTCGCTTCGTCTACAGACAGGCTAGGTATCGGGTACGATAACATGAATAGCATTAGAAAGGGGTTGCACTTTGGAGGTGTATACATCCATAAAAAATTCCCTAAATATTTTAATAATGTCTGGGGTAGACTAGAGAACTGTACCCTGTGTATCTGTCATAGCAATGATATGGGAAGAGGGCTGTTGTGTTTTGGCCAATAGAGCTAACATGTGCCCCGTATCCCCAAGACTAGGGGCACGCCTATAAATGAATTTGGGTTGTGTGGGCAGAATTTCTCCTAACTGCCTATCTCTGCTCAAAATGTGCCAGTGTTTCTTGAAGATGGCTTCCACATCCCTATATGAAAATGAAAACCAGTTGTAAATCCCAATTGATGTTGGTCAGTCACTCCTGATATTTCCTTCTTCTCAAAGCATTGGTCTCTAGAAATATTGGCTACCTCTTGTATGGTTTTATCCAGCATCTGTTCTTGATAACCTTTCTGTATAAATTTATCTTTCAAAACCTTAACCTGCACAAAATAGTCAGCCAACTCAGTACAATTCCGTCGTACTCTAAGTATTTGTCCCTTGGGAATATTTTTAATCCAAGTAGGATGATGTCCACTACTGATTGTCAAATAGCTATTACGGACTTTATGTATATCTTTTATTGACACAGGGTGATTTTTGTGATTTAACTATTTATGGTATAGGTTTGTGCAAACGAATGTTCACTTTATCACATTTATAGTGTCATTTTCAGCGCCGCTTTTCTTTTTGCAAATTAATATAATTTAATTTATAGTATTTAGTTTTAAAGTGGCAGCTTTGGGGTTTTACAAACTTTTATATACACTTTTTTGCTTAATTTCCATTAAGAGCAGTGGTGGGGACCCAAGAAGGGCGCGATTTTTGCTTGGTTACCATTGTTTTCCTATATCATTTATTTAACCACTTGCAGCTATGGAGGCTATCAACTTTTTGTCTAATAGACAAATGGACCCAGAGTCTGTCTTCTCCACAAGTCAAGAAATGACTGACTGTGAGGAAGACTACACAGGGATGTTAAAACTTTGGATAATCTGCTAGAGAAACAGGTCAAGACATGGTGGGATGTTTTTACATTCGAACATTATCAGAGAGAGAACCTAATTTTTAGAAGCCTGAGGTGGGAAGTTTCCCCTCAGGACGGTCTCAATGATCAGAAGTACATGGATGAATGGTTCGAATTTTTTAATAGAGTGGGAAGAGAACTACAAACTCTTGTTTTAAAAAGGAAACATATTAAATTGAGTAAACTTAAAGAGAAAATAAATGTTTTACAAAGCAAATTAGAACTGGTTAAAGAATCCAGTCAGATTAGAGTTTAATGTTAATATGAAAAAGAAGTTGGAAAAAATAGATCGATAGACCCAAAAGAAAAAAGTAAAAAAATATAATAGGGACTCCAATGATTTTAAAACTAATAAAGTTTATTAAAAACTATAAACTAAATTTATTTATGGCAAAGTTTGAATACTGAAAATGCTGAGACCAGTAATGGAAATAAAGAACAAGCGGTAGCTAAGACTACCCCATATCAGGATCAGAAGAAGAATCTGGCAAATAAGGGTCCAACCAATAGAGGTGAATCAATAGTACCTAATTATACTCATGGTGGAAATACTCTATTGAATAGGGACAACCATTACGGTGGACAATATTAATCACCAGGTCCATTACGACCAGGAAATGGTGGATACCCACAATATTATAACCATCAATCACCCCGACCATTCCAACAGAGTAGAGGGGGTGATGTACCGGGTGACTATCCCCAACAAGAATACCAACAACGGCATCATTATCCTCCCCCTATGCCTGAATCTAGGAATTATTTGCCACTGTATAATAGGTATCAGCCTTTAGCTGAAGATGAATACAGGGTGAATTACCAACAGGAGCCTTTTTTGGGACAGCGTGGGAGGAGGGGAAGGGGAGGGGGAACACAGAGAAGAAACACCTACCCAATAAATCGCAAGGGGGGAGACAGAAATGGACCACCACAGTATCCAAACAGAGACATCATACCCTTCCAAAGAGAAGAAGGGGATGAAGGGCAGGGAAACATAAACAACCCAAGAAAAAGGATGAGGGACACTTAGGTATAGGGATATATAACATTAGTGATGTTGAGTTGAATAAAAAAGAATTGAATATACTACATTCGGGCCTGAAATATGCACCAAGAAAGAGGATGAATAAATTTGAAATATATATAGACACGCACAAATTTATTAGAACCTTAATCATCCACCTTAACAAAATTACATCATAATCATACAATCCTCCCTGAATCCCGCCCGCCTCACCCACCAAACCCTCCTCCCCTCCTGCAGGTGGTTACAGAGAGAAACAGCCTTCGCTGTCACTCCTACCAGGCACTCCTTAAGATCTCCTCCAGGTATCTCCAAGTATTTTTAAATTTTTGCCATACTGCCCATTTATCTACCTGTTCATCCCCTTCATCAGGTACCAATCCCCTACTGTCCATACACTCAACATTATAGATTTCATTTATACAGTAGAGCCAATCTCGGGTGTTTGGGCTTACCGTATCTAACCATTTCATTGCAATCTGCTTCTTGGCAGAATCCAACAATATAGGGACAATAGAAGATTGGTATCACTTCACCGGCTCCTCCGTACCATGAAATAGGCACACCCATGGATCTTCTAAAATTGATTTGTCTGTGATTTCCTTGATCAATGTTATGATTTTTTTCCAGAATGTTTTAATAATGGGGCACTCCCACCAAATATGGGCCATTGTTCCCAAACTAGCACACCCTCTCCAGCATGTCTCTGATTTGGCCCGATCAAATTTACTTAATTTGTCTGGAGTGGCATACCATCTTGCAAGACATTTAAAGTTTATTTCAGTCCTCTTGGTATCAAGTGCAGAGTAATGTACCATCTTCAATATCTTCTCTAATGTGAATTTACTGCATTGTGACCCTAACTCACTTTCCCAGTTCTTGATGTATGGTGGCACCTCCAGCTCTCCCCCAGCCCCCAAAATCCTACTTGTAGGGTTTGGGTTTTGTATTGACAAAATATTAAAAAAAGAATTTATAAAAGAACCTTAAACATGAAAAGATACTTCTTGAGTCATCCTGTAGAATCGGGAATCAGGGCCAATAGAGTAGTGGATAGAATAGATAGTGGATTGAAAAACAAATCGATTTTCAATCCTCAGTTATCGAATGACCACTTTATTGAAGTATTTAAACATTTGGTTTTGAGAGATAGCGAAGAACTGCCCTTAAAAAAGAGTGTGAACCCAGATTACATTAGAGATGGATTAAAATCCTTGGAGGATAAGAAAAATATAATTATCCGACCAGCGGATAAGGGGGGTGGGTTAGTTCTTATAGACAACGTTTTCTACCATAACCAGCTTATGGAACTTCTGGGGGATCGGATCACATATAAAAGATTGGGGTCTGATCCAACAGAAATGTATAAATCACAGTTAAACTCATTGGTGGAATGGGGTTACCACATCAATGCCTTAAATACCAAAGAAAAACTATATCTTGTTCCTTCTGCATGTAAGATCCCAGTGATCTACACACTGCCGAAAATCCATAAAAATATACAAGTACCACCAGCGTGACCAATAGTGAATGGTATTGGGTCAATAACTGCAAGATTAGGAGAGTACTTGGCTAGATTCCTCCAACCCAGTGTCAAAATCACTAGGGCTTATTTAAAAGATACATCAGACCTTCTGCAGCGCTTGAAAATAGTGGTGATTGACCCTGATGTAGAGACATATTTGGTGACTGCTGACGTAGCCTCACTGTATACCATTATACAGCATGAGGATGCTTTATTAGCGTTGAATTGGGCGTTGAGCAGGAGAGATGACATCCCCCACACGCAGAGACAGTTTTTGGGACATGTTTTAGACTTTTGCATGTCTCATAACTATTTCTGGTATCATGGATTTTTCTTCTCACAGCAGGTTGGCGTGGCTATGGGAGCGAAATTTGCTCCCAGCCTCGCCAACCTGTTTATGGCAGAGTGGGAGGACAGATATGTGAGAGAGCATACAGAGACCCCAATTGAAGTTCTACGGCCGATTCATAGACGATCTCATTTTTATATGGGAAGGGTCGAGGGAGTCGGTGGTTGAATTCTTGGACGTCCTGAAGAACAATCCCAACAATATCAGATTAGATTATCAGATAAGTGACACCACTGCTAACTTTCTTGATGTAACCATTGAAAAGAAATTGAATGGGTTAAGCACTAAAATATACTTTAAGCCAACGGATCGTAATAGCTATTTGACAATCAGTAGTGGACATCATCCTACTTGGATTAAAAATATTCCCAAGGGACAAATACTTAGAGTACGACGGAATTGTACTGAGTTGGCTGACCATTTTGTGCAGGTTAAGGTTTTGAAAGATAAATTTATACAGAAAGGTTATCAAAAACAGATGCTGGATAAAACCATACAGGAGGTAGACAATATTTCTAGAGAACAATGCTTTGAGAAGAAGGAAATATCAGGAGTGACTGACCAACATCAATTGGGATTTACAACTGGTTTTCATTTTTAATATAGGGATGTGGAAGCCATCTTCAAGAAACACTGGCACATTTTGAGCAGAGATAGGCAGTTAGGAGAAATTCTACCCACACAACCCAAATTCATTTATAGGCGTGCCCCTAGTTTTGGGGACCGGGTGGTTAGGAAAATTTTAGATCCGCCTGGCCAACAAACTCTAAGTATTGATTTAAAAGGGTTTTACCCATGCAGAAAATGTGTGTGCTGTAGGACTGTAAGAGTTTCAAATAGAGGCATATCGAGGGTTACTAATGCAGATCAAGAATTGTCCGAGATAAAAGAATTTATTACCTGCAATTCTTCACATGTCGTGTACCTATTATGGTGCCCATACGGATTATTGTACGTAGGGAGAACTAAAGGATTACTGAAGGTCCGTATAGCTGAACATCTTACAAATATAAAAAATGGATTTAAATACCATAGCGTGTCGTTACATTTCAAAGAGAAACACAACCAGGACCCCTCCTTGGCACAGTTTTGTGGGATAGACTGCGTGCATCCATCATAGAGAGGGTCCAATCGGGTTAGGGATCTTTCGCAGAGGGAGACCCTATGGATATTCCTTTTGAAATGTCTCTCACCCAGGGGCCTCAATATTGAGGTGGACCTGAATTGCTTTATAAATAATTTTTAAACTCAGGAAATTTCAAGTTTAAATACGTTTAAGGGGTCATTATATTTGATCCTTTGGGTTGTTACTATGCACTTTATAATAGGTATACAATGTCACGATATTGAGGGTACTTAGTGTACACTACATTAAATATGGTGATTTATTATATAGATTCATCCTACTGCATCGTGCCCTTCTATCCATAGGATCTGGGAGATGGGGGGCCGATGCAGTTTGATGTATCTTGGAAAGGTAAATATATATGAGTGTCATGATCACGGCTAATTAATTAATTATGTGAGATGTACCTGCAGTCTGCCCTATATACATCATCATTTGTAGTGTGTTGGAATGACTGGATTAATCGATTGTTTATTAGAGTACTGTATATTCATTATATATATATAATTCTTCTTTATATTTATTTATATGTTTTTTAATTTTAATATTCTCATTAAGGTTGAGAATGACTGGATTAATCGTTTTTTTTATTGGATTATTGTATATTGGGTTATATTTAGGATATATACATATTTTTATTTTTTAAACTTTATTCCTTTAATTTTAATATTCTCATTTTGATGATATCTGGAGCATATCACTGGTAGTGGGACATGGCGATATTAATGTAATATTTAGAAATGTATGTTCAGATGTATCTGCCACTCCTGTACACTGTGATCGACTCAATATGAGATGTATTGTGGTTGCGGGGACACCCGGTGAGCGGAGCTGAAAGTTATGTATCCTCTGATCGTAGCAGGTGCAAGGGGTATAAGAGGAGGGGTTGCCGTGCCGTACAATCCCATGATTAAGTCGATGTGACGAAACATGTCAGGGCGTAGCTGTACGGCAATCATCTGAGTCAGCGTGTGACGTAGGACGTGCTGAGCCGAGTCAGAGAGCGAGGATCCAAGCCCAAGAAGCAAGGGATAGCGAGTAGTGGTGAGAGTTTCATCCGCACACCTCGGGTCCGCCATGACCATTAATGCATTGGTGTTGGGCGTTCACACAGGAGTATTTGATGTGACGTTGCTGTGAAGTTTGCTCGTTTAAAGAGATTTTATGTGAGTGTAATGATTGAAGTGTACACAGTGGTTATTCATTTTGGTTTTACGTTACTACACTGTTAGCGCATTTTTATTTACATGTGGACTGAACCTGTACATACACAGATGGATGTTGGATCACTCGTTTAAACCTGTCTGCAAGGTTTATCACGCTTATTTGCCAAAACACAAAAATGTGAGGCATTTTTGTCCGGTGAGTTTTGAATCTGAAGGGAGAGGAATCACTGACACGTGTGGTTTGGTAAATACTTTAAGAAATCTGCACAACATCCACGGTGTTCATCAACTTATGGACTTTATGTATATCTTTTATTGACACAGGGTGATTTTTGTGATTTAACTATTTATGGTATAGGTTTGTGCAAACGAATGTTCACTTTATCACATTTATAGTATCATCATTTTGCCTGAAAAAGGAGTTCAGTAGTTCTTGTATTGTATCGGGGTTTGGGAGGAGAGACAGCCGGAACGGGTTCAATTTCCAGCCCGTATGTCCCCTCAAGACTCCTACCTGCAGGTCTACTAAGAATGGAGAGTGATCTGATACATGAATAGCAGTGAAGAAGGATATAATAAACAAAGGAAATAGATAAAAAAAAACTGATTTTTAATTTGACATTCAGAGTTAAAAAACATGTACATGATACATGTCTAGCAGAATAATGGGAGGATTCAATTAGCGGTAGCATAAGATCATTTCCCAACCCCAGATCTATTCAGGACAGTCCCCCTATAGAGGCAGACTGACATGAATATTTCCGAGTGTCAGGGTTGCGCATTCTCTACACATTAGTAAGGCCCATCTCTGAGAGAAGACATGCAAATGGTGTGGGGCTTCTGCTATGTGCAGTGCCCAGGGTAACATGTGCTGAGAGTTTGTCTTTCTCGTGATCTATATAATTGTTAAAGTCTCCCAATGTTAGGGCAGGTAGTTCAGGATAGCGAGCCATAAAATTTGCTAAGGAGATGAGCTGAAAAAGGTACAGGAAAATTGGGTACCTTGTCTAATCACAATACTCACACCCCTCAAGTACACTGAATATGTAGCATGGAATTGGTAACAAAACTGCCTTTGTACAAATTGAGGAGTGATGCTCAGGGGGAGGCGAGTCTTCTGCACACAGATCACATCAGCATTCAGACGTTTGATTGTACGTAATACTGCCAATCTTTTAACTGGATTGTTCAAGCCCCTAACATTCCAGGACATAACTCTGTTTTTTCTAGACATGCAGTGGTACAGTTTTAAGCAGGATAACGAAGGCCGCAACTACATGCCTCAAGTCTACAGTGGTAATATCTGAGGTGACCAGATTCTGTAGCAGGATCATGAAGGAGGGTAATTCATCGATAGCATACCAACACATAATGTGTATGAACTTAAGGAGGATGGCCATGGTAGATAAAAAAAACAAATACAGGGCCAACAGGGCCTTGAAGCCGGGGGAAAAAAAGGAAAAACAAGAAGATCAACTGGGGATTCACACAGGACCATATAGGGAGCAACAGTGGAAGCACACTAAAGTGTCTCAAAGCTTCTCAGCAACAAGAATAACAGCCATTAGTTTCCCAACAAGTGTAATAACCAATGACACTCCGCCATATCCGTGGAAAAGATTATGCAATTTCAGAGGACCTGTGACACATATGGAGGTTCAATCTTCACTTTAGGTTGGGGGGCGATGTCTATTTTGCTCCTTGCGCAGGGAAAGTTCCTCTCTACCAGCCATTGTGCAGCAGTTGAGGGTTTATCAAAAAACTGAACCGAGCCCATAGCTTCCACCCAGATCCCTGAGGCGTTGTTTCACATCCATGAATTTAGCTCTTTGTTTCTGCAATTCAGCAGAGAAATCAGGGAAGAAGGAGATTTTGGTGTTGTCTATCCTCAGGAGTTCAGGCTGTATTCTAGCATTATGAAGAATCGCATCACTGTCCTTATAATTAAGGAGCTTGCATAAAAATTGCTGTGGGGGATCTTCAGGTCGGGGTTGCCTAGCAGGGACTCTGTGAGCCCTTTCCACCAAAAACATTGGGAAAAATACCTCTTTTTTTCCTAAAGTAGTAATAAGCCATTTTTCTATGAAATCCAATAGGTTCTTTCCTTCTACTTTTTCTGGTAATCCTATGACTCTTATATTATTGTGTCTCAGCCTGTTCTCTAAATCTTCCAGGCGGGATGCATGTTGCACAGTAAGGTGAGAGTTTTATGTGAGGTCTCTTTGCATGGGTGCCATATCGCCTTCTATAGAGCTCACTCTCCCCTCTAAAGCAGATGTTCTCTCCCTCAGTTTCTGTGCATCCTGTCGCAGAAAGGTGATCTCTGATTTAACCCCCTTAATCTCGGCCGTGAGTGCAGCTATGGGAGGTGTTACAGGAGGTGACCGCGGTGAAGATATCCCGCAACGTGGGCTCCCTCATGGTATCAGAGATGGCGGTATCATGGGGCTCACCACAGATATCCCCCTGGGTACTCACTGCATCCCAATCAAAGCCAGTGCCGATAGCTTCCTCCAGGGGTACGGTGTCATTGGCTTCTGATGTGCCACCCGAGGAGTCCTGTTGGTAGATGTTGGTAGAGGCCAAGTGATCTTTGCTGGGTGATCAGCATATCTAACCTGATTAATCACATATACTATATATATAAAACCTCACCCGATGCCATCCTTTAACATGATCACAAAAAATCATAAACATTATTAAAAAAATACTCATTATTTAAAAAATTTATTTATCAGAAATAAAACAAAACAAGATATGCTGATCACCCACTAGGGGGCAGCGGTCTGGCTGTGAATGAATTTACAAGCACTGTTTTCCTATATAGTTCTTTTACATAATTATATGTCTTTTTATATATATATTGTACATCAGACCTTTATGAGAGCCTGTTCTGAAACCTGGAGCACTGATTGACCGTTAGTTAGTTTGTGTAAATACAAGCCTCATTTATCGCTGCTTGTACGTGTTCTCCATTGGCATGACAACTGAGTACTTTAAATAAGCTGCTGGGTGACACCATGGCCCCGAACCGCTGAGGAAGTTTTGATGAACGTAACGCGTACGGGGAGGAGCTACGCACAGATGACATCACCCGCTGCCATCCTTGGAAACACTGAGCACACTGTTGTGCTATATATGCCTGTATTTGATTCAATTGATGTGAGTAGTTCGTATTGGACCTAAATACATTTTTAACTGGTTGCACAGTGAGCACTTAGATCTTCCCTCTTCTTATCTATATACAGTTTGATGCCCCCACTGATGTTATCAATCTGGAGGAGAAGTTTAAACTGATGTTTTTGCTGCCTACCTTTTTTTGTGGGACAGGGGTCCATGCACTGAGGTGAGTGTAGAACTTAGATTGGAGGTGGAGGGTCTGTCACCATTCATTTGATATTGCTGATCTTCACCGGTGGAGTCATCTTTTCATTTTACTGGGACTTGTTGTTCACCAGCATATTGCGCTGCACTTCCTATTTTTATCATTTGCTACGGATTTTTGTGAGACTTTTAGTGTTCATCTTGCATTCTGGGGGGTTTATTTTTGCACTGATGGCACATTCTATTTTACTTAGTGGAACAATCCTGAGGGCCATGACCTGGTGCAAGTTTGAAGCCAAGAAAACTAGAGCTCACTAGGGTTTCCAGCCAATCTCCACCATCAGGAGCTCTGGTGAAGGCCATGTGGTACTTAGATGCTGCACCTTGGGCGATGTGTGTCACCTTCTACAAGGCACTATAGCAAATGGACCAATAGCAATGTGGGCAGGCATGGCTTAGCAGCAAGCTCTAACACTACCCAGATGGAAGAGTCAGAGCTTTGCCTGTCAGAACAGCCACATCAGGAGAGTTTGGAAGTCTGCTGCAGGTATGTTTAGGTACCTCTAAATGCCTGCACTTTATACCTGCAACAACTTGGATTTTTGATTCCTTTAAATTACTGATCACTATAAACAACAGAATTTTTTTAACAAAGCAGATATGGACATGGAAATTTAAAAAGGAGGCTAAAGTACCACCTTTAGCCTGTAAATGAGGATACAAGCCGTTCATAAGTACTATCTCATATTTACCTGACTAAAGACACATTTTTGTAATTATTTTTAGTCAAAACAAAAATAAAGGTAATATAATCTAAAATGTTATATGTTCTCTTTTAAACCAAGAATGTGGAATAGGGAGTGTTATCTGGGGGGTGTTGCTCTGTAGTTCAAGTGGTCCACATTTTAGACACAACCATAGTTCACTCAGTCCCAGTGCTGTCCTTGGTAAACTGAAGCAGTAAAAATATTTTTGCTAATTTTTTGGATGATTAAGTAAGCTTAGATTAAATGGCCTACGTTACCAATATATTTGCTAAATAAACATTCTTCAAGAAATTACCCTTTTGTTAGCTTTTTATTTTTTTTAGGTAAAGGTGTTGGTCCACCATAAACTCTACAACCTACCCAGTTTGTTTTTCTATTCTGGCAAGAGAGAAATGGATTAAGTTTTACTTGTAATTAAACTTAAGGTAAAATTAGGATTGCCACTCAGAAGTATGCGATCACTATGTTAAATTAAATATATAGCTTGTGTGCGTATGGGAAATTGTTCATGTTTGTTTATGGATTGTGAATTCTAACTCTAAGTGAACTTTATTTCTCTTATGTATTTAAATGTTCCATTACTTTATTCATATTAATGACCCAAGTGCAAATTAATTCTGATACTAATTTTTCACTGCCATCATCATCACATAGATTTTATTTCCATGAGATATTGAAAGAGTCTTATGAGTTTACACTGTCTTTCCTTGAGCTACAGTAAATTAATCTACAATTTTTAACACCGGTGAACAATTTATGACTGCATAATGAAGCAGTTTAGGTGGTCAAATAATAACAAAAAAAATGGTAAATTCAGAGCAGGAAGAAACCCCCTATGGTGGGCATTTTAGGCACACTTAGTAAAAAAATAAATATTTTAGAGTAGTTTAGTAAGAAATTGTTTTATTAATTATTAAACATATTGAATAAAATATATATGAAATCCGCGTTTCGGAGTACAAGTATCTCCTTCTTCAGGGGTGTATGTTGAAGAGGAAACTATATCTATAATATAATTTGAAGAACAGTAAGTATCTAACAGTGAAAGTACATTGTGCGTAGCAATTGCAGGATTAGTTTGCAAATACACTTACATCTACTTTTGGGTGACGTAGTAAATAAACATTCCATCATAATAAATTTAAAAACAAGAAAGAGAAGAACATCAAAAGGGGACTATGCTTGCTGAGTTCCCGCTTCAATATCACCACCATCACAAGGAATATTAGAACTGCATGGTATGTTTTTTCCAGAGAGCTGATTCTCCGCCTTTACTAAACCCCACAGAGGGGAGATGGCCAGAGGAACTCGCTGGGGTCAAAATTAGATAGATCCTGCAATGGAAGGTATAGATAATTCTGTGGTATAATAAGAAATGAAGAAATTATGTTGTATATTTAGTAAATAAATCCTTAAATGATATCCAATTATAAATACTTTTATGTATACCTGAATATTGTAGGTGACAAGCAGACAAGGCAGGAGAAGGGCTCTATTATAAAAGAGCTGATCTCAACTGGAAAGGTATAATAAATTGAAAATGAATTAGTCATTTATAAGGCCATTTTTTAAAAAATAGTTTAGAAAAAATATAGCATAGTAAGAGAAATAAAATTAAACTATCATAGAGAGATGAAACACAGTATAATATTTCCATATGGTGATTATAGTGAACCATATGTCAAACATCTGTTGTATACAATGTATATTATTTTAGTCTTAAACACTGGCTGGATGGATTAGCCATATCCTATAGTTACTATTCATTAAATATAAAGACAGAAAGGAGGGGGGGGGGATAGTACTTTGTATAATTGCAGTAAGGCTTAATAGAAGAAGATGCAAGTGGGTATTTCTACCACTTGAGTACCTGGTGCCATTTTAAGGTGGCAAACGGACAGTGACTACTTATCCCAACACCATTTTAAAAGGGCATCTGGACTCACTGACTCCTGTGTGCCCTTGCCAGCACTAGTAGTCTGTGACAGCTGGGACACATCGCTAAGTCCAGTAATGTTAATGTTCTCCATTAAAAGGATGTTCGGTCGGTCTTGCTAAAGAAAAAAAAAAATAAGAAGAGTCATCAGCTGCAAATACTGTAGCTGTCTTCCAATCTCAGGCTTTGCAATCTTGGATGAGGGATGGCGGTTGTGACTTCCTACTTTTTCACAGCTGGCTTCCCACTGCAGGTGCGTGAGTTTCTTTCTCGTTTCATTGTTTTTTATTAAAGTTTTCACAATAAGAAATAGGAAGTACACATAGACATAACTGTCATAAATTATAACACGTTTCCAACAGTTCTTTGAAGGAAAATGTATGATACAGTAAACAAAAATACTCAGATGAATAGTACATTTTATATTAATTATCAATCGTAGGGTAGAGAGTGATGACCCCCCATATCCAGGCACCCCATCTGGAAGCAAACTGTGCCTGGGGGGAGGCAACACAACCCATCCTGTAGTTCACCTATGCACATATAACAATAGAACAGTTACCTATCGACGATAATTGTTTAGTTGTTTATGCAATACGGTATATATATGTATATGTATATGTATATATATATATATATATATATATATATATATATATATATATATATATATATATATATATATATTGTAGGGGGGTGCCTGTAAAACAGGTTCAAATTTACAGGAAAAGTGATTGATGGGGACATATGTTCCTCCACGGATTCTTAAACTTGCAATCTAAGATAATTCCAGCAAAGAAGGATAGTTCTTTACCCTGTATTGGTAAAGTCCATTCTGGGGCTGGTTTTATTGGGAGTCTGATAGAGATCCAGGTGGGACAGACTTCCAAGTCCATGGACAGCAGTTTAAGGTTTTCTTTTCAGGTCTTGATTAAGGCAGCTGGTCCTACCTCTCAGGGAGAGAGAATGTGTCTCCATGTGAGGAGACATCTAGGAGCATGGCTGCTCATCCCTGATGTTGGATGTAAGGGATTTTTTGTTTGAAAGGACACTTACTACAAGACAAAGGACTGGTCAGTCTATGGACACAGTAAGGCTCGGTAGAGCAGAAGTTTATTGTTGTTTGATTGCTGGAAGAGCTGGTGGTCTGAGGGACCATTACCTGCAGCAGTGCTGTGGAAGAGTAGCCAGGTGGGCTTGTATTTTCAGTTGTGTCTGAATGACGTTTAAACCCGTGCCTGGAATTCCTGAGTGGACTTTTGTTTCGTTTTTATCATTTAATAAACATGGGCTACCAGGCCCTTAATTATAAACGCCTGTCTGCTGTGGACTCACTACATGAAAACACATCTACCACTGAGCTGAACAATCCCCCATGCCACAAGTGGTGCTCGAATGTGGGCATGTAGACGGTGGAATCTGGGTCCTTGCTCCATGGTGAGTCGCATCAGGAACTACTGTTAGCTGTGTGTGTCAGCTAGGTGAACAGCATTGCGCAGAAGTTCATTTGTTGGACTGTGTGGCATGCAGGTTGTGTACCTTTGAAAGGAGAATCAAACATATACATTTTTTTTTCTCTGTGAACTGTTACAAGTTGCTGTGTGCAAGACCACAAGGATGGGGCGGTCAAAACAGAAAAAGGAAGCAATCCTTGCTAAAGCCAGGGAACGGCTACTGTGGCTAGAGGGTATTTCACAACATGCCCCAGTCGCACCAGAGAATTCATCTGAGTGTGAAATCTCTGTGACCTGGGGTAAATTAACCATGTCACCCCCAGTTAAAATTGAAGTTAATGAGGTTGTCCCTGGCAACAGGAAGCCAGCTAGACAACAGCGTGTGGAAAAGAGTATGGTCGTCCGTGGAAGCCACCTCCAGGCCCACAGGGATGTCGCGGATCCAAGGAGTCTGTCTGCTGATGGTCGTGACCAGTGGTATCCCATGATAACAGAGAGCCTGGCATTGAGGAGTTGGCAAGAAAGTAAAGCTCAAGGTCCAATACCATGCGTGTAGTATGGATAAGCGGGGCATGGAATCTTTACTTGCCCAAGGTTATGGAAAACCGCTGAAGAGTCTGGAAAGGCTGCAGTGTCATCCTGTGGCCACACAGAGGCAGTAGCTGGTATGGATGCAGCTGAGAGGCAGCGCGCTCAAGTGAAGGCTATCATGCCAGCCACCGAAACATTCTGACTGTGTGGCCTTCTACAGCAGGTGATGCAACGCTGTGGAACGCCCATGAGGGAACCAAAATGGGCTAGGACAGCTGGGCCAAACAATTGCTAGCCATGCTGGGTAAGGCTAGCTTAAGTAACAAGGGTGTGGACACAACTGCTATGCCAGACAGGGGGATCGCAGAGCGGCCGGTAGTTGAGGGCGCCTTGGTCCCTGCAAAGGTTGCTGCCCTTCAGTCTGAAGAAACAGTTCAGGGCACTGACATCGCAGATGTGTTGTCCACAGCCCCGCAGCTAAATATTGTTGAGTGTCAAAGTGATAGTGTGACTTGTAATGACCTGCAGCAGCTCACTGACACTGGTGCAGAAGGGATAAGTGTGAGACATGTGTCTGACAGCGCTCCAGGGGTGCAACAGGCTGTAATGATGCGTACCTCCAAGGAGGTAGAGGTCTCTTCAAATGTCTCACCCTCTCAACCTGCAGTGGATGAGCCCCTCCATGTCTTGGACAGGGGAAAGGACACTAGAAAGGTCTGGTTTTAGACATGGGATGTTTTAGAAATGACAGAAACCTTACTGGAAATGCTAGACTTCGTAAAAACGCACTCACTGTACACTTGGGTGTCTCCGCCCCAGTTGAACCAGATGGTGCTGTGGAGTACCAGTGGGTGGAGGCAGGTGGTATAGGCCGTGCTGCGAAGCCTTGATCAAGAATGTATTGGTGGGACCAATGCTTATTAACAGTGTAGCAAAGAGTCTTGAGGTTCTCGGAGAGGGTGCTCTCATTTACTGAGTGGTATGGAAGGCACACAGGAGAACTGTTGGAGACATCAAAGGTCTCTCCAGCTGGTGTAGTGACTAGAAACATCTCTGCTGGTGTCGTCCGAGGTGCGGCTGAGCAGAAGTCAGTTGAGGGCGTGAATACAGTCTCACCCGCTAAACCTCAGGAGAAAGAAGGGCCCAGAATAGATGCAGCACTAGCAGAGATGCTTTCCATCACTCGGAAAGAGGTACAACTTAAAGTACCCGGAGACACTGTGAGAGAAAGTGCTAATGTTGGTTGCTGCAACAATGTAATGTGTACACCAGAAAGAAGTGGGTTATACTTGGATCAGTTTAAGTTCTTAGAACAAGTACCCATGGAGTGTTGGACAACAGGTGAGGTGGAGCCATGCTATGGTTCTGTGGGGTATAGTCATTCACCTGTGTGTGGTCCCTCCTCAGGTCTGGTTCTAATGAGCACTGAGATAGATGGCACTGATTGTGTTGGAAAGGGTGACATTGAAGTGTATGATCTGCTAATGATCGGTGCTGTGAAAAGTGATGTGGTTGCCGTGGGTAACCAGAGAAAGGTTCTTGAACCTGAAAGACCTATGGTGAAAGGTACAACTGACTCTGGCTCTTTGTATCTCATATTGAGAGTTGACAGCAACAGATTTCAAATGCAAATAGCACACTTGAAATGAACTCTGGACCTTTTATCTGCTCCTTGTAAATGGGATAATGCGGGAATAACACACACCTGGCCATGGAACAGCTGAGCAGCCAATTGTTCCATTACTTTTGGTCCCTTAAAAAGTGTGAGGCACATATACAAACTGTTGTATTTCCTACACCGTTCACCTGATTTGGATGTAAATACCCTCAAATTAAAGTTGAAAGTCTGCAGTTAAAGCACATCTTGTTTGTTTCATTTCAAATCCATTGTGGTGGTGTATAGAGCCAAAAAGATTAGATGATGTCCCAATATTTATGGACCTGACTGTAGCAAACGTAGCTTTGAAGTCCCTTTCCCAATTTATCATGTTTGAGGTTTTAGTATGGGTATGATTATTTTGTAGTTTCCTGTAAAACCAGGAAAGACCTTTTAGGTTTATGGAAGGAGGTGGTCAGGTACTCCCATGCATCTGGCCGTAAGGTGAAGAGAGAGTTTGGGTTTTTACTGTGGTAATGGTGTAGTTGGATGTCTGCGTATGATGTTTTAGGGAGCGTTTTGATCTAAATTGTGTATATGTGGTTTCTTTTTCAAGGGATCTGTCAGCTATTTTCAAAGAAGGGATAATATATTCATACATGCCCAAGGTAATATCTTTCTTTTGTAGGGATTTACTACTATCGGTTTATCCATTTAGAGCCTTCCATGCAATTACCATTGTATCAACAGAGGGAAACTTGGGGTAATAGAGTGGACTATATGTTAACGTTGTCAGTAAAAGTGAGGGTAGATCTCTTTGTGTGACTATTGCTCGCTCTATTTGCACCCATAGTTTGTCAATTTTTAGGTCAAACCATGACTTAGCTTGATCCAACAACGCTGCATAATAATATTGGCGCAGGTTGGGAAACCCCGTTCCTCCCCTCTGTCTTTGAGTAGTATAGGGTAGGAGAGTCTTGCTAATTTACTAGCCCATATGAATTTCCTAAACATTTTATCAACAGTAAAAAAAAAAATTTGGGTAAGCAGATGAGGATGGTTCGCATATAGTAGATTATTTTTGGTAATAATGTCATTTTTAAGGCGGCTATTTTCCCTAACCAGGTAAGTTCATGTGATGAGATATGTGCTAGGTCATTTTTAATTGTGTTTAAAGTGGTTGTAAACCCTTACAGACCACCTTGACCTACAGGTAAGCCTAGATTAAGGCTTACCTGTAGGTCCAAGGAATATCTCCTAAACCTACATGGTTTAGGAGATATTTACAAAAAGACAGGCATTGCTGTCTAGGGCGCATGCGCCCTAGACAGCGGCGAGCAGGCGCACTGAGCATGCAGCTGCTAATGGCGATATGCCGTTAGTGGCGGCTCCGTGCGCATGCGTGGGAGTGACATCATTGCGGCTCCAGCCAATCACAGTGCCGGAGCCACGATACCCGGAAAGAAGATAGATGCTCCGTAGCAGAGGGGACAGCGGTGACATCGCAGGCTCCTGTGTCAGGTAAGGGACACATAATGGGCTACTATGCGATGCATAGTAGACCATTATGCTTTACCTTTGCAGGGAAACGAAGAGGAAGTATACCCATCAGGGTTTACTTCCTCTTTAAAAGAGCAGGGTAGTTATGTTCAAATACAGAGTTGGAGGGCTAAGAGAGGTTGATCCCTAAATATTGCAGACTTTTTGTAGCCCATTGAAAAGGGAATTTCAATTTTAATTTATTGGGATTATGTGTATGGGGAGAATAGAAGATTTAATGATATTGAGTTTATAGTATGATACTCTCCCAAAGTGGTTATGTAAATTTTGTGTCCTGTCGAGGGAAGTCGCCGTTGAGGTTAAGGTCAGTACCACATCGTCCGCAAATAAGCCAATTTTGTGGTCTGTATCAGTTACTCAAATGCCTTTAATAAGAGTGTCTTGCCTAATTGCTTCCGCCAGGGGCTCCATTACCAATGAAAAAATCAATGGGGATAGAGGGCATCCATGGCGGGTTCCATTCGTGATATAGGATTTATCCGACATGGCATTGGAGCTATATACTCGCGCGGTCGGTACAGTATACAGCGCTGATATGGCTGAGCAAATAGGACCCGTGAAGCCAAACTTGTTGAGTGTCGCTCTTAGGTACCCCCAGTGAACCCGATCAAACGCTTTTTCAGCATCGAGTGTCAGGAACACTGTGGGCGCCTTTCCAGTCTCCACAATCTTGAGAAGATTGTACATTCTGCGGGTGCCATCTGCTACTTGCCTACCCTTCACAAATCCCACCTGGCCCTCTTTCTTTAAGTGGGGAGTAACTTCTGCTAGGTGATTGGCTAACATTTTGAAATACACCTTCAAGTCCGTGTTGAGAAGGGATATAGGGCGAAAGTTTTGGGGAGCATCTGGCTTTTTCCCTGGTTTTGGGAGGGCCACTATAACCACTTGGAGCATTTCTTCCGGGAATGAGGTAGAGATTGTAGCCTCGTGAAAGAGTTTGTTCATGTATGGCACTAGAGTGTTTTGAAAGGCTTAATAATACTTGGCTGAGAAGCCATTGGCGCCTGGCGATTTATTGGGGGGTAGGGAGTGGATGGCTTGGAGAATTTCTTTGTCTGATATAGCAGAGTTTAAGTATTGCAACTCTTTAGTATCTATGGACGGAAGGTTATTAGAACGGAGAAAGTTATTGATCTCTATGTCAGTAGATTGGGGTGTTACAGGATCTTACTTTAAATTGTATAATTGTTTGTAATATGTGCAGAATGCATTGGCTATATCTAGATAATGATATACAGGTTTTGCTGTGTTGTGGTCAATGATATGGGAAAGTTAAGATTTTTATTGTCTTTTGCGAATGTAAGCAGCTAAGAATTTGCCAGCTTTATTTTCCTGGGTATAGTGGGTGGCTTTGAGTCTCTGTAGGTATAATTGATGATCGGAAATTAAATGTTTACGTACATCCTGTTGGGTTTGGAACAATGCAGAGTGTACCTGAGGGTTAGGGTTGGTTTTTATGCTGCATCCCAAGGGATTTAAGTTTATTTAATAGTGTGGTCAGTGCCTGCAATTTCCTCTTCTTCTCTCTTGATGCTGCCTGAAGGAGCAGGCCTCTGCTGTACGCTTTATGGGTTCACCACAGAGAAAAGATGGAGGTGTCAGGCATATCATTGTAAAGGAAAAAATCCCTGAACTGATCCTGTTATTATGCCACAAGTGCACTGGCGCCGCAGAATTTTGCTCTTTGATTGACAAGAAGATCGGTGCATGATCAGACCAGGTGATCAAATTAATTTTAGCCGACACAACAATTTTTAGAAGAGACAAGTCAGAAACAAATCAATTCTTGAATATGACTTGTGGGGAGCAGAATAGTAGGTGAAATCTTTTTCCCCAGAATTAACACAACGCCATATATCATGCAAGTCAAATGAATGTAAAAAAGGTTGGATTTCACAGCGTGCTAAGCGCTGTGGGGTAGAGCAATCCAATTGTTTGTTAGGTACACAATTAAAGTCACCACAATATAGCACTAGGCCTTTCTTGATACTGTCAACTTTCTTTTTGAGGGTATACAGGAAAGGCAGTTGTCTACAACTGGGAGCGTAAAGGTTGATTAGAGTATACATGACATTATTCAATTCGCAAACCAAAACAATAAATCTTCCCGCTTTATCCTTGAGCATGTTATGAAGGTGGAAGGCAACAGTGTGGCTAACCGCAATCAACACACCACATTTTTTCTTTGGGCCAGAGGCTGTAAACACCTGGGGGTATAGTTTGTGCACAAAGGTTGTTTCTGTTGTGCAAAATGAGTTTCCTGGATGCACAGAACATTACCTTTCAGGGATTTTGCCTGCTGCCACATGGCTCTTCTTTTAAAGGGGCTGTTTAGGCCATGTGCGTTCAAAGACACAAAGTTAAGGACCATTGTTCATTAAGAGAAGAATGCCGTGAGCAACTGGGGGGTTTAGCTCTTAGCATCCAGCTTCAGCCTTTGCCTTTAGTAAGCTGTGAACCTCTATGGGACCCTGGCACAGAAGATGGAAGGGTCGAGTCATGTTACGTCAATTTGTCTCCATTCTGGTGAGATGCGCCCAGGGTTAGTGGTAGTGAGTGCGGCTTCCTCTTCGTTTGAGAGAAGACCCCATTTTTTTGTAAGTTGAAGAATCTCCTCTAATAATCTGATAGCGTAAGTGCGGCCGTCTTTGATAATGAGGAGTTTAGTCGGGAAGCACCATGAGTATGCGAGATGGTTGTTTCGTAGTAGCTTAGTATGCGGCACTAGCTTCTTACGCGCCAGCATGGTGTGTTGAGTGAGATCAGCATAAATGGTGATTCCTCAGTACGGGTGAGGCAATGGGGAGTGTTGTCTTGCAAACCACATCAGGTTGTCTTTAACGTGGAAGAAATGTATGCGGGCTATGACATCACGCGGAATTTTGTCTGGGAGATGTGGTGGCTTGGGTAGCCTATGAGCCCGATCTACAATAATTTCACCAGTAGGTGTATCAGGGAGCAAGTCTTAATTAACTGCTGCACATAGTGCCGGAGGTCAGAGGGGGGTACAGATTCCGCCACCCCGCGCAGCTTAATATTATTTCTGCAAGATCTGTCCTTTAAGTTCGCAATTTTGGTTTTCAGTGCCTCCATTTCATCATCTTTGTCATTGTGGGCATCCACTAGCTCATTATGAGCAGACGCAAACTCTGCAATCTTGCTTTCTATATGGCTAACACGGTCCCCCACTTCAGCTATGTCAGACTTCATTTGGGAAACACAGTCCATGAGATCCCTGTGCATTGATCCCCACAGGGAAACCAGTATCTCTTTCATAATGGTATCCCTGAGAGGAAATCATGGATTTGTACATAGAATTCTGCAGTGCTGTCCTGGGATGTGTAGTCCCCTTTTCTATCTCCTGCATATGTATGGGCAGAAGAACGTTTGGGAGCTGCCTTTTGTGGGCTTTGGATGGGGGTATTGCAGGAGGAGGAGCGGCTGCTGTGGCTGGGTGAGATGGAGGGAGGATTGTTATTGTCCCTTTCTCTCCCTCGTGTGCCGTTTTGCCTGGTGCGCTGCTGTCTGAAGGCAGCAGCGCCATTTTGGTATTTCGACGTACTAGCTGAGACAAAAAAGTCGGTCAGCTTGCGGGGGCCTCCCTTGGATTTCCTCTTACCCATAGCTGCAGCAGTGTCGCCGGGGTTCTCAGGGAGCTGTGGGCTTTGTTGCGGTCGCTCCTTTTCACTGTGTGCAGGCTAGGAAAGCTAGAGAGCTCGGAGCTGTCTCCTCACGCGGCCATCTCCTACGGCTGCCGGCCACGCCCCCCGTGAGTTGCTTTCTCAATGGACCCACAGCCTCCAAGAACATGTGATGCGTCCCAAGAGGTTGCAGGGGAGGGTGAAGCCAATTTCTGCTCTGCTCATCTAGATGAAGTGGGAGCAGGTACCTGTCAGAAATAAGTACCTGTTCCCTGAAAAAGAAAAAACAGTTTACAATGAGGAGAGAGAAAAGGGTAGAGGAGGACAGGCAGGACTTCCCTTTTCAGGTGATTGTAATCATATCACGTACTAGACACACGAAACGCTGTAGCTATCAGCCATCTTATTCAGAAATCAGATGTCACAGCCATGACAGTCTGGAAGAATAGCTACATTGCAGCAGTCCTCTTAACCCCCTCCCTCCTCTATATTTCAAGGTATTTATAGGCTTAACTCAGAACACTTCAAAAGAGTCGTTATCGCAACAAGAGACAGCAGAACCCAGGCTTAGGCCTGTGCAAACAGCTAATTTAGTCCTGGCAGGATGTCCAGGCCTATCGTAAAACCATAATCAAATCCATTAAGAATACATAGCCTGCCATCAAAGGAGGATCAGAGAGGCTGAGAGTCGAAAAGGGCACACAGAGCAGAAGTGACCTTTCAGAGACCTCTGCCCAATTCAAAACCTAAGAATCCACACATGATTTATAAATTTAGACAGGAACATGACACATTAATAAAAAGTATATATTTGAATGTGGAATTTCATACTGAACAAATTAAGTCTAGGCTTGACATACAAGAGGGAAGACATACAAGAGGGAAGATAGCTGTCAGATGCCTCCTGAGTGACACATTCATTTGAACTACTCTGTGTTTAGTATCCCTGTACACGAAATGCAATTATGAACAAGAATCTATCAGTTTCAAGAATGCAACAAGTACATTAGGAGATATGAATAACGATATAAAACTGTGTGTAAGGGAGGTTCATTATACTGTCATCAACCCCCAGACAGCCCATGGGCCCTCCTTATCCATTTTATTGGTCAGGGGCATATGTCCCAACCCCTTTGATCCCAGAGAAAGAGGAGATACCAAGACAGTGGGCAGTTCTCCTTTACCATCAAACCAGGAACATCTGCCAAGTTTGAGGACTGATTAACACCTGGATTATTGACCGAACTCTGTTCAACCCAAGACATCGCGCAAGTATTCTTTTTCCCTCTGCCTTAAAACTCTGTTGCTGTATATTGTCTTTATTTCGTTGAAACATCTTTTTCTGTAAATATTTTATTTGCACCAATTTTGACCTTTTCATTATTAAAACATTATTTTGAAAAGTGTTAACCTTGTCCTTAAAGCTCTTAATGCAAGCTAGAAAGAACCTGTCTTTTGAAAAGTGCTACTGTATTGGATAAAACTTTCTGAACATACCGGTCTGTGGTGACAGATGTAAATTAAAAAAAAAAAAAAAAAAAACCTATGTAAGTTCACCTTACTGATTTTTCTGTAAAGGTGAACCTACCCTTTAAGAACTATCAGGTGGCTGAGCTGGTGGACGGCGGGAATGGACCATTTTTAAAGAAAAAAAAAAATTGGGTCGGTGGCAGGCATCGTGATTGACGATGGATCTGCAGCGTGGGACATTGTTTTTTATTTTTGTTATTTTAAATAAAGGAATTGTCAACTGCCTACTGTCGTTTTTTTGACACTACACTATTTTTTTGAGTGAACAATGTACCCCTACTCATTCACATGGGGGGGCAGAATATGGATACCCCTTGTTAAAGGGGGCTTCCAGATTTCAATAAGCCCCCCACCCACAGACCCCCACAAACACCAGCAAGGGTTGTGGGGAAGAGGCCCTTGTCCCCATCAACATGGGGAGAAGGAGCTCCCTTGTCCCCTCTCTTTCCCGACCCGCCGGGCTGCATGCTTGGATAGGGGTATGGTATGGATTTTGGGGGGGACCCCAGTGCATTTTTTTTTAAATGTTGGCGTGGGGTTCCCCTCAAAATCCATATCAGGGCCTGGCATGGATCGGGGGTGTACCACCCCGCAATTTTTTTCCCCCAATTTTTTTTTCTCCCCCTACATGGTACAGTGTCCAAAGCAGAAAGTAAAATAAAAAAAAAAACTCATACATAGTGTAACGTTAGATGATAGTTCTCACAACATTACACGTTAAAGCTCATACTTTACTTACCTATAGAAAATATGTTACGGCGGAGTTTACATATGATTATGTGATATAAGAACCTACATGGAATATAAAAATTAAACAATCAGTTAGGTACAGGTTTTACCATCAGATAACCACCTGTCAAATATCTTGTGTGTAAATCAATTTTTTCATAAGGGAGGGTGTCATTAATCTCCTTTTTCCAACACTGGACCGTGGGGACATTGCCTGCATCCAATTTCGATCCACCATTTTTCTATCCAGGAAAAGCGTTTCATGAAAAAAAATAGCAAGGAACTTATCAATGTCCAGAAGCAGGCCAAGTAAACATAACTGGGGATCCAGGACAATTGGCAAACCCATTTTGTCATGCAGAAAATGGATCACCTGAAGCCAAAATGTTTGTATAATTGGACAAGTCCATATCAAACGATAAAAAGAGCCAGGTGCAGAAGCACACAATGGACACATGAGATTGCGAGTGGGTTCATAATGGATGTTTCTCTGAGGTGTTAAACATGCCTGGTGTAATATGTATAGTTGAGTGAAACGATTTGACATTTTGGTGTTATCTAAGATTTCCTCCCAATCAGTGTCTTCCATAACTCCAATATCAGGCTTCCATCTACTTTGACTTTATAAGCTAGTACTGTAGCATTAGGCAGATGGATAATGGAGTAGAGGATGGATATTAATTTAGTGGATTGTAGGCCTAGGATAATATCCAATACAGAGGTAGTCAAGAAGAAAGTCACGTTATTAAACTGGGTTTGTAAGGCAAATCGAAGTTGTAGATGTCTAAATAATAGGTGAGGGAGAATTCATCCTGTCTTGGGTCCGGGTCCGTTGGTAGTCATAACTTGGTGTAGGTATATTATTCCTCTAGTAGCCCATACTGCAAGGTCTGGAATTGTCAGTAATTCAGGCAAATGACTATTGAACCTGTCAGGGTTGTGCTCTTAGCAGCTTTCTTTTCTGTGCTTAGGCTGCTCAGCTGTCAGATAATTGTCAGCACTCATTGATTCCTCAGTGGCTCACCTGGTTATTATCTGCTCATCAGTCCCGCCCACAGCCAGCCCCTTCTAGCTATTTAAACTGTCTTGTTCATTCCTTTCCTGCCTTCGACTGGTCAAACATATCTGGAGTTTCTCTGCTGTGTTCCTGTGAAAGACTTTGCCTGGCTGAAGTCTCTTCTGTTTCCTGACCCTATTCTTCTGCCTCCGACTACACTGATCTATGGTTTCCTGATTACTGGCCTGTCTGACTACCCGCCTTGGCTTCCGATCCCTGGCTTATGTTTTGACTATGTTTACTGATCTGTATCATTTTTACCATTACATTAAAAAGTGTGATTTTTAAAAATTTTTTTTTTTACTGCATTTCTGTCTCAGTCTGATTCATTGTACCTGACAGAACCATAGGGGAGGGTGGGATGGATACGCTGTGCATTCATTTTACGTAAAGTGAGTTCCCAAATGCACTGGTAGTGTGCAAGTACTCCATCGTTCTGCCAAGTGGGCCCATGTACTTGACAATGAAAAATAGCCTGAAGGGGCGTATAAGCGGGTGTCTGGGGTTATTACAAACTAAAGACTGATAGCTTTGGAGGTCTATTTTTTTGAAAAAATAAAAATTAGATAATAGCCCAGGTTTGTGTTTTATTCTTGATCAAAGCATATAAGGGTTCTATATGAAGGGATATATAATCTTTAAGCAGTCTGGTAATCACTACTCCTAAATATTTAATGGAGGACACCCTGGGTAAAGGATAAGGGGAGTGAGTGGAAGGGGGGGGGGGAGTGGTCAAGGGGTAAGATTTTAACCAGTTAATATGTAGACTGGAATGTTCCCCAATACATTCTATAGTATGTAAGACTGCTGGTATAGAGGGTGCTGAATTGTTTCTGTTATTTTTCCCACTCTCAGACCATAGATATTAGGGTCAGATCTAATGGAGTTAGTCAATGGTTCTGCTGCCAATGCGTAAAACAAAGGGGAAAGGGTGCAGCCAAGGCTCGCCAAACCCAAAGTTACAGAGACACTCCCACAGATAATTCCATTCTATGTTATCGAAGGCTTTAGCTGCAACCAAATCCACTACCACCCATGTGCCAATCTCATTGGATGCCTTTGATGTTCATAAATAGACGTCTAATATTGGTAGTAGTGTTTTTTCCCCGGCATAAAGCCTGTTTGGTCAGGATGGATCAGGGAGAGTATAAATATGTTCAAATAGGAGGAAAGGATTTTGGCCAGAATTTTGATGTATGCTGTCACATACCAGGTGCTGGAGGCCAATGGAGAGAGGGCTTCCTTTGCAGCTAAGTTCCGGACTCCCCTGAAGGTAAGACAGGAGGAATCGGGCACAAAGTAGCACAGGTCCCCTGTGAAGTTGCTTGCAGAAAGCTCGGGAATGCTGCTGTTGTGATGAACAGTCTGCAGGCAGGTGTCACCTGTGAGGTGAGACAGGTCTGTAAAGTCACTGAGAAAATGGAGTAGTCAACACAAGCCGAGAACAGAACCAGGTTTAAAGCAGAGCAGACAAAGTCAGGTGGAAGCTGGGTCAAACACAAGAAGCAGGCAGAGGGTATCCGTGAGACAAGCCGGGGTCAGGGACTGGAGATAGGCAGACAGGTCGGGAACAAGCAGGGTCAGAAACTAGGGAACACATAAGCCAGGAATCACAGGAACACAGGTAACAAGCTGAGATCAGTCAGCAACTTCAAGCACTGATTCACTTCCTTATAAAGGCCCATGTGATGTGCTGCTGGGGACGCTGGGTGCTAGAGCCCTTCTCCTGTTGTTGGTGCCTTGAGAGATGCTGGGTCCTAAAGACCTTCTCCTGCCGTCAGCGCCCTGACGTTACCTGTCATAACAAGATTGGTCGGCAGGAGTCAGGGTATCGTGGTTCCTTGCCCAGTTTGGATATGACTATAATCTGAGCTTCCTGCATGGAGGTAAAATACCAGAATCAACTATATATTGAAAGAGATCATTTTGGGAGTCAGAACTTCAGAATATATGGCAAAAAAATTCAAGTGGTAGGCCATCTGATCCCAGGGCCTTAGATGTGGCCATATCAGCTGAAATGGGTGCCTCTAGAAGTGATACCTGATCATCACCTCTTGTGTGGCATGTAGGGGTTGGCTAACCTGAGAAGAGTATAAGAAACTATAAAAGTTTTTTAATTCAGCGGCTACCCGTGGAGGAGCAGTAATGGTGTTCTTGTCCGCATCTGTAAAGGAGACAACCACTGGAGGATTAGTGTCCAAATGAGCTAGATAATCTAGTAATTTACCTGAATGTTCTCCATGTTCAAAAATGTTTTGTTTGCAGAAAAAGAGACATTGTTCAGCTTTTTCTATATGCAGTTGGGTGACAAGCCGCGTCTAATTTAATGTTAACAATCACTTCCAACAAGGGTCTTCTATTAAATGTCTCTTTCAGTTCTGGCAATCTGTCCATTACAAGCTTGAGCATTGGGGGAGATCTAAAGGTGGGGTCAAAGTCATATTAAAGTCCTCCATTCATATAACCGGGATCGTTGGATATTGAGAGATAAAGGCTAAACCTTCATTGACTACACCTGAGTTATACAGAGGGGGGATCTAAAAGGCTAAAATTTAAATTGGAGATCCGCCAATGGCTGCATGCATAATTATTTACCTGCCCTGCCGGTCAATCAAAAGGGATGTTTTAGGCAATAAGAATAGAGACTCCTCTGGAAAGGAGAGTGTGCGTTGTGTGATAGGCCCAGCCTATGCTGGGATGTTTTAAGGCAGCCTGTAGGTGGCCTGTAACATGTGTTTCAACCAAAGCAATAACATCAGCTTTTTTGAGATTTAAGAAATGTAAGGGCAGCTGTGCGTTTAACTTTATCGCACAGCACCCTGACGTTTCATGTTAAAAATTTATGGATGTCATGGGACATGTGGGTGCCATGTATAAGGATATAGTGGATATCGGAACGGCAGAGCATAAGTATACAGACAAGGTGATGAGCAAATACATATAGTATATTCCAGCATGCTGAAAACCTATACGTAAACTACCATATACGATTGTAGTGCAGAAAACCCCCCAAAACCATGGTACAACATCCCCCCCCCCCCCTCCTCCCAGCACCACACCACCCCAACTGGGTGGGAGCATATATTCCCTGAACCAGTAGGTAATAACAATCATCCAGTGTAAAAAGACAACCGAAGGTGCATAGCTTAAAGAGGAGGTCCACTTAAATAAAAAATACAAATACTGCAGCTGCTGACTTTTAATAAATGGACACTTACCTGTCCCAGGGTCCAGCAATGTCGGCAGCCGAAGGCGGTCGATCGATCATCTCTCGGCTGCCCCCACCGCCATCCTCGGTCAGGGAATCAGGAAGTGAAGCGTTGCGGCTTCACTGCCCGGTTCCCTACTGCGCATGCGTGAGTCGCACTGCGCGTCTACACTGGTCCCGTTGTGTTGTGGGAACTGTGTATTTCCCACAACACAACGGGGGTGGGCGGGCATTTGCGGCTAGCTGCGGCTAGCTATTCCCGGAAGTGGGTGCAGATACCTGTGTTATACAGGTATCTGCACCCCCTCCCCCCTGAAAGGTGCCAATTGAGGCACCGGAGGGGGGGGAGGAATCCGATGAGTGGAATTCCACTTTAGGGTGGTACTACGCTTTAAGTGTAGAAGGAAAACAAAAAGTAATTTGAATCCAAAAAAGAAAAAAAAAAACATTCCCATGGGGGCGACTTCTTCATTGAAAAGTGTGTATAGACCATGAAAGCAAAGAAACAGTACAAAGGGAAGTTAGTATCTATAGTCAGAGTTTCTGGAGCGAGATCATGAGGTGATGAAACCACAAGAGGTCATGTGGGAACCTTGTTAAGATAGGGCCGACATTAGTAAACAATTGCAAATAACCGGAAATTCCTGGATTACCGGGATACACTGCGTGTGTACTCCAAAGTTCTAGAGAACGTGTAAAGTTACATAATTGGCTGGTGTTAGTATAGTCTACTGGGATCTGAGGGGAACAGCAAGGAACAGCAAGTACGAACATGAGTACTCACAAATTTCTTTGGGTGGAACGGTCAAGCAGGGTGGGCATGTTGATCCAACCAGCTGGAGGCTAGATCCGGGTCATCCAAGAATTGGACACGACCGTCGGCTCCACTCTCAGGCGAGCAGGGTACAGCAGGGCATACTTCAGATGAAGGACGCACAAGCGCCGTTTAACATCTTGAAACCAGGATCTTTGATGTTGAACTTCATTGGAGAAGTCGGGGAAAAACAGCCACATGAACATTATTAAAAGGAATATTACCTTTCTCTGGTAAGATGGAGTATTTTATTATTTTATCACGGTCCTTGAAGTAAGGAAACTTTGCGATAAATGTGCGAGATGGAGCACCCTGGGGAGTAGACTGAATGGGAATACAATGTGCTCACTCCACCTTGAACATAACAGAGAAGGCCTCCCTACCATAGGTGGTGATTAGAAAGTTCTCAAGATAGCTCGCCGAGTCAATGCCCTCTGCATTCTCCAGGAGGCTGAAAAATCTGAGGTTTATGAAGATGGTTTTCCTTATGATCTTGTTTAGCGCTTAGCTGTTGTAGTTTAGGCTGCACTTTGTCTGTAGTGTGCTGTAGATGTCCTCCGTTCTACTGATACAGGCCTCTGTCTCGGTCACACTATCTCTAAGCTTAGACATGTCTTGTCTTATAAGTTAAATATATCGATCTTTACTTCATCTTTTTAGCCGTGAATATGTTTTGGCAGGTGGATATAGCTTCTAGGACCTTGGCATTATCAGCCGTGGGTGTCAGAAGACGTACCGGCGCCATCTTCGGCCTTCTGGTCTTTGTCCTGCCGTCGGAATCTAGCGAGTTGGTTACCGGCTTCAGTGACTTTCTTTGGCTGGGACATGATGTGTAAGGATGCAGGTGCTCGCAGGAACCGATTAAGTGTGTAAAAATCCACGGATTGATGCGCAGGATTGGGTATACAGGATTAGTTGCAAGCGGAGCTCTCACTACCAGTGTCTTATCCCATCGCGCTCCAGGCCATGCCCCCAGCAAATTTTTTCTAAATTCAGCTGTCAGCGGGAACCCCGCTGACAGCTGATGACTCATCGGTTGTCAAGGATGTGGCTGGCTTCCCAGCCTGCTTCTTAACAACCAGCTATTTACAGTTTGCTATGGGAAAAAGAAAAAACAAACGCATAAAAAAACACAACACTTGTCCATTGACTTTCAAAATGCAATATGCTGCGGGGAAAAAAGTCCCTGACCCTTTCCAAAAAATTCACCGACTGAAAAACACATAGGTGTGAACATGTACCATAGGACACTATGTTAAATGGACTGTAGTACGTTTCTGCAAACTGCAAAATGCACTAAAAAACGCATAGGTGTGAACTAGTGTACTAAAATAAGATAACCTGTAACCTAGACATCACTGGAAAAAAATAGCTCTGGGACTCAGACTCAGTGGGATTTTGGGAAGAAAAGGCCCAGAGATTCAAATAGTTAAGGAGTTTCTAAATATAGTAGAATAAGTAAAGTTGAGAAACCCTGTCAGTTTTTACTGCTAACCAGGGTTTGGTTAGAGAGATTTAAAAGATTGTAATCGGCACAGCCAAACTAAACAAATAAATAACAGATTGCTGCTCACACCAAAAAAGTGATTTCACCACACCCTATAAACTTATATACCTCCAATTAACAGTATAGTGCAATTCTTAATCTGATCATACATACAGTGCCTTGCAAAAGTATTCACCCCCCTTGGCTTTTTACCTATTTTGTTACATTACAGCCTTTAGTTCAATTTTTTTAAAATCTGAATTATATGTGATGGATCAGAACACAATAGTCTTAGTTGGTGAAGTAAAATTAGAAACATATATACATAATACTATTTTTTCAGAAATAAAAAACTGATAATTGGCATGTGCGTATGTGTTCACCCCCTTTGTTATGAAGCCCATAAACAGCTCTGGTGCAACCAATTACCTTCAGAAGTCACATAATTAGTGAAATGATGTCCACCTGTGTGCAACCTAATGCCGTGTACACACGAGCGGACTTTTCGACCGGATTGGTCCGACAGAACGAATCCGGACAATCCGACGGTGTGTGGATTTCATCGGACCTTCAGTTGACATTTTCTGTCGAAAATCAGACGGACTTTAGATTTGGAACATGTTTCAAATTTTTCTGCCGGAACTCCGCCGGACCCAGTTCCTATCGAGAAATCCGCTCGTCTGTATGCCGGTCTGACGGACAAAAAACGACGCATGCTCTGAAGCAAGTACGAGACGGAAGCGCTCGGTCTGGTAAAACTATTGTTCGTATCGGAGCTAGCACATTCCTCGCGTTGCAAATTCTGTGATCGTTTAATGCAGCACATTATTGTCTTCTTTATAATGCTAGAAGAATGAAGTTGTTTTTCTGCTCATATTCACACAGAGTTCTCAGAAACAGATTTCTGGATTATTTCTCCTGATCTCATGAATGATATTGTATTTTTTAAAAGCCCGATCTCCATAATAATGTTTACAAATTTATTTTTTGAGTCATCTTTTATTATTTTTGATTTCATCAAGATCTTTTTTATGATTATTTATAAATTATTTTCTAGTGATCTCCTTATTTTTTTTTTGTGTCAAGTTAACACAATAACATTGTTAATGTTTTATTTTTGTGTGTGTCAAGTTAACACAATAACATTATTAATGTTTTATTTTTGTGTGTGTCAAGTTAACACAATAACATTATTAATGTTTTATTTTTATTGTGTTTTAAGTTACCACAATAACATTATATTTTTTTTTTGGAACCTCAAGGAGGTTGGTGTCCCTTGTTAATTTGACATTGTCTTTTAGAAATGTATTTGAATAAAAACACATAGGCAAGTATTTTCAGAAAGTAAAATATCCATTTATTCTGGTTAACAAAATAAAGATGAAGGCAACGCTGGAGAAACTTTAGGAATTTATGAAGCCTTTTGGCCCCAGGGCACACATCAAGTCTTTGGAAAAGAAAATTGGGATCTTGAGGAGTCCATATAATAGGGAGCAAAATCTGGTCCAGGAATCTCAGAGCTCAAGACCAGCAGCAGATGACATATATGTCCCCAGGCTATGGTACTACACCAGCCTGCGTCTTCTGTCAGACCAGACTAAACCCAGGTCATCACGTTCTTCTCTTCGCTGCAGCCTTCCCTCCACGCTGCCCTGCAGCCTTCCCTGCACCCTTCCCTGCAGCCTTCCTTGGAGGCTGTGGCTCTGGTGGTGGACTTGTGGCAGGAGGAGAGGAGAAGGAGATCATTGGTGAGATCATATATTTTGCTGTTGGTAGTTAACTCGCCCTTCAGCCCCATCACTAATTTGTTCACAGAGGAGGCGTTGGGCCCTCTCCCATTGGAACAACCTGGTCGCTATATAGCATCCATAGGCCTCTTCAGCGTCGAGTGGGATCCTCAGGACAGCTTCTCTAATGAGGCGCAGTGATGCCTCCTCTGTCACCGTCCCCTTCCTGGGCCTTTTTGTTTGCATGCGGGGGGGGGAGGCACCTGCGATTGGGTGAGGCTCCTACTGGGCCCGGCCACCTCCTGGCTGTGACTGGGCCCGGCCTCCTCCTGCCTGCCACTTTCCAGAACTTCCTCCTGGCTGAGCTCATCCTGTGTATAGAAAAGGGACATGGTTTTAGTTTTTGGTTCATCAATCACACACAATTTTCAGCTCATGACTTGCAAATTCAATGTTAATACGTATAAAAGAGTATCATTCTGACCCCAGCATTTTTTCAAGTTGGTGACAAACGTTTTTGGCCACTACTGTCAATTGATATGTATACATCATTTTTTGGATAAAATCCTTAATAGTTAATAAATTATAACATC
This sequence comes from Aquarana catesbeiana, assembly GCF_042186555.1. Lineage (NCBI taxonomy): Eukaryota > Metazoa > Chordata > Amphibia > Anura > Ranidae > Aquarana > Aquarana catesbeiana. The sequence continues at coordinate 511,114,071 of NC_133327.1, read as the reverse complement.
TAGTTAACATAATTAATATTCAGACACTAAATATGTCTAAAAATAATATACCTGGCTCCAGATGGGTGCATCCGGTTCTTCCAGAATGGAAGGCCCAGGTTGTTCCTCATCAGCCTCTGCTGGGGTGGAGGGAAAGGTCAAAAGCGATTCCCTGGCTTCAGTCTGGTCATCAAGAAAACACAGTTTTTTGAAGTACCACAGCTTGGGTACATACACATCATCTACTGATGCTCCTGATCTCAGGGAAACCTGGATCGTGTTATTCTCCCTCCTGTACATATTCCTCAAGATCCCAATTTTACGTTCCAAAATCTCTCCAGCGTTGCCTTCCTTACTGGTTTGTTGTAATATGCACTGTGCATGACCTCCCACAGATTCCTCATCTCCCTGTACTTGTCAATAAATTGTGACATGAATTCAGGGTCCTTAAACTTATTATTCATTTTTTCTGTAAGACAATACACACTAACGTAAGCCTAAACTCTCATAATCTTATCCCAATATAGGCCTCAATGTATAAGCAATATAGGCCACTGATGTTTGAAAATTTGTATAAAAATTACCTTTGTTTCGGTCGCTTGCAACTTCCGTTCCTATTTCCTCCGCGCACATACGGCACTTGCGTGTCAGCTTTATATACAGTGTGCATGCGTGAAACTCCGCCTGCGTTGCCCGCCCCGACGTTCTTTTTCAAGAATATTCCCCGCCCCTTCTCTCTACGCAGAGAACATACGTACGTACGACACTTGCGTGTCAGCTTTATATACAGTGAGCATGCGTGAAACTCCGCCTGCGACGCCTGCCCCTGAAGTTCTTTTTCACGAATATTCCCTGCCCCTTCTCTCTACGGTGCGCAGTAGGAGCAACATGGCAGAGACACAGCAGGTGTGTGTTAATTCTTCTAGTAATGAGGAAAGCCCGGAGCCCGAAAAGTCCCGATCCTGGAAGAGGAGATTTAAGGCCTCCGATATGGCCTTTGAAGAGATGGTGGAGATGGTGTACATCTTGCGGAGGAAGGATTATGATGGGAAGCATGGACCGTACACCTAGCCAAATTTGCGCAATGCCAAAGTCATGTCCAAAGTAGTGAAGACCCTGCATCAGAATTTTGGGGTACGACACTCTAAAGACTAATTGAGGAAACGCTGGTCCGACCTTAAATTGAGGGAGCTGGATCAGTACAGAAGAATAAAGAAAGTTCTTCAAAAAAGTAAGTACTTGTCGTGTGTTCCTAATCTGATTATTAACTTGCATGCTGCTCCATGTGCTTTTCTTTACTGTTGTACAGTTTTAAATGGCTACTTTCATGTTCGTGTATGCACGAATCGTTCGTAGGAAACATTGTTCGTAGGAAACATTGTTTGAAAATATATACGGTGTATTTAGTTGATACAGGGGTTAAACAACATTTTGGTCTTGGTAATTTGTCTTATTAAAAGAAGTTTAGGACATTGTTGTCTAGATATCTTTGAAACTAGAATGAATAGCAAACTTCATTCAGTGGAATGTAAGGAGAGGACACTCAGCAGCTGTTTACACATCTGGACTCAGGAGCACTAGTGTGGGAAACCAGAGAACTTTTTTTAGGGTAACCCACACATGGGCTCCAGGGGATACTTGGAGTGTCTCCATCTGTGAAACTTGGCCAAAAAAGGTAAGTATTGCAGTTTGTTTAAAAGGGAATTTTAATCATGTCTTCAACTTGGATCTCTTACCAAACAGACAATTGTACAACACTTCTAAGCAATGTTTCATATTCCTATTTCTGGACTCAAATATGTGTGCTAAGTATACTTTTTGTTTAATTCTCATAGGGGAGAAAAGACTCAGACAGCAGGATCCCAGGGACCCCCGACCTCGCCGGCCTGGATGGGAAATTAGCCCCCCCCGAGGATGTTGAGGAAGGAGAGGTGGAGGAAGCGGGCAACATGGGCACCCCACCAGGTGAGTGTCTGACACCCCAGCTTCAGGTAGTCTATGTATGCCTGCATATGTCTAAATACATGTTTTTTCATCAATTTTGGGTGATGTTATGGTTGTGGAAGGGGAAGAGGCGGAACCATTTCCAAGCGCCAGCGCCCCCCCAAGGATGTGGAGGAAGGAGAGGTGGAGGAAGTGGGCGAGATGTGCACCGCACCAGGTGAGTGTCTGACACAACCAGCTTCAAGTAATCTATGTATGCCTGCATATTTCTAAATACATGTTTTTTCATCAATTTTAGGTGATTTGCTGGTTGTGGAAGGGGAAGCATTTACAACGGACAGCGCCCAAAGACTGATTGGCCTGGAATGGGGAGATTGATGCCATGCGCAATAGCCTAGACATCATGCGCAATCGGCTGAACAATATGCAGTAGGTAATGAAGAACATTATCAATGTTTTGGGGAGAATCTAATCCCTTTTTCCCAAAAAAAACATCGATCATGTTCTTCATTTCCTTTTTTGCTGACCACATTCTAGGCTTTTACTTTTTAAAAATGTTAAAAGCCAGATTTTGTAAAAAAGCCTGTTTGTAAAAAAAAAAAACAAAAAAAAGTTTTTTAAAACCAAAAAAAAAAACCGCATTGTTAAAAAAAATTATATATTTTCTAAAAAAATGTATAAATGTGAACGTGCACAGATTAAAAAGTTTGCGAATCAACAACATGTGGCTTCTTCTTTCAATGCTCAATACCAGTTTTGTAAGTTATTTGGTGTTTACAGTGACACTGGGGCTTATTTACTAAAGGAAAATACACTTGGCACTACAAGTGCACTAGAAGAACCTAGGAGACAGCCAAAAAGAAAGGCAAGCAATAAATACATTTCTAGATTTTATCTGATCATTATTTTTTATTCATAAAAATTAGACATTGTCTGGCATTACAATGGCCCCCCACCCGTAAAAAAATGAACATATTTATCCCGAATTTCACGGGCACTTTGGGGGGCCAAGCCAGTACGGCCAGTATCCAGGCTCGTCAGAAGATTTTCTGTAAGTCTGGCCTCAGGCCCAACTGATGCAAGATAATTTCTTGAATTTTTGCGTAAAAAATTGTGCAGGATGCAGCATGCTAGGACAATGTGATTAAGTTTGTAGTCCGCCATGTGGATTGCTGTTTGAAACAGGCAGAACCGGCTGGCCATTATCCCGAAGGCATTCTCCACAACTCTTCTTACTATGGCCAGCCGGTAGTTAAAAACCCTCCTCTCTGGGGTGAGGGTCCTTTGGGGGAATGGCCTCATCAGGTGCTTGCCCAGACCAACGGAGACAAAGGGGAGTCCTTCCACATTATCCGCATCAGGTGCCAATCCCAGGCCACCACTCTGGAGACGTTGGTAGAACTCCGTCTGAGCGAAGACTCCTCCATCTGACAACCGGCCATTCTTCCCCACGTCCACATACAGAAATTCATATTATGCCGACACCACCGCCATTAACACAGTGGTGGCACGATGTGGACGTGCTTCCCATCTATAGCCCCTCCACAGTTGGGAAAGTCCCAATGGGTGGCAAAATGGGATGCCACAGTCTGCCATTCCTGTGGCGTTGAAGGAAACTGGGGAGTCAAACAAGAAAAAAAAAAAAGTACTTTTGCACATAACATTGCAAGCACGTTACACAAAAAACATTCTTGCCCAACATCAATATAACATTTAATGTAAGTATTATTTAAATACTAAAATATAAGGCCCACTTATCAGATTCCTCACCCCCTCTGATGGCCCATTGATAAAATTTAAGGGTTATAAATTAATTTAAGGACACACAGATCATTTGGACACATTTTAGGGGGGGGGGCTTTTAAATTAATTTAAGGACACACAGACCATTTGGACACATTTTAGGGGGGGCTTATAAATTAATTTAAGGACACACAGACTATTTGGACACATTTTAGGGGGGAGGGATTATAAATTAATTTAAGGACACACAGACCATTTGGACACATTTTAGGGGGGCTTATAAATGAATTTAAGGACACACAGACCATTTGGACACATTTTAGGGGGCTTATAAATTAATTTAAGGACACACAGACCATTTGGACACATTTTAGGGGGAGGGGGGCTTATAAATTAATTTAAGAACACACAGACCATTTGGACACATTTTAAGGGGGTGTTTAGGATAAAGCACTAGACGGTCAGACTTTGGTGTGATCGTGTGTAGGCAAGTCCATTTCAGCGGAACTCCGTCGTAAGTCCGTCGAAAAGTCCGACGTGATTCAGTCTGTCGAAAGTCCGCTCGTGTGTACACGGCATTAGTGTCACATGATCTGTCATTACATATACACACCTTTTTGAAAGGCCCCAGAGACTGCAACACCTAAGCAAGAGGCACCACTAACCAAACACTGCCATGAAGACCAAGAAACTCTCCAAACAAGTAAGGGACAATTTTGTTGAGAAGTACAAGTCAGGGTTAGGTTATAAAAAAATATCCAAATCTATGATGGTCCCTAGGAGCACCATGAAATCTATCATAACCAAATGGAAAGAACATAGCACAACAGCAAACCTGCCAAGAGACGGCCACACACCAAAACTTTCAGTAAAAAACAAAATAGCACGCTTTGAGTTTGCGAAAAGTCATGTGGGAGACTCCCAAAATGTATGGAGGAAGGTGCTCTGGTCTGATGAGCCTAAAATTTAACTTTTTGGGCATAAAAAAAAAAAACGCTATGTCTGGCGCAAACCCAACACATCACATCACCCAAAGAACACCATCCCCACAGTGAAACATGGTGGTGGCAGCATCATGCTGTAGGGATGTTTTTCAACAGTTGGGACTGGGAAACTGGTCAGAGTTGAGGGAAAGATGGATGGTGCTAAATACAGGGATATTCTTGGGCAAAATCTGTACCACTCTGTGTGTAATTTGAGGCTAGGACGGAGGTTCACCTTCCAGCAGGACAATGACCCCAAACACACTGCTAAAGCAACACTTGAGTGGTTTAACTGGAAACATGTAAATGTGTTGGAATGGCCTAGTCAAAGCTCAGACCTCAATCCAATAGAAAATCTGTGGTCAGACATGAAGATTGCTGTTCACTAGCGCAAACCATCCAACTTGAAGGAGCTGGAGCAGTTTTGCAAGGAGAAATGGGCAAAATCCAAGTGGTAAGATGTGGCAAGCTCATAGAGACTTATCCAAAGCGACTTGGAGCTGTGATAGCAGCAAAAGGTGGCTCTACAAAGTATTTACTTTAGGGGTGAATAGTTATGCACATTGACTTTTTCTGTTACTTTGTCCTATTTGTTGTTTGCTTCACAATAAAAAAAAAATCTTCAAAGTTGTGGGCATGTTCTGTAAATTAAATGATGCAAATCCTCAAACAATCCATGTTAATTCCAGGTTGTGAGGCAACAAAACATGAAAAATGCAAAGGGGGTGAATACTTTTGCAAGGCACTGTAAGTAAACAATATCTCATCAAATGTAGATATGTGCACAAAAACAAAGGAAAAAAAAAATGAAATCAAAGAAAGCCAAAAAAATCAGTCAATTACTGTATTGGCGTTTAATACTCACTTTTTCACCCTGAAAATCGGGTGCAAATAGCGTGTGCGTGTTATACGCCAATACTTCAATTTTAGCTGCCTCGGAGGGGACAGGGAGGGGACAGGGAGGGGACGGGGATGGGAGGGGGGGCGAGCGCCGCCAGATGACATTGAGAATCTCCTGTTTACTTGGCGGCTTCTGTAATAGAAAGTCCCTTCTCCTGGGCTGCTATTGGACCACTGTTCTCTCTATCATAGGATATCCTCACTGTATGTAATCTGTCGGCGCTCGTCATGCCCCCCTCCCTGTCCCCTCTAGGCTGCAGATGGGTATCAATCAGGCTGCACTGATGGCAATGGTGAGGCTGCTGCATTGATGGCAATGGTGAGGCTGCTGCGTTGATGGCAAAGGTGAGGCTGCATTGATGTGGACTGATGAGGCTGCATTGATGGCACTTGTTAGGCTGCAGATGGTCATTGATCAGGCTGCATTGATGGCAATGGTGAGGCTGCAGATGGGCACTGACCCTTATTTTGCTTCAAAGTTCCTTATTTAAAATTTAAGTTTTTTTCCTGAAACTTCCCTCTTAAAATGAATGTGCATGTTATATGCCTGTGCGTGTTATATGCTGATAAATACTGTAAATCTGTAAGTGTCCATATGTGTCCAGCCTTCTTGTGGCCTATTCTCATAAATAATCCAGAAAATAATGCGTGTTTCTCCACCACGTGAAATTTCCAACAAATTGTAGTGTCACAAGTGCACTCTAGCCTCTTACCTTAATGCTATGACCACTGCATTACAAGTAGATCACAACTCGTATTTCCCTTTTAAGGGAAATAGGGGTGAAGATGTGATGTCCTAACTCGAGTGTATTCTATAGCACAATACCAGCATTCGATCTCGCGGTCATATATAAAAGGGAACAGAACACACCACATCTAGTGCTCTCCTTTGAAAAATATTTAATATGTGGAACAAAAGTAATGCACTCGTGTAGCACCCGTGTCCTAAATAGCAGCTACCAGTAAATTTGGCTGTACTAGGTGGTAAGCAGTTGGCTGATTTATAGTGTTTATGATCATTTGGGTTTTCTCCTAAGCCTGGTTTAGCTGTGGTTCCTCCCTTTTGTTAATAGGTGGAACTATTATCTTTGGCATTAGTATGATAAACTACAGCGGAGCTGGGTTATGAATACGCATACTTTTCTAAGCCAATCAGTAGACGTTTCTCTGGCTGCTGAACAGTGGCATCACTAGGGTTGGTGTCACCTAGTGTGGGAAAACATGGTGTCACACCCCCCGGCACTAAGCAGGCTAGTGCATCAGTGTAGCTCTCCCCCCTTAACCTGCCACAATGAAAGGAGTTGGGATGAGATTGGGAGGGTGGATGGAGTCGGGATGGGATGGGGGGATAGAGCTGGAATACGATCCAGAGATGACTCTTCACGAGCCGGGGACTGTAAAGAGGCTGGGAAAACATCAAGGGGAACTAATCCAAGGAAACTCTTTACAGTGCTTTGGAGTTTTGTTGCTATAGGATACAGCTGTGGTTACAAAGTTACAGAGCATTGGGTGCAGGCTAAAGGCCCTTGTTCTGTATTGCTGTCTACCTGTGCTGTCTATTTTTGGAGTCTGCTGATCTTTTTTGCATATTGTCCTAAGGTGTCCTGTGCCCTAACCCTTTCTCCCACATTTATCTTACGTTGTGAGCAATAATCTCACTTTGTGCATTCTAAATGTGACTGGCGCCCATCTTTTCTGCAACTGTTCACACCCTCCATGCCTAAGAACCAGCACCCTGAGGTGAAACAGACTGCAGCTACACCGAGATCTCGCCTGGCTCAGTGGGAAAGTGGCAAGTAACATCTTTTGTGCCTTAGAGACTGTTTTTGTCCTTTCAAACCATGTGGAGAAGAGTTTTGGGGTGCTGCTGCAAAAAAGAGGCGAACGCTGAAGTTTCTGCAGAGCAGCTCCTTGGCAGGAGGAGGAGTTACCGCTCTACTGTGGAGAAGACCGAGTCGCATTTGTGTGCACAGTCATCTTCGATCCACGTGTTGTGAGACTGCTACAGAGAGAGAAGCATGGTGCATCTCAGAGTCTCCACTTCTGACTGGAAAGTCTGCACTCCAGGCATTATTCCTGGCCCTGTCGGGCTGAGAGAGGTCATCACCGACACTGGAGTGTACTACATTCCTAAAGGCAACTGCGATTTTTATTTTTTGCGCTATAAACAAAAGAAGAGCGACAATTTTGAAAAAAAATACAATATCGTTTACTTTTTACTATAATAAATATCCCAATTTAAAAAAAAAAAAACAAACATTTTTTTTCCCTCAGTTTAGGCTGATATATATCCTTCTACATGGAACAGCTGAGCAGACAATTGTCCCATTACTTTTGGTCCCTTAAAAAGTAGGAGACACATATACAAACTGTTGCAATTCCTACACCGTTCACCTGATTTGGATGTAAATACCCTAAAATTAAAGCTGAAAGTCTGTAGTTAAAGCACATCTTGTTCGTTTAATTTCAAATCCATTGTGGTGGTGTATAGAGCCAAAAAGATTAGAATTGTGTCGATGTCCCAATATTTATGGACCTGACTGTATTTATTGGAAGAGCACCTTATTTGCACATGAGCACGATTCTATTAGCTTACAACTCAATAACCAGCATAGGCTAGAGCCAGGCGAACAGCTGTTGTTCTATATTTCCCTCTGCTATGTACAGGTGCATCTCATAAAATTAGAATATCATCAAAAGGTTAATTTATTTCAGTAATTCAATTCAGTCAGTAATGATTTGGGAAGCCATGACATCTGCTGTTGTTGGTCCACTGTGTTTTATCAAGTCCAAAGTCAGCGCAGCCCTCTACTAGGAAATTCTAAAGCACTTCATGCTTCCCTCTGTTGACCTTATGGAGATGCTGCTTTCATTTTCCAGCAGGACTTGGTACCTGCCCACACTGCCAAAAGTACCCATACCTGGTTTAATGATCACGGCATCACTGTGCTTGATTGGCCAGCAAACTCACCTGACCTAAACCCCATACAGAATCTGTGGGGTATTGTCAAGAGGAAGATGAGGGACACCAGACCAAACAATGCAGACGAGCTGAAAGCTGCTATCAAAGCAACCTGGGCTTCCATAACACCTCAGCAGTGCCATAGGCTGATCGCCTCCACGCCATGCCGCATTGATAAAGTAATTCATGCAAAAGGAGCCCCAACCAAGTATTGAGTGCATACTATACTGTACATGGACATATTTTTTTATTAAGCTAACATGAAAAGAAAGAAATGCTTGAAATATATCACTCTGTGTGTAACGCATCTATATAAAATATATACTTTTTAAATTGAACTACTGAAAAAAAAACTTTTTGATGATACTCTAATTTTTTGAGATGCACCTATATATGACACTGTGGTTTTATTAAAGATCTATAACAAAGGTGACTTTAGTCATGTGGCTGACTAAATCTTTTCTTTCTTGTGCTGCATTTTTACTGCCCCGCCTTAAGCTGCAAAGACAGCTACACAGGGTTGTTCATATGCCATGGCCTTGATGCTTTGCTTCATAAACATGGCAACCCCCCCCCCCAGTCACACTTGGTGGGCAGCACTGCTTGCTGAACATGACCTATTCAACTGAATTGTGCTGCGCCACAACTAAAGCGGTGTAGGTTTTTAGTTGTTAAAGGAGAGGTACAGTCAAAGCTTGTTCGGGTGTACTTCTGTGGATCACAGGAGTGCAGTTTGTTCTGCACTCCTGTGACTGGTTTTTAGCAGCCAGCGGGCTGACGTCACTGAGCTGGTCCAGACAGGGGCAAGATCGCAACAATGAAGTCGGGATCTGCCCGCATGCCTGGACCGGCACCTGGCTCAGCGAGCCTGAGTTGGCCGCTCCCGTCCCCTCCACAGCCCAGTGCTCCAGTGAGCGAGGGGGGGGGGGGGGGGTAGAGCAGACAGCGGTGATTGATAGTCTTGATAGATTGATAGTGGGAACCGAGCGATCGGTAGTGTTTTGATTGCTCGGTTCTCGGTCTTAGGCCCCTTTCACACCAGTGGACCAATTGGGTCTGCATAGTTGCCCACAATTTAAAAAAAATGTATAGGGACACTTTTTTGTCTGTAGAGTGTGAAGAGAGGAGAGCCTATCAGCGGCATCTCCTCACAGAGGACATCTTGGTATGTAATCAGGGCACTGATCATCAGTGCCCTGATTACAATAAAGCCCCCACAGTGCCAGCAATAAGTGCCCACCAGTGCCAGCAATTAGTGCCAACCAATGCCATCAATGAGTGCCCACCAATGCCAGCAATCAGTGCCCCCAAAGTGCCAGCAATAAGTGCCCATTAGTGATGCCAGTCAGTGCTGGCTATCACTGCTGCCCATCAATACCAATCAGTGCCACCTATCCATGCCGCCTATCTGTGCCCATCAGTGCCACCTATCAGGGCCCATAAGTGCGGCATAATCGTGCCTCCTCATCAGTGCCACCTAATCAGTGCCCATAAGTGCCGCCTCATCAGTGCAGCCTATCACTGCCGCCTCATCAGCGCCCATCAGTGAAGGAGAAAAATTACTTATTTACAAAATTTACCGACAAAGTAAGAAAACCTTTTTTTTTCCTTCCAAATTTTCGGTCTTTTTTTTTTTTTTCTTTTTAGAAAAAGATAAAAAAACCCAGAATTAAATACCACCAAAAGAAAGCTCTCTTTGTGTGAAGAAAATGATACAAATTTCACATGGTTACAGTGTAGCATAACCGAGCAATTGTCATTCAAAGTGTGACAGTGCTAAAAGCTGAAAAATGGCCTGGGCAGAAAGTGCCCTGTATTGAGGTGGTTAACTGACAATTGCGCGGTCGTGCGACATTGTACCCAAACGAAATTGACATCCTTCTTTTTCCCACAAGTAGAGCTTTCTTTTGGTGGTGTTTGATTTTTTTTTCTGCGCTATAAACAAAAAACACTAACAATTTTTTTAAAAAAAAGCAATATTTTTTTACTTTTTGCTATAATAAATATCCCCCAAAAATATATACAAATAAAAAAAATGTTTTTTTTTCCCCCTCAGTTTAGACCGATAAGTATTCTTCTACATATTTTTGGTAAAAAAAAATTGCAATAAGTGTTTATTGATTGGTTTGCACAAAAGTTATAGCGTCTACAAAATGGGGGATAGATTTATGGCATTTTTTTTATATTTTTTTTTTTTTTATTAGTAATGGTGGTAATCTGCGATTTTTTTCATTGGGACTGCGACATTGCGGTGGACAGATCGGACACTTGACACTCTTTTGGGATCATTGACATTTATACAGCGATCAGAGCTAAAAATAGCCACTAATTACTGTATAAATGTCACTGGCAGGGAGGGGGTTAAACACTAGGGGGCGATCAAGGGGTTAAGTGTGTTCCCTCAGCGTGTTCTAACTGTAGGGGGGATGGGCTACCACTGACATGACAGAGATCACTGTTCCCAATGATAGGGAACAGAAGATTTCTGTCATGTCACTAGGCAGAACAGGGAAATGCCTTGTTTACATAGGCATTTCCCCATTCTGCCTGTCCTCGCCGCGATCGTGGGCCACCGGCGGACACCAAGTCCGCGGGACCCATGGGCACACTCCCGCGGCGCGCGCCCCGCAATCCCGGAACTACGAAGGGACGTACGGGTAAGCCCTTTTGCGCACCCGTGCCATTCTGCCGACGTATATCGGTGTGCGGTGGTGGGGAAGCGGTTAAACTAAATATTGGGCGTGGCTTAAAGGGGGCATGAGTCAAAGGGGGTGTGGTTAGAGTCTTAGATGAACAAGGGATGGTGGGAGGAAGAGAGAGAGAGAGAAAGAGATAGGGAGGGAAGGAGAGAGAAGGGAGGAAAGAAAGGGATGGAGGGACAGCAGGCCCAGATCTACACCACAATAGAAATATGTGTATTTCAGAAGGTTTAACAATCAGCAGATAAAGATACTCCAAACACCTGGTGTTAGCGCTTCAATCATCCCGGCACCATGGTTGTTATGGTGTCGGGATTATTAAAGCACATTTTTTCTATTACATTGTAATATAAAATGAAATAGTTCAACTCAAGGGGAGTCCCCCTTACATAAGGCATTCCAAGCAGAGTCCCTCCTCACATTAGGCGTCCTCAGGGGAGTCCACCTTACATCAGGTGTCCCCCAGCAGTGTACCCCTTACATCAGGTGTCCCCAGTGGAGCCCCCCTTACATCAGGTGTCCCCCAGTAGAGTCCCCCTTACATCAGATATCCCCCAGTGGAGCCCCCCTTACATCAGGTGTCCCCCAGTAGAGTCCCCCTTACATCAGATATCCCCCAGTGGAGCCCCCCCTTACATCAGGTTTCCCCCAGTGGAGCCCCCCTTACATCAGGTTTCCCCCAGTGGAGCCCCCCTTACATCAGGTGTCCTCCAGTGGAGCCCCCCTTACATCAAGTGTCCCAGCAGTGGTATCCCCCTTACATCAGGTGTCCCCCAGTGGAGCCCCCCTTACATCAGGTGTACCCCAGTGGAGACCCCCCTTACATCAGGTGTCCCCCAGTGGAGCCCCCTTACATCAGGTGTCCCAGCAGCGGTGTTCCCCTTACATCAGGTGTCCCCCAGTGGAGCCCCCCCTTGCATCAGGATTCCCCCTTACATCAGGTGTCCCACAGCAGCGGAGTCTCCACCGCCATTACAGAAGACCAGAAGTACTAACAGGTCACTCATGGAGGAACAAACAAGTGGCGGGCCCGGCCGGGTGGCTGCCAATAGAAATTGAGCTGCTGCCGACCCCCGGCCCGGCTGCCTTTCCCAGTAAAATGGCGGCGGCAAAAAAAATGGGAAAACATGGATTTCCCAATACATTTCTCGGGAATTGCTAAAAGCGGGACAAAGGTCTAAATCCCGGGAAATTCGGGATAGTTGACAAGTATGGGTCTGCCTGTCAGTTTTACAGGTGGACCCAATTGGAGCATCTATTGTTCTCTATGTGGCAGCGGATGTCAGCAGATATGTCTCTGACACCCGCCGGGCATCCAATTTGATAAAATCCGCTAAAAATAGTCATATGGCGATATGTTCACCATCCATCCACCGGACCAGATAGAAATGGATATGTAGTCCATTTCCATCCAACGGCCCCATAGAGGAGAGTGGGCTGTGTCTGTGAGAGGAGATCCCCCGCTGAGCAGGCAGATCCACTCCATCTGAAAGGGGCCTTAGAGCTGGTGGGGGACAGATTTTTCAGAATCATACTTGCCTAGGTTGACGCAGCATAATTCTGAAAAAAACAAAAAACAACCTATACTCTTTTAAAGAGGAAGTAAACTTCCATCTTTAAATTTTACCTAGAACCTGGAAGCAAGACGGGTCAAGATGGAAGCTGTCTCCAGCGACGACATCACATTGCTGGAAGGTATTGTTTTCACATAATGTGCTAGTGTGCGAAGAATACCAATGTGTTAGTATTATTATTATTATTATTATACATGATTTATATAGGGCTAACAATTTACAAATACTACAAATACTATACACTTTAATACAGTAGGAATCAGAGGGCCCTGCTCCTTACAAGCTTACAATCTAAGAGGGAAGGTCAAGAGATACAAGAGGTAATAACTGTGGGTGGTGTTCTGATTGAGAAGATAAATGTACAGTTGTTAGGTGGGGGCCAGATAGGCTTCTCTGAAGAGATGAGTTTTCAGGGATCGTCTGAAAGTGGATAAAGTAGGAGAAAATCGGACAGATTGGGGCAGAACATTCCATGGGTTGGGAGAGGCTCTGGAGAAGTCCTGAAGGCGAGCATGGGATGAGGTGACAAGGGAGTTTGAGAGCAGGAGGTCTTGGGAGGAGCGAAGAGAAGGATTTGGTTGGTATTTTGTGACTAGGTTAGAGATGTAGCTGGGGGCCAGGTTGTAGATGGCTTTGTAAGTTATAGTTAGTATCTTAAATTTAATTCGGTGACTAAGTGGCAGCCACCAATGGAGGGATTGGCAGATGGGTGTAGTAGACGCTGAGCGGTTTGTGAGGTGGATGAGCCTGGCAGCAGCGTTCATGATGGACTGACGTGGGGATAGCCTATTTAGAGGTAAACCAATGAGGAGGAGTTGCAGTAGTCGAGGCGGGAGATGACCAGGGAGTGGATTAGAAGCTTTGTGGTGACATTGGTTAGGAAGGGGCGTATCTTGGAGATGTTGCGGAGATTGTGGCGGCAAATTTTGGATAGTGATAGAATGTGGGGTCGAAAGGTTAGTTCAGAGTCCAGGATTACACCTAGGACCTTGGCGTGGGGAGATGGGTTGATAGTTGAGCCGTTGATATTGACAGAGAAATCAGGGGAAGTGGCACCTGAGGGAGGAAATATCATGAGCTGGGTTTTGGATAGGTTGAGTTTGAGGAAGTGATGTGACATCCAGGCCGATATGTCTGCTAGTAAGTTGGTAATGCGTGAGGAGACAGATGGAGAGAGCTGGGGGGTGGAGAGATAGATTTGGGTGTCAGTGTAGAGATGATATTTAAAGCTGTGGGAGGCAATCAACTGACCCAAGGAGGTGGTGTAGATTGAGAAAAGGAGAGGTCCAAGAACAGAACCTTGGGGGACCCCAACGGAGAAAGGAAGAGGAGTGGAGGAAGTAGAGTTGTAAGTGACACTGAAGGAGCGGTGGGATAGGTAAGATGAGAACCAGCGAAGAGTACAGTCACGGAGACCAAACGAGTGGAGTTTATTGAGGAGGAGGGGGTGGTCCACTGTGTCAAAGGCAGCAGAGAGATCCAGGAGAAGTAGTACAGAATAGTGTCCACAGGTTTTAGCCGTTAGTAGATCATTTGAGAGTTTAAGGAGAGCAGTTTCCGTGGAGTGTTGGGGGCGAAAACTGGGCTGAAGGGGATCAAGAAGTTTATTCATGATCAGATGGTCGCTTAGTCGGTTGTAGACCAGTCTTTCAAGAAATTTGGAGGAGAAGGCGAGTAAGGAGGTGGGACATAAGTTGTTGAGATTGGTGGGGTCCAGTGAGGGCTTTTTAAGTATGGGGGTGACTAGCGCATGTTTTAGAGAGTTTGGGAAGATGCCACAAGAGAGGGAGAGGTTGAAAATGTGAGTTAGAGAGTGTATAATCGAGTCACAGGGTGAGCGTAGCATTTGCGAGGGAGCAGGATCCAGGGGGAAGGTGGTTAGATGAGTGTTAGATAAAAGTTTAGCAACCTCAGTAATAGTGGCAGGGTTGAATGAGTGAAGTAGTGATTGTATCTGTGGACATGGGGTGTTGCATGGGGAAGGTTTTTGCGCATTGGCGATCTCCTCATGAATTGTATCAATCTTAGTTTTGAAGTGATTGGCGATCTCCTGGGCAGTGAATGAGTTGGTGGAGGCAGTGGAGGACAGAGTAGAGTGTTGAAGGTAGAGAAGAGTTGATGTGGACTGGATGAGAAGGTGTTAATGAGCGTGATAAAGTAGGTCTGTTTGGCAGTGTGAAGGCAGGAGTAGTATTTTAGGAGGGCAGATTTATATTGTGTGAAGTCTTCCTGGATCTTAGTCTTATGCCACCGGCGCTCAAGAGCGCGGCTACGTTTTCTGAGACTTCTGGTGTCATCTGTTTGCCAGGGTTGTAGCAGTCGGGGCCTAATTCTGCGTGTAGTGAGGGGGGCAAGCTTGTCTAGGGAGGAAGACAGAGAGCTGTTGTAGATGAAAGTGGCTAGGTTGGGGCAGGACAGAGGGGAGATTTTGTCATAGAGGTGATCAGTAGCAGAGTAGAGTAGAGAAGGGTTGAGGTGGCGAAGGTTTCTACGTGTAACTGTTAGGCGGTTGGAGGGAGAGGAGGTGGAAGACAGGGAGAGAGCAAAACTAATAAGGTGGTGATCAGAGAGTGGGAGAGGATTGTTGGAAAGGTTGCACAGAGTGCACAGATAGGAGAAGATAAGGTCAAGTGTGTTGCCGTTGGAGTGGGTAGGAGCCTGTATCCATTGCTTCAGGTCATTAGATGAGGTTAGACTGAGAAGTTTAGAAGTGATAGTAGTATTAGTGTTAACAGGGATGCTGAAGTCACCGAGAATAATTGTGGGGATTTCAGAAGAGAGAAAGTAGGGTAGCCAGGCAGAGAAGTCATCAAGGAAGGCTGATACTGGTCCAGGGGGCCGGTAGATGACAGCAATTCTTAGAGAAATGGGAGAGAATAGACAAATGCAATGTGCCTCAAAAGAGGAGAGTGTCAGAGAGGGAGGTGGGTGAAGTACCTGATAGGTGCTGCATGGGGCTAGAAGGATTCCCACTCCACCTCCCTTCCGTCCACTTGGTCTGGGGGAGTGAGTCCAGAGAAGGCCCCCATGGGAGAGGGAAGCAGGAGAAGTAGTATCTGGTTCATGAAGCCAGGTTTCAGTAATGGCAAGTAGGTTAAAATTTGTGATAAAGAGGTCTTGAAGGGCAGTGAGTTTGTTGCAGACAGAGCATGCATTACAAAGGGCACAGGAAAAGGGGGGGCTGGTTTTGGAAAGAGGAATAGAGACCAAGTTCTGGGGGTTTCGGCTCCTGCTAGAGGGTGTAGGAGGATGGGAGCGTTGGGCAAAGACAGATGATGGTGGCCCAGGGTTTGGGGATATGTCACCAGACGTAAGGAGAAGCAGGAGGGTGTGGGAGGTAATGTGGGAATGTGATTTATGTGAAGGGGCATGTCTCAGAGTACTGGAGGTTTTATCAGTATATGGATGTAGAATGAGCAAGAGTTGGTAGGAGCAGTAGTAAGGAGAGGACAGAAGGCATGGTGATATGTATATGCAGGTGGGTGGAGAGGGGGGGTGAAGGTAAGAGAGTTTTAGGAGAAGGACATGAGTGTCAGAAGCAGTGGTAGAGAGTGCATGTTACAGAGTGGAAGGAGAGCTTAATAGAGAGACAGGGTCACCTGCAGTCTGTTAGGTGCTTTCCAGTGCAGATTGCTATATTTGTTTGCTTCGTGCAATCGCTGAAGTGCAGAGATTGAAGTGCATATCACTTGTAGAAAGAATCATTTAGAGATAGAAGCCTTAGGGATAGAAGCCCCTGCAATGTGCCCTCCCAACAATGTGCTGACCCCTTAAGGATGCTCAAATTTATACTGCTATGAGGGTGAGGTGGAAGTTTGTTAATTAATCATGAGTGAATATAAGAATGCCTAACAATCAAAGTGGACCTTTTGCTTCTAAAGTCAGAATAGCAAGAGGCCAGAGGCCAAGATAAGATCAACACATAAAACTTAGGTAATATAGTCCAGAGCAACAAAAACAACATCATGGTTGTGCACACAGGGCAACAGATAGAGAAGGCCACATACCAAAGACACACACACAGAGACAGCAAGCAGATCCCAATTTCATTTAACGGTGGAAGATGTGGTTGAGCTGACACATACCAAAGACACACACACACAGACAGCAAGTAGATCCCAATTTCATTTAACGGTGGAAGATGTGGTTGAGCTGACACATACCTGTAAAGAGACAGAGAAGGAATGTTCAGGTGAGGCAGAACTTGAAGCAGAGATTGAAGTGCATATGCCTTTGCCTTGCAGGTAAGAAAAAAAACAAACAAAACATGCAGTGGTTTACAACTGCTTTAGGACAAGAGATGAAGAGGCTACATAACGCCCCTATCCTCAGGATGTAACTGAGGAAATGTAAAAAAAAAAAAAGTTTAACAAAAGTAAATATGACATACTTTTCTATCTATTTACTAATGCTAGCAGCATTAAAGTGGTTGTATCCTCTACTGGATGATTTTTACCTACAGGTAAGCCTATAATAAGGCTTACCTGTAGGTAAAATGAATATCTCCTAAACCTGTATGGTTTAGGAGATATTCGCCCTGAATGCAGCCGCAGACGTCAGAAGGTCCGGCAGGTCATGCCGGAAATTCAGAGCGCCTTGCCAGAACCGAGGACTCCCTTACCTTAGAACGAAGCATCTGCACCGCCTCCCGGTCACTGCTGAGGGAGCTGACATGTTCCCTTGGCGTTTCTTCCGCCGCTGTAAGTGGCGGGAGCTGTGAACCCGGAAGAAACGCAGAGGGAACATGTCAGCTCCCTCAGCAGTGGCCAGGAGGCGGTGCGGACGCTTCGTTCTAAGGTAAGTATTTCATAATGAGCTAGTATACGATGCATACTAGCTCATTAGGCCTTTGCCTTACAGTTTTTTTTTCCTCAGGGCATAGAACTGCTTTAGCAAAACTAGTCCATGTTCATTGAGAATGAAGTTCCGCTTTAACCTCTTCCCGTCCGCGCTATAGCCGAAAGACGGCTGCAGCGTGGACCTACTTTGCTAGGAGGGTGTCCAAAGACGTCCTCCCATGCTCAAGCAGCCTGTGCGCCCCCTGCAGGGAGCACGCGGTGCGCTCTGTGATCAGCGGGTCTTTGAGACTCGGCTGATCAGACTAGAGTAAGGGGTCGATCCTGACCCCTTACCACATGATTGGCTGTCAGCCAATGAAACAGAGCCAGTAATCGGCTATTTTTTCTCCTCACGCTGGTAGCGAGGAGAGAAAAAAAAGCCGATCACCAGTGGCTGTGAGATGGACATTAGTCTCGATCGTGAAGAGCCCCCGCAGAGGCTTCTGTGCCCACTTGTGCCACCTACCAGTGCACAACAGTGCCGCCTACCAGTGCCCACAGTGTCACCTATCAGTGCCGCCTATAAATGTCACCAATCAGTGCCTCATCACCAGTGCTGCCTATCAGTACCACCTACCAGTGCCCATCAGTGTCGCCTCATCAGCGAATATCAATGAAGGAGAAAAATTACCCGTTTGCAAAATTTTATAACAAACTATGAAACATGATTTTTTTTTTCCCCAAAAATTTCTGTCTTTTTTTGTTTAGCAAAAAATAAAAACCCAAGTGGTGATTAAATACCACCAATAGAAAGCTCCATTGGTGTGAAAAAAATGATAAAAATTTCATTTGAGTACAGTGTAGCATGACCGCGCAATTGTCATTCAAAGTGTGACAGCGCTGAAAGCTAAAAATTGGTCTAGGCAGGAGGGGGGATTTAAAGCAGAGTTCCACACATTTTTTAGGCCTCATGCACACGAGATGCTGGTGCAAACTCTGCTGAACACATGTTTTTATAAGCTGAAACCGGCGTTTAGAAACGCGTTTTGCCGCGTTTGCGTCTAGAAGCGTCTGCAGAGAATGACATTTTGCGACCCAAATTTGGGGCCCCGTATCTCGGGGCCACTTGGTGCTAGGAACCCAATTTGGTGTGCTAACACAGTGGAACTAGCACTATAACATATCCAAATTTGGGGTTCCTAGCACCAAATGGCCCCGAGATACGGGGCCCCAAAGTCGGGTTGCAAAATGTCAAGCACTTCTGCAGCAGAGAATGACATTGTCTGACCTGACTTTGGGGTCCCATATCTCGGGGACACTTAGTGCTAGGAACCCCCATGTGGATATGTTGTAGTGCTAGGTCCACTGTGTTTGCACACCAAATTTGGAGTTCCTAGCACCAAGTGGCCCCTGAGATATGGGGCCCCAAATTCAGGTTGTAAAAACACTTAAACCGGTGGCGGGTACCGGCGTTTAGCCGTGTTTGGCGTCTGAAACGTGGAAAACTTTTGCGTCTGAACCCATTTTTTTGCTTCTGGAAAAATGAGGTTAAACGCAACTGCCTAAAAACGAGACTGTGTACATGGACACATAGGATAACATTGAATGGGTTCAGGGGCAGTTGAAAAAAGTGTCCAACTGCCTCTGAACGCGAGTTTAACAGCATCTCGTGTGCATGAGGCCTAAGTTTATTAAAGGTCAGCAGCTACAAAAAGTGTAGCTGCTGACTTTTAATAAACAGACACTCACCTGTCCCACCGTCCAGCGTTGCGGCTGCCCGGAGCCTCGCTCCTCTCCGCTGGCGCCGCCATAGTCACTGTGGGCACCCGGCCGTGACAGCTTTCGGCTTCACTGCGCATACGCGAGTCGCACAGCGCTCTTCTAGTGGCCAGGCAATCTTCTGGGACCTGTCATGTGTCCCAGAAGATTGCTGGCAGGGAGGGGCCGCCTAGGGGGAGAGGAGGAGTCACCTAGGCGGCCAAGCGCAGAAAGAAGGAAGTGGGACAGGAAGTCCCACTCTAAACTAAGTACCCACTCCCCCCCCCCCCCCAAAATAAAATGACATGCCAAATGTGGCATGTCAGGGGGGTGAGGAGTGCTTAAAGTGGAAGTTCCACTTTTGGATGGAACTCTGCTTTAAGTGCCCAGTAAGCAAGTGGTTAAATAATAGGCTATAGTGAGTACAAAAAATAAATAAATCACAGACGGAAAAACATATCCCTTATGTTTTTCCATCTGTGATTCTAGTAAGTAAAAGTCTGTTATCAATTAAAAGCCCTGTCTGGGCTGAAGCTAGTCTGATAGGCACACTGTAAAGACTACACTTCCCAGCATTCCTCGTTTTCTGGGCCCAGGTTCGTGCCGGGAAGTGTAGTTCTTAGAACCGACAGCGACTTTGCTCTGAAGTCTACATGGAGAGTCACTGTGTGGCCCGTCCTCTCCTGTCTTCTCTCCAGACTGACACTGACAAAGAACAGACATGAGGAGAGGAGCAGTGTAGCACGCTTTCACACTCGGCTTCCTGTTGGCCGGCAGACACGCCTCCTGTCACATGACCGCCTCCCGTCATGCACCGGGGTAGTGTCATGGAAGCTTCCTGATGAGATATAACAGCACATGTGTACAGGTGAGAGATGCTCTACAGAACAGCTGACCTTCTATACCGAGATGTATGTGTGTGCTCTGCATGGATATGATAGGACAAAGCACTGCACATTGCTTATTACACTCACATCCCTTCTTTCTAGTCAGTGTAGGAATTCACTATGACTTCAGGAGACCACAGCCTGTAAGCTCATCACTTCTTTTCCCCTGCGTGACCCATCACAATGGCCATTTATGACTAGCAGCAGTTTTTTTTTTTTTATTATTATTATTTCTTTTTGCTGAAGTTTGTTTTACCTCTTTATTCAGCATTACAACAAGGTTGATTTCACACATAAGTATTAAAACTATTTCCAGTTGTATTAGGGTAGATCTAGATGTGCGCTCCCTGATGCCCGAAGCCCAAGCCGTGTTCGGATCGCTCTTCAGAGCTTACTGACAGGCGGTGAGGAAGCGTCTCCTCCCGCCTGGTTTAACCCCATTTTTTTTTCTGACAAACGCTGCAATGTGGGGCAATTACAGCATTTCCTCATTTGCTTGAATGTGTAGTGGGCGGCAAATTTTGCGGGCACAAGGCACCTCCACCGCGGCATGTAAACACCCTACCTATTGCAGAGGAGAGGTTGTCCGGTGACAAAAACGTGGTGCAACTGCTAAACTTAGCCTTAAAGTATAACTAAAGGCAAAGCTTTTTTTTACATTTTAGATAGTGGAGAGGGATTAGAACACTTGTCAGTTTCTGTTGCTGTCTGTGCCCCCCTTAAGAAGATTTATCCTCACTATTGGATAAGCACCTGAACGACCGCATTATGTCAAAACTGACATATAATCCCACACATAGGTTGGACTTGTGTCTTTTTTCAACCTCACCTATTATGTAACTATATATATTTATCCTGTTTACCATTCTCAGTGAAAGTAAAAAAAAAAAATTGGGTTGTCCCAGAAACGTAATAGAAGGAGAATCTTCCTTGCGATGATGATACTAGTTCCAGGACCTAGTGGTCCACAAGAAATTCCCATTATTTCAAGGGATTTCCTCTCACTTCCTGTTCAGCTATGGGACAGGAAGTGAAGGCAAATCTCCACGATGGGACACAGATGGCGGAAAAAAAAAAAAAACCTAACACGGGTTATAACCCTCCCTTGCTCTATTCAAAATGAAAAAAAAAGTTTTGCTTATAGTTCTACTTTAATTACATCATGGAAAAATGAAAAGAATGGCATATGATGCTCAATACAATGTTTACAACTATATCTTTGCACTATATCTATCTATACTATACTATAAAAAACACTTGGGGCCACTTCACACCACATGCAGTCCAGTGTGTTTTTTTTTCTGCATAAAAAAAAAAAAAAAAAAAACGCATGGAAAGTAAGTTATATGGTTTTCAATAGCATAGTTTACATCAGCGCTTGCAGTTCTGGTACGTTCCAGTTCCAGAAAATATAGACCATGCTGCACGGGACTGTACTGGAATGCTGTAAAATGCATAAAAAACGCACTGGAATGCACATGTCCTATATTTAGGGCTGGTTCACACCACAAAAACGCATTCCAGATTTGTTTCTGCATGTGCGTTTTTGATGCGTTTCCAGATGCATTCCAGGTGCTTTTTTTTCTTTATTACTTTTTTCCACTATTCCAGTCCAGTGCGTTTTTGATGCGTTTTACTGCGTTCCAGTACTGTAAAAATGCAGCATATTCTAATTTTTTTTCTGGAACTAAAAAGCCATGGAACTGACTGCACTGGTGTGAACTATGCCATTGGAAACCATATAACCTACTTTCCATGTGTTTTTGATGCAGAACAAAAACGCACTGGAGTGCAAGTGGTGTGAACTGGCCCTTAAGGTTAAGAAGAAAGAGAGGGGGGGGTGCACTGGACTGCATCAAAAAAGCATGAAAAACGCACTGGAACGCATCAAAAATGCGCATGCAGAAAAGCATCTGGAACACATCTGGACTTCATGTCTATGGTGTGAACTGACCCTTAAAAAAAGCAACTCTAAACTAAACATCTCGTAGCTTGCCGCTAATAAAAAAGATAATTATATGAGCTCTTATTTACGGTATAAATATGCAAAGAAAAAAAAAAAAGTTAGCCATTGCAATACGAGAGTGTATCAGGAACACTCAATCAGGTAATAACAAATAGGCGGCAGTTCTGGGTAGCTAAAATAGCATAAAAGGATAGAGAATAATGATAAAAAAAAAAAAAATGATTTTAAAGTTAGTTTTTCTGTAGGATCAGCTTGCTCTGCAATGGTGACATCAGACTACAGCCAGATCTTCCAGTCAAACATGTTATACGTACCTGCTCTGTGCAATGGTATTGCACAAAGTGGCCCTGAACCTCCTCTTCTGGGGTCTCCCACTGGCGATCCTGGCTCTCTCTTCTGTGTCTGCCCCCATAACAAGTGGCTTGCTGTGGGGGCAGATGTGCGGGTACGCTCCTGAGCCGGGCTGTGCGCATCCAAGACACACGCAGCGTGGCTCAGCCTTGCCCCCCCCTCACAGAATTTGACTGACAGCAGCAGGAGCCAGTGGCTGCAAGTGACACAATTTCTTTTACCTTAATACAGGGAATGCAATTAAGGTAAATAACATTTTAGCTTTAGAACCACTTTAAAGGACAAGTATAGGATTAAAAAAAACCCATAAGCATACATACTTGCCTTAATGCTCCAGCATCAGTGTGATGCTGCAGATGTCCCAAGTTGGCTCAAAAACTGAGAACTGAGTGATCACATGACTTCCGATTGTTCAATTGTTGGTCTGGTCCAAGTAGAGAGCAGTGATGTTCAGTCACTGCTCTCTTATCCTCCAGTACTCACTGGAGCACCAGGGTGGGTGCAGCTGGCTCCAGCTCTTAGCCATGTACTTAGAGGCCCAGCCCAGTACAGTACTTTCAGGATCCTTCCAGAGCTTGGAGCAGCTCAGTTGATAGGCCGATGCATGTGCTGCTTGCTTCAGCTTTCCTTGAAATTTTTTATCCTCTGATCCTCCCAGACGATAATATTCTGGTGTGGCAGGGGTATAAAGAATTGAGGGTGCTGTGATCGGCACTCATCGAGAGTGCTTGACTAAGCCTGCCCTTTTCATCCAGCTTCTCTGTGAATGACAGACAATACATGAATGGAGGACAGGCTGATGATTGACTTGCAAAGTTAACTGCTTCCCACTCATCCCTGGCAATTCTTTATGTGGGTCTATATGTCCGGGGTTGGGATGGACTTCCCGATTATGTGGCCAGTACAATTGGCTGTCACAGTGGTCACCTGATCAGGAGCCCATCCTGCCGGCTCCTGATCATAACTAGAGACCGAGAGCTGTCCATGATAGGTTGTTACGCAGTCAATACAGAACCCTCAGCCTTCCATGGATGTTATTGTGTGGTGTGAATTAATGGTGTTGTATATTAAAAAAAGAAAAAAGATATACCCGTCCTTGTGTACATAGGAGGGAGAACACATACACTGGGTGGCTGAGAGAAAATTTCTCATTCATTCCGTGACAAAGGCTTTTGTATTGTTAAGAGAGAAGGTTAGATCAGGTTTCAGCTGGCTAAGACAGAATACAACTTTATGTGAGCAAGGCCACAGCTGGCTGTAATGTCTGGAACATTGTATGCCCATGAGAATGTCATTTTAGCAAAGACAACTTTAAAAGGGAACTCTAAGTGTATAACAGATACAAAATGAAGTCTCTCTAATCCTAACTCTGGGCAAGACCCACTTACTCACAGCCCACCCTGTTTGCTGCTGTGTTACATGAGCGCCAAAATATTAAACGGGAGCTGTCATGAAAGATTAATGGAGGCTACCATTAATTTCTCTGACCTTTTTTATGAAAATTTCCCCGGCCATTGTTCTGATGCTTAAAATGCAATGCTGTCTGAGTTGCTGACCCATACCTATAAAGATACGTTTTGACACTCATTTAAAGCATGCTTGTTCTAAGGTTGTGAAGTCATGAAACCAGTGACAGTCTGGCATCTAGGATTTTGAGAAGGTCTGTAAGGTAACCTCTGGTATTTCTCTAAAGCACAAATCACTTTATAAAATAGTCCCCTTTATGTTCTGTTTTGATAGTGGAAACTTGCTGTTGATAGTATCTGAATTATAAATAAAATAATGTTTTTAAGTAACTGATGTGCTGTGTGTGAAGTAACCCACTCCATTTTACATCTGTTTGCATACTGCAGGTTTTAAGGTGGTTTTAAGGCATCATCAGAGGTCATCTACTTATTTTTCTTGGTCCCAATTTACACTTTTTTGTCAGCACACCATCTTCTGTCTGAATGTGGACTGCTCTGGAGCTCGATGTGTTGAGGGGCTTCCAAGCCACATCATACAAACAGACAGAACCTGAAGACAATGCTGGTAAGTAGTATATTACAGCCTATGTACATGACATAGGAAATTACACCAGATAGGTAAAGAAACTTCAAGAACAATAATTTAAGTATAACAATGTACCCATATTTAGTTATGCTACTGTATATATCTGCTAAATTTGATCTGGGCCACCAGGCTTCCATGATGCATTTTTACCACTATTATGGTATTGGAGAAAAAAAAAAAATATAAATACTTACAGTATCTCACAAAATTGAGTACACTCCTCACGTTTTTGTAAATATTTTATTCTATCTTTTTATGTGACAACACTGAAGAAATGACACTTTGCTACAATGTAATGTAGTGAGTATACAGCTTGTATAGCAGTGTAAATTTGCTGCCCCCTCAAAATAACTCAACACACAGCTATTAATGTTGAAACACCTGGCAACAAAAGTGAGTACACCCCTAAGTGAAAATGTCCAAATTGGGCCCAAAGTGTCAATATTTTGTGTGGCCAAGATTATTTTCCAGCAGTGCCTTAACCCTCTTTGGTATGGAGTTCACTAGAGCTTCACAGGTTGCCACTGGAGTCCTCCTCCACTCCTCCATGACGACATCACGGAGTTGGTGGATGTTAGAGACCTTGCACTCCTCCATCTTCCGTTTGAGGATGTCCCACAGATACTGAATAGGGTTTTGGTCTGGAGACATGCTTGGCCAGTCTATCACCTTTACCCTCAGCTTCTTTAGCAAGGCAGTGGTCATCTTGGAGGTGTGTTTGGGGTCGTTGTCATGTTGGAATACTGCCCTGTGGCCCAGTCTCTGAAGGGAGGGGATCATGCTCTGCTTCAGTATGTCACAGTACATGTTGGCATTCATGGTTCCCTCAATGAACTGTAGCTTTCCAGAGCCGGCAGCACTCATACAGCCCCAGACCATGACACTCCCACCACCATGCTTGCCTGTAGGCAAGACACACGGGGAGCTTTTAACCCCCGCTAATGGCCGAAAAAGGGTTAACTGCTCCTGCAAAGTGCCGCTTTGCTGGCTCTTCGGGAGTGCTGCCCATTGGTTTCAGTGGGCAGGGGCGCTGTAGGAGCAGTGTATACACCGCTCCTACAGCGCCTCAAAGATGCAGCTTGCAGGAATCTTTTTGGCATCCAGCCAGCGCACCGCTCCAGTGTGAAAGCACTTGGGCTTTCACACTGGAGTGAGAGGAGAGGCTCTTTACAGGCACTATGCAGGCGCTATTTTTAGCTCTATAGCGCCAGTAAAGCACCTCAGTGTGGAAGCAGCCTTAGTTTTTATTTGCCTCTGTCCATAGCGCTTAGTGCGGATTCTGCCTGCTCGCTACTTTCTCTACTGTTTGCATGCGTCACTTCTGGCAATTTTTACAGACACCAGGCACTCCTGGGAGACACTCCACCCCCACCCCCCAGCACACAGCAGGTGATTGACAGCCTCAGGTGTGCATATTTCACAATGATACTGTGTAGAGAGGGTGCGTGTCCTTTCCCTCCAAGCAGGACTCAGATTATACTTATCTTCGTGCTCTGTGCTGGGCAATGTGTAACATCAGATCCCCAGCTGAGAAATACCATGTTAACCACCTCAATACTGGGCACTTTCACCCCCTTCCTTCCCATTTCCAGCTTTCAGCGCTGTCACACTTTCAATGACAATTGCGCGGTCATGCTACGCTGTACTCAAATGACATTTTTATCATTTTGTTCACACAAATAGAGCTTTCTTTTGGTGGTATTTATTCAGGACTCGATTTTTTATTGTTTGCGATATACGCGAAAAAAGAGCGAAAATTTGAAAAAAAAAACAATATTTTCTTTCTATTTTAAAAGAAATCCAATAAAATCTAATTTTGTCATAAATTTAAGCCAACGTGTATTCTGCTACATGTCTTTGGTAAAAAAAAGTCCCGTTAAGTGTATAATAATTGGTTCGTGTGATCACGGACATATGTGTGCAGATAATCATTGGGACATGTGATTTTACTGGTAAATCTGTGGGGGACAGGTGTTTTTACTATGTGGGAACATGTGTTTTGGGGACTTGTGTGTTTTACATTTGTGTACATATGTGTTTCACATTTGTGTTTTACACTGGTGATCAGTGAGTAAAAAGCTGTAAAAAAACAGCTCATACTCACTGATCATCAGCCGGCTGCAGTGATCCGCTCTCCTCACTGACAACTTCTGTGTGAGGAGAGGAGAGCTGATTGGCTAGCAACCGGCTCTCTGTTTACATCATATGACGGCCGTGATTGGACATGGCCGTCATGTGATCAGGAGGGCCAATCACAGAGCCCTCCTGCCGATCAGAGATGCGCTGTGTCCGGGTGACACGAGCGCATCGGGATCGCGCCGCTGCGCAGGCATGATCCGCCTCCTTTTGAGGGACGTTCCTGAAAGTCCAAGGAGAGAGCGCCCACCCGGCCGTTTATGTGCAGTGGCTGGGTGGCAAGTGGTTAAAGAGGAAGTAAAGTCTTCCTCTTTAATTGTACCTACAGGTAAGCCTTACCTGTAGGTACTGTAAATATCCTCTAAACTTGCATAGTGCTGTTTCTTCAGGGCCCGTGCCGTGACTGGTGGCACCCGCGCATGCGTGGGAGTGACGTCATTGCGGCTCCAGCCAATCACAGCGCTTGTACTTTAGAAGGCTGTGGAGAAGAGATGCTTCAGATAAACAGGTACAACTTATGGGAGGATTTATTTATTAACTGTGTATCACCTGAGGCTAGTCACTTCAGTGGACTTACTGTACTTATTGTGTTCATAAAGGACCTGGAGGATGGAGTAAACAGTTTAATCTCTGCATTTTCGGAAGATACTAAGCTAAGCAGGGTAATAACTTCTCCACAGGATGTGGAAACCTTGCAAAAAGATCTGAACAAATTAATGGGGTGGGCAACTACATGGCAAATGAGGTTTAATGTAAAATAATGCATTTGGCGGAATTTGGCCAAAATATGAATGCAATCTATACACTGGGGGAGAACCTCTGGGGGAATCTAGGATGGAAAAGGACCTGGGGGTCCTAGTAGATGATAGGCTCAGCAATGGCATGCAATGCCGGGCTGCTGCTGACAAAGCAAACAATATATTGGCATGCATTAAAAAGGGGATCAACTCCAGAGATAAAACGATAATTCTCCCGCTCTACAAGACTCTGGTCCAGCCACACGTAGAGTATGCTGTCCAGTTTGGGCACCAGTCCTCAGGAAGGATGTACTGGAAATGGAGCGAGTACAAAGAAGGGCAACTAGGCTAATAAAGGGTCTGGAGGATATTAGTTATGAGGAAAGGTTGTGAGCACTGAACTTCTAAAATCTAAATGCAATCTAATCTAAATGCAGAAATACCCTGGGATATCATCATAGTACGATTTCAGCTATATGAAGATAAGGCAGAGATATGGAAGAGATTGAGGGATAGACAACCCTGAAATACAAGGGTGCAGAACTTCAAATCTTCACAGATCTATCAGTAGAAACACTGAAAAGAAGAAGACTTCTTAGGCCATTATTGGTTCAAATGAGAATGGCTAATAATAAATATAGCTGGGGGTTCCCGGCGTCCCTAGTAGCCCAGAAAGAAGGTAGATCTGTGAGACTAAAATACTCAGAGGACTTAGAAGATTTCTGTAAGGAAATAGGTGTTCCAAAGTTGGATATACCGGGATGGGCAGAAGGATAAAGTCATGAAAGAGGAGGGAAAAGATATTAGGAGAAATTGTAGAAATCACAGAAAATCGCAAGAAGCACTAAAAAAAAAAAAAAAAAAATACAGAGAAAAAAGGAAAGGGAAAAAAAAAGAAGACACTATTCAAGTGAACTCTGGGGGGGGGGGGGGGGTTAGGGGAGGAGGGAGATGGGGGGAGATGGCAGTGGAGAAGCAGACTGAGCAGTCGGGAAGCCTGGAGCGTCCCGTGGAAGAGCGGGCCGCAACGGTTGGAGTAACACCCCAAGGGTTGGAGACTCGTAGAAGGGAAATGGAGAGGGATTCCATTTGTGAATCAGGAGCCGGAGAGGGGAGGGGGGGGGGGGCGGGGGACGACAAAACTTAGACCCCATAAAGAATAATCGTAAACTCAGAAATAGATTACATCTACATGCAAATAGGAAGCAAATAACCAATCTCTTTGAAAACAGGTTGCAAATAACTATACCGTGACTACAGTTAATCTTTTTGACCTACAATGTGCGAGGGCTGAATACACCAACAAAAAAGGCATAAAATCTTGAAAGAGATCGAGCATCATGGTGCCGGGGTGGTCTTCCTACAGGAGACACACCTGTCCCATGAAACTAATGTGAGGTTGTTTTCCTGTCAGCTCCCAGCTTGGTACTATGGCGACTCAATGACAAATAAGGCAAAAGGGGGTTGCAACTGGAATAGGTAAGGGAATTTGGTTCTCCTTGGAGGACAGATTAACTGACCCGGAGGGAAGATTTCTCTTCTTAAGGAGGAAGCTGTTGCACTTTGGCTAATATTTATTGCCCTAATAAAGGCCCAACCGTATATTTGGGGGGAGCCCTGGAAAAATGATCACAATTTAAAAAAGGGAAAGTGTTCATAGCGGGGGACCTGAATTTTTGTATGGATCCAAAACAGGATAGTATGTCCCGTGTACAGGGGACAAGGAACGTCCAATTGAAGGCGATAAAACAGAAATTACACCAACACCAGTTAGATATATGGAGAATACAACATCCCAGGACACAAGATTATACGTTCTACTCCCCTGTACACAGGACATACATTAGGATCGATTATTGGCTGATAGAACATAGAATGCTAGAATTGAATAGTCTCCACCAATATAGAAATAACTATCTGACCATGCCCCAATGACCATGAAAATAAAGATACCAAAAACTCAGATACAAGCGTATTCATGGAGACTAAATGAAGATCTTCTAGCTAAAACAAGGGGATAAAAAAAGAATTAGAGCAATATTTTAGCTTAAACTGAACCAGTGAGATTGCAGATGATTCCCTGTGGGAGGCTCATAATGCCTACATAAGGGGAATCCTGATCTCAATGGGAATGAGATCAGGATGTCAATGGGAACTCAATGGGAACTAGGAGAAAGAAGGAAAGCATAAAAAAGAGGGCAAAATTGATAGAAGAAATATACCTATTGGAGCAAAGACACAAAAAAGGGAGAGGGCAAGATCAGGAACTGTCACAAGAACTAGTAATAAAAAGGATGAATTAAAAGAACTATTAGAGCAGGAAATAAGGAAAAACTTCAATAAAATCTCAAAGGAAAGATATCAATGGGGGAATAAAAATTGCAAGTGTCTAGCAAGGATGTTAAGAAAAAAAATCAATGAACTTCATAGAAAAAATACAAAATAAAAAAGGAGAAATGATCTATAATACAAAGGACATAGCGATGATATTCCGAGACTTCTATGAACAACTATACTCCGTAAACCAGAAAGGACAATGGTATGAGGGGAAAAAAGAAAGAATAAAAGAATATCTAAAAAAAGCTAGGATACCCCGGATAATAGAAGAAAGAGCATTAGCCTTAGAAATACCAATAATGGTAGAGGAGATTAATCGGGCGTTAAAACAATCAGCACCAGGAAAAAGTTCAGGGCCAGATGGGGGTATACGACGTTATATTTAAAGTTTAAAGAAATCCTGGCCCCAAAACTATGCACATATTTGAAAGGATTGGGAAGGAGCTACGAGATGAGTAAAGAGGCCTTATTGTCATCAATTACCATTATAGCAAAAGAAGGCAAAGATAGTACTAAGTGTTCAAACTATAGACCTATATCATTGTTAAGCGCGGACACAAAATTGTTCCCGAAAATATTAGCAACAAGGATGAAAGATTTAATGACGGAGCTGGTCCACCCTGATCAAGTGGGCTTTGTACTAGGGCGAGAGGGGAGGGACAACGGGGTAAGAACACTTCTGTTACTCCAAAAAATAAAAGAAGGGAGAGTCCCCGGCTACTCCTGTCAATAGATGTCGAAAAGGCATTCGACAGGGTAGACTGGGGATTCATTTTGAGCACCCTAGAGAGCATGGGGATAGGCCCAAGGATGATGCATTGGATATAAGCATTATATAAAGGTCCTACAGCAATGGTGAAAGTAAATGGAACATTGTCACCCCCCTTTAGAATGAATAACGGGGCGAGACAGGGATGTCCCCTGTCTCCGCTCCTGTTTGTGCTGGCGCTGGAAACTTTCCTGGCGACAGTGCGGGGGATGCAGACATAGGGGGCTCCAAAGTCGGAGAAGAGGAGCATAAATTAGCTGCAATCGCAGACGATATATTATTCTATATATCAAACCCCCTAATTACAATGCCCAATCTTATGAAAGCACTAAAGAAATACGGTGATCTATCTAATTTTAGGATCAACCCGAGTAAATCCGAAATATTAAATATAAATATGAAATTGAAAGAGGAACAGAGTTTACAACAAGAGTTTCCATTCCCTTGGAGGAGGACGGAAATAAAATATCTTGGGATCAAACTAACGGCATCGTCAGAGGAAATGTATCAAGCAAACTATATCCCATTATTAGAGGAGATAAAAATAGAAATAAAAAGGATAGCAGCACGCCCCTATTATGGATGGGCCGGATTAACGCCTTAAAGATAATACTTCCGAAGATCATGTACAAGTTTCAGATGCTCCATATATATATATATATATATATATATATATATATATATATATATATATATATATATATATCTCTCCCCCGCCTATTTTAGAGTTTTAATCACTAAATTAATATGGCACAATAAGAAACCTAGAATTTCTCTGGCAATTCTGAAGAAGGTAAAAAGCCAAGGGGGATTAAATGTACCTGACTTTCAAAAATATTACGAGGCGGTTCTGTTAACATGCGTGGTGGAATGGGCTAAATCAAACAATGAGAAAAGGTGGGTTAATATAGAACACATAATGGCTAATACACAATTAGGAAGGAATATATGGATACCACCACATAATAGGACATTGGGAGAAAATACACACATATTGACACGGAAGGTATTAAAAATTTGGGATGCACTACACAAAAAAAATAAATGGAAATATAACTCACCATTGATGGCACTAAAGGAAAATAATTTCTTTGCACCGGGGAAAAGTTTGATAGGGGGGAACTGGATTAAAAAAGAAAATGCACAACTACGTGATATAATACAAGGGGGGAAAATTTGCACTTTACAAGAATTAAAGATAAAAAAAAGACATATTGGAGATTAACGAATGGAGGTATTTTCAGCTTAAACCCTTCATAGCAGCACGTCCTCACCCAATAAGAGAAGGAGAAGCACTTACAGTGATAGAGCGATTATGTACCATCGAAAAAGCAAGTGGGAATATATCTAGGATATATAAATCCTTGATAGAAGGGAAAGATCTGGAAATTCCAACATTTATAAAAAATTGGGAGAGGGAATTGGGGAAACAAGGAAGGAATCGAAGTAGGAAAAATTGTAAAACTGGTACATGGATCATCAGTAAATAATGGGATGGTGAAAATTAATTATAAATGCGTAACCCGGTGGTATAGAACCCCAGAAATACTAGGGAATTATCAAATAGGACAAACAACGGAGTGATGGCGGGGCTGTAAACAAACGGGAACCATGGCCCATATATGGTGGGGGTGCCCTAAAATTAGAATGTATTGGAAGGAAATACTGAGTTACATCAAGGAAATTACTAATATAGATATACCTGAGGAACCATGGACATGTCTATTTCATGGGGTAGATATCCCGACAAAAGAATATAGAAACTCAATGATTGTACATATGATGAACGCTGAAAAAAGCTTAATACCGAGGAAATGGAAGGAAGTAGAGAGTCCAAAAATTAGAGAGTGGTTTGATAAAATAGAAGAGATATATAACATGGAATTTCTAAGACAGAGCCATGAGGATACTAGAGAGGGATTCATTAAGAGATGGGAAAAGTGGAAACGTTTAAATTAACAAAGTAATACAGTGAGATTAAATTACCTAGAGAAGAGGAGAAAGAAGGGTCTGAGAATGGGGTGGAAGCTGGGGGGGAGGAAGGATAAGGTAGATAAAGGTATGAAAACAAAATTTGTTGATGTATATCCCTATTGAGTAGGGAAAATGTTTTTACCTTCTTGTGTATAATAAATTTTGATAAAATAAAGAATAAAAAATAAATAAATAAATAACACGTGGCTGCCACTCATTAAAATTAGAAGAAAAGCGGTTTAACCTTAAACTACATAGAGGGTTCTTTACTGTAAGAATGGCAAGGATGTGGAATTCCCTTCCACAGGCGGTGGTCTCAGCGGGGAGCATCGATAGTTTCAAAAAACTGTTAAGCACTGACCACAACATACAAGGATATACAATGTAATACTGACATATAATCACGCACATAAGTTGGACTTGATGGACTTGTGTCCTATTTCAACCTCACCGACCACAACATACAGGGATATACAATGTAATACTGACATATAATCATGCACATAGGTTGGACTTCATGGACTTCTGTTCTATTTCAACTTCACCTACTATGTAACTATGTAAGTATGAAGGGGTCTATTATCATTTTAGGTTGGGTTCAGATATGTGCGATTTGGATGTGGGTTTTCCTGCATCCAATTCGCATGACGTGCAAGTGTGACCAGCTCTCAATGGAGCCGGTTCACACATTTCCGGGGCAGCCGCGGTCCACATTTCAAATGGGTCTTGTGTGTTCCTGGGTCCGGTTCAGGTGCAAATTTACGCGACAAGTCGGGCCTGAATCGCACCTGAACCAGTGAACAGGAACGCACCAGACCCCATGCTGGGAACCGCTGCTGCACATATGTGAACTCGTCCTTAAAGTTTGTTAACAAACCTGACCGCTTGAATGGGATAACTATCTAGCTGACATAGTGATCAGATTGGAAGCCATGCTGCTTGTTTCCTGATCTTAGGTAGTCTAGCTAGCATTGAATACAGGAGCCAACTGATAGCTGTCAAATCACAATAAGACTGAAATGTCGGTCTTATTGTGATTTGACAGCTGTCAGTTGGCTCCTGTATTCAATGCTAGCTGTCAGACTGGGAAATGTATGTTACCTCAGTGCAGAGCATCGCATTGAGGAACGTTAATCTACAGATTACAGTTGAGAAGGCCTAAAACAGAGCAGTTTCTATGTTTTAACTCCTTCAGCATTTGGAATTCTTTAACAGTAAACTAGTTAAGGCAAAACTAAAGTTTCACTGTAACAAACTGCGAGCAGGCACCCTTTATTGCAGAAGAGACACTCATTGTCTCCTCTACAATAAAATACACCTGTCTGCATGTAAACTGAGCTGCGCATGCACAACTTTACTTACATCACCAGCAGGGTACCTAGGTGCTGGGATAACTGTCTCCTGCATGTGCGTAGGAGTGACGTCATCCCGTACTGGCCAATGAAGATGGCCGAAGACAAGCACCCATCCGTTGAAAGTTGTGGGATGGGATGGGATGTGATGAGATTCTTACATGGTAACAAGCAAAAAGTGTTTCATGTCAAAGCAATTTTTATAGAACAATTGTAGTCATTGTCTACATTAATCGAAAGCTGGGAGCAGCAGTGCTAAATCGAAATGTACCTCGAATATACTGTGTTTGCAAATTTAACACACCCACACTTGAAGCCCCACCACTGCGCCAACAGGAAAAATTTGAGATTTTGTTAAAGCTGCCACTTTAAATAAATCAAACTGAAAACTGTATTTACCTTCTACCTGAATGTAAAAGTAAATAGTGGCGCTAATATCGAAGTATTGTAAATAATAACAATCAATACTAAAATAAAATAACACCCACCGACAAGTGAAGGTCACTATCACCAGTGACAAAAGTGACAAGAAATAAAGTCTGTAAAACAGTCTCAATTTTATCTCGGTGACTTCAAACATATGCTTCTATAGCAGTTGTGTTACTCCAAATCTTCCACCGCATGTGAAGGTGCTTCCGCTCCCCTTAAGAAACGCACCCACTGTCCATTCAGAAATGCCCAGTATGCACGAGGCCTTAAAGGAGTTGTAAACTCGTGGTTTTCACCTTAATACATTCTATGCATTAAGGTGAAAAACCTCCTCTGCTGCAGCTGCCCCCAGAGCCCCCTTTTTGTTACCTGAACTTTATCGTTCCAGAGATGGGGACGAGCACAGCAGCTCCAGCCGGTGTCTTGGGTCTTCATTGGATAGATTGATAGCAGCAGGAGCCATTGGTTCTTGCTGCTGTCAGTCAAATCCAGTAACGTGGGTGTAGGGGGGCAGGGCCAAGTCCTGCTGTCTGTATCAATGGACGCAGGACTGTGTCAATGGCCCGCACAAGTGCCCCAATGGAAAGCAGCTCTCCGTGGGGGCACTCAATGAAGAGGAGGAGCCAGGAGCGCCGCCAGGACACCCCAGAAAAGGAGGATCAGAGCCAATCTGTGCAAAACCCTTGTACAGAGCAGGTAGGTATGACATGTATGTTGTTTAAAAAGCAAACAATAAAAACTTAACCTTTACAATCACTTTAAATGTTAATGTCCATAATCTTGGCACCTCAATCCTGTACCGTCTTTTTTTTTTTTTGTACACATGCTTAAATGCACATTTTAGACCTAAAGATAACCCACAAACATCATACATTCTCTGAAAGCAGAGACCCTGGAGGATAAAAAGGTGATAGTTGCAGTTTTTTCAGGTCACACAGCATTAGCATGTTAAAGGATGAGTTCACCTTTCATAACATGCTTCATGTTACTAAATCAGCAGCCCCTGCACCATCCGAGCCTCCATTGTGACAGCGGAATCCTCTCCCCGCACCCACTGTCACAATTTAAAAAAAGTGTGGCTGTACTAGGCTCCGCCCACCCGGCTGGCTACATCATGCATTCAGAGTTCTGTAAATTAAAGCACGGCAACTATCATCAACCATTGTGGCTGATGGCTTGTAGTTCTCAATGAACTACGAGGGTGCTGGTGAGTGCTCCTAGTAGTTCATTGGCTCTTTTTACAATTAAAGCTTCTTTTTTATTTTATTAAAGTAACAAACATGTTATACTTACCTGCTCTGTGCAATCCTAATCCTCCTTTTCTGGGCTTCAGGCTTCTACCCTGCATGAAATGCAGTAAGTTAAAAAAACCTTTTGCCTTTACAACCACTTGTATAAGGTATGGGCAGACAGCTACAATGACAGTCTGCAGGTGGCTGACACTGTAGTCTCGATCTGCTGATCTCAAGTGCAATGCTTTACAGGCTCCTAATAAAAGAAAATATTAAATGCACATTTTTTTTGACCTGCAAAAAGATGTGCATTTATTACTTTTTTTAAAAGGTTAACTTGGCCTTTAATCAAATCAATATTTTCAATCAAAAATACAATAACATAATGTATGTACAATGTTTAAATTGAAATTTAACAGATACATTTGCATTAAGTAACAAATTACCAAATACATCAATCCTTAAAATTGCTTGCCTCTGTGTAATGGTGACAAACTTTGGTACCCTAATTGTCCATAAACGTCTCTTTAAAAATCTTTACAGGTCATCAATTAAAAGTAATCACTGTGTAACACAATCACAAAATCATTTTTGTATGTAGGTTCATCCAATGCATGTATTGATGTACCTGTGTGTGTATGTTGGGGATGGGAGGCTTTAAAAAAATGCTTGTGTATTTTTTATTTTGTTATATATTAAGTGCATTTATTTTAACTTTTTTTTATCTTAGTTTATTGCTATATAGCATTTATGGTGAGACATGTTCTCTTTAACGAGACATCAGAAGTCTATTAAATACCTAATGCCTCCCTTGCAGTGCACTGCAACTAATTGAGCACAGATCACAGTGCGCACACACTTCCGACTGATACCAGCCGCCATTTATAAATGGCGCTATTACTAAAGAAGTTAGGCTGCTTTCGCGCTGATCCCCTTTTGTTCAGTTCTTCAATTAAAAAAGTGGAAGAAAAATGCCTCCCTTTAATTCCTACAAAGCACTTCATACCAGTCAGCTGAACTTCAAAATCTTACTTGCTGCATTTTTGGTGCATGTTCAATAAGGTAAAAAAAATGCACCTCCCCACTGAAATGAATGGAAAACTCATCAAAAATACAAAACATCTGTGGGCAGTTCTTTGTGATGTAAAAAGGGGGGCTTAAAGCACAATGCAAGCACATCAAAAACGCACCATGCATTGTGGTAAATTTAACGCAGATTGCCAAAAGTCAAGTTGAACTGTAGGTAAACAGCTAAATACATGGCTGAAGTACATATTTCTGTTTTACCTGTTAAAGGATTTGTAACTGTTGATACACGCACCTTTGCTATTCAGGGAGATCACTGCTGCTACTTGGATTAGTGTGACGATTTCCTAAGTTAGCTTTCTCGGTGTTGTAATTGTGATTCGCTTTGCAGTGAGAAGGAGGTCTAGAGGTGGCATACAGTGATGGAAATAGTTATTTTATCCTCTGCAGACTTTGTAAGTTTGCCCACTTACAAAGAAATGAAGAGTCTATAATCTTTATCATAGGTGTATTTTAAATGATAGAATATCAACTGAAATTCCAGAAAAAACACATGGTACAAATGGTATAAATTGAGTTACAGTTCAATAAGTAAGTATTTGATCCCCAAGCAAAGCATGACTAATGCCGCATACACGCGGGTGGACTTTTCGACCAGACTGGTCCGACGGACCGAATCCGGCTGACAATCTGACCGTGTGTGGGCTCCATCGGACCTGCAGCGGACTTTTTCGGTCAAAAATCTGATGGTCATTAGATTTGAAACACGTTTCAAATCTTTCCGACGGACTCGAGTCCGGTCGAAAAGTCCGCTCGTCTGTATGCTAGTGCGACGGAGAAAAACCGACGCTAGGGCAGCTACTGGCTATGAACTTCCTTATTTTAGTCCGGTCGTACGTCATCACGTATGAATCCGTGAGACTTTGGTGTGATCGTGTGTAAGCAAGTCCGTTCGTTGGGAAAGTCCGTCGGAAGTCTGCCGAAAGTCCGTCGGATAGACCGTCGGACCAGTCCGGTCGAAAAGTCCGCCTGTGTGTACGCTGCATTAGTACTTGGTGGAGAAACCCTTGTTGGCAAGCACAGAGGTAAGATGTTTCCTGTAGTTGGTTACCAGGTTTGCACACATCTCAGGAGGGATTTTGGTCCACTCTTTATAGATCTTCTCTAGCCTTAAGGTTTCTTGGCTGTCGCTTGGCAACTTGAAATTTTCAGCTCCCTTCATAAATTTTCTATAGGATTAAGGTCTGGAGACTGGCTAGGCCGCTCCATGACCTTAATGTGCTTCTTCTTGAACCACTTCTTTGTTGCTTTTGCGGTATGTTTTGGGTCATTGTCATGCTGGAAGATCCATCCACGACCCATCTTCAGTGTTCTGGCTGAGGGAAAAAAGTTCTCATCCAAGATTTACAATACATAGCCCCGTTCATTGTCCCTTCAACGCGACAAAGTCGGCCTGTATGTTTAGCAGAAAGAGCCCCAACGCATAATGTTCATCTCCGTGCTTGACTGTAGGGATGGTGTTCTTAGGGTTATAGTCAGTATTTTTCTTCCTCCAAACACTGCGAGTCGAGTTAATGCCAAATGGCTCAATTTTGGTCTCATCTGACCACAACACTTTCTTCCAATCCTCCTCTGAATCATTTAGATCAGTGGTCATCAACCCTGTCCTCAGGGCCTACTAACAGGCCAGGTTTGCAAGATAACTGAAATACATCACAGGTGATAACATTTGCTGCTCAGTGATTGCAGTATTCTAGTCTGCATCTCCCCAAGGTATTACATAAAACCTAGCCTGTTATTGGGCCCTGAGGACAAGGTTGATGACCACTGATTTAGATGTTCATTGGCAGACTTCAGACGGGCCTGTACATGTGCCTTCTTCAGCAGTGGGAACTTGCAGGCGCTGCAGGATTTCAATCCATAACGGCGTATTGTGTTACCAATGGTTTGGTGACTGGTCCCAACTGCCGTGAGATTAGGGGTGCACATCTTCACTGGTCTCAGTTTTTTCAATTTGATTACGATTATCCTGTCCACGATTCCATCTGATTCTGCGATGCATCACGACCACTGCGCAGGGGTTTTTATCCAAAAATTCAAGTCAGAAGAACTCCATTTCTTTTCATCTGCTCTTAGCGCAATATTCTGTTTGTGGAGGGAAAGTCCCATAACCATCCCAAAAGAGTGCTACAAGTTATTAACCTTCAGTATTCACCTTCAGTTCATTGCAGAGAACAAAGGGGCATTCTTTACATCTGGAGGAAAAACAGAATTCTTTGCCCTAAGAGCTGTGAAAATGTGAAACAGACTGACTCATAAAATAGTTCTGGGCTGCTCAGTAGATTGTTTAAACAAAGGTTTGAAATGCATTCCTGTCCTAAATGCAAAAATATAAGTGATAGTGACAGAGGGATTGTGGTGGGGGATGGGATCAGGTAGAAGGATGGTGGTGGGGATGGGATCAGGTAGAAGGATGGTGGTGGGGATGGGATTGGGGCAGAGGGATAGTGGGATGGATGGGATGGATGGGATCAGAGGCAGGGGGGTGGTGGGATCAGAGCCCGGGGGGGTGGTGGTAGTGGAGGGATGGGATCAGTGACACTGGTACTCACCAGCTCTCAGTATCAGTCGATTTCCCCCTCCTTCATGCTGCTCGGTGTGTTTTTTCCCTTCCGGTGCCTCCAGCGAAGCCTCTCCTGATGTCGGGTCTTCTCGAGCTCCTCCCCCTGCACTGTACTGCCTGTCAGCTCATCAGCTGACTTTCTGCTTCAGTGTGCATCTCTGTGGGCAGGAAAGGGGAGGGGGCTTTATGTACCAGGCAGGCTCTGCCTCTGTGTCTCCAGGAGAGGCAGAGCACTGCACGCATGGAGCTCCGGGTGACGTTCTCGGAGGTCGATTAGGCCGAGTGGCAGCATCGATGCAGAATTGCGAACATCTGAATCGTGATGCATCGATGCTGCGATTATATTCAACACCCCTACTTGAGATCATTCACAACCTCCTCCCGTGTAGTTCTGGGCTGATCCCATTTTTTTCTCTTGATCATTTTTACCCCATGAGGCAAAATCTTGCATGAAGCTCCAGACCCATGGCGATTGATGGTTATTTTGTATTTCTTCCATTTGCGAATAATCACTCCAACAGTTGTCTCCTTCTCACCAAGCTTCTTGCTGATGGTCTTGTAGCCCATTCCAGCCTCATGCAGGTCTACAATCTTGTCCCTGACATCCTTTGACAGCTCTTTGGCAAATGATGGTGATGTTTAAACGGAAGAAAGAGATTCTGTGGACAGATGTATTTTATACACCTAACAAGTTGTTGTTAGGAGCACCTTTTTAAAGGAGTTCCACCCAAAAGTGGAAATTCTGCTTCAAGCACTCCTTACCCCTTTACTTGCCACATTTGGCACACTAGTGGCTGGACACAGCGTCCATAGCTCTTCGCACACACCTGTTAATTTAGCTGCAGGATCTGCATATTCTTGTCACTGGAAATTGTGTGTAATCACACGGGGCGGATCTGCTCAGCGGACTCTGCCAGCTCAGCAGGAGATCGCTCCATTGATCCCATGCTGAGCTGGCGGATGGCAGGCCCATCTTTGCTCACTGTGCAGGGACGGACCTGTCAGAGCCCCGCTGTCCTCTATGGCAGACCGGACTAAAAGGATCCGCCTGTCCGTTTTTCATCCGATCCGCTAGACGAATGGCGACCGTATCTCCATACATCTGTTTTGAGCAGATCTTATCGGATTGGATGGCAGGCAGATGTCAGCGGACACATCTACGCTGACATCCGCCTGCCCATACAAGTCAATGGGTGGCCCGCTGGATCAGCCTGAAAAATGGACAGGCGGATCCGAGCAAACTTATCGTGTGAAAGGGGCCTTAGAAGAAAACTTGTAAAAATAAGCACATAAAATTTTCCCTTCTCAGATTAAACTACTATGTTCACATAGACAAGCATAATTTTATTTGGAATTATAGTGATTGCAAATGTCGTGTTTATTTTGTACAAACTTGAGTGGATCTTTTCGTAAAATTATGCTAACAATTTATGTAAGCAGATGTTTCTCATATTTGTCACAATTAATCTCTCCTGAATTAAAACATAAATCTTAATCTTAAAATTTACTGTTCTGCTACGTTTCATAAGAAATGCACATTTTGTTGGTTATATCGGGGAATGTGTTTAAATATGTAAATGTTGCATTGGGAAAAAATACAGGAAAATAAATTTTTATTTTTTCTTCCTTCTTATTCCTTCTTCCTTAACCACTTCAGTCCCGGAAACTTTTACCTCCTTCCTGACCAGAGCACTTTTTACAATTTGGCACTGCGTCGCTTTAACTGACAATTGCGCGGCCATGCGACGCTGTACCAAAACAAAATTTGCGTCCTTTTTTTCCCCACAAATAGTTTTTTATTTTTTTGCGCTATAAACAAAAAAAGACCAACAGTTTTGAAAAAAAAATTTTTTTTTTTTACTTTCTGCTCTACTGAATAGCCCCCAAAAATATATGAAAAAACTAATTTCTTCCTCAGTTTAAGCTGATATGTATTCTTCTACACATTTTTTGGTAAAAAAAAAATCGCAGTAAGTGTATATTGATTGGTTTGCACAAAAGTTATAGCGTCTACAAAATAGGGGCTATATTTGTGGCATTTTTATTATTTTTTTTTTTTTTTAATTAGTAAGCTAGAGCTAAAAATAGCCACTGATTACTGTATAATTGTCACTGGCAGGGAAAGGTAACACTAGGGGGCGATCAAGGGATTAAGTGTGTTCCCTCAGCTTATTCTAACTGTAGGGGGGATGGGCTACCACTGACATGACAGAGATCAATGTTCCCGATGACAGGGAACAGAAGATCTGTCATGTTACTAGGCAGAACAGGGAAATGCCTTGTTTACATAAGCGGTTCACCCTGATGAAGATACAATATTTCCCTTGTATCTACACGCATATGGGAGGGGACTGGACGGCGCAGGAGGCAGCTGGTCTGTCATATGGAGTAGGAGAACATGATCTCATCCACGGCTTGGCACTATTAAGGCATGCTATAGAGCGGTGCACTAACGCACCAGACCCATGTGAGTACCTGCCTATAATAGGGCTTTGTTTGCGTTAAATAAAATCTTTTAAAGCGGTATTACACTATGGAAGTCTCTTTTTGATATTTATATATGAGGATGTCACTTCTTTGAGCAGTATTTGGACCGTGCAACCTGATCTGGAATCCGTTTTGACGATTCAAAAGCGTGTACTGACCAAACTTAATTGCGAGGTCACATGCTCTGAGGTGAGCGGCCATTACCTTGGGGTGGGGAGCACCTGAGTGTAGTCACTACTAAAGATTGCTATATTCACAGTCACCTATCAAGTTTATTATCTTTAGATTAAGGACGCTAAAAACTGACCCTGGATGGTCAGAGTATCACGGACCTATATGCACCTGAGCACTTTATGGATCACTTTTTGTATCAATATTTATATTTTATTAAATTTATTAACGCTATATGATGTTGTAAGCTGTATGACGACAACAGTCGCATATTAGGCACATCACTTTAGTTAACAATTTTGTTTTTTAGGTTTTTTGCTGCAAGTTCAGCAGATC
Organism: Aquarana catesbeiana; assembly: GCF_042186555.1. Taxonomy (NCBI): domain Eukaryota; kingdom Metazoa; phylum Chordata; class Amphibia; order Anura; family Ranidae; genus Aquarana; species Aquarana catesbeiana. Next base: position 511,071,886 of record NC_133327.1, on the reverse strand, counting down.
ATTAAGGGGATAGCTCAGCACATGATTTATTTATTTATCTGCCGTTCCCCGTTCTGCCTCTCCTTGCCGGGATCACGTGCCACCGGCAGACAGCGAGTCGTCTGGACCCACGGGCAGACTTGCGAGGCCGGCGCGCACCCGCTATCCTGCTTTTGCAGACTGACGTACAGGTACGTCAGTTTGCACAGGAGTGCCATTTTGCTGACATATATTCGCGTGAGCCGGTCGGCAAGCGGTTAAAACAGTCCTGCAGCTGAAAGTGTGTGTGTGTATGTACAGTTTCTTGCAATAGTGAAATAAAAAAAAAATTCCAAGTTCCACTTGAGTGAAACCGTGAGAGAGAGAAGAAAGCTTCCTTCAAAATACCACTATCCGTAAACTTCTGCACCTTTAAAAGAAGTTTTCTTTATCGTACATCCCAGGACATAGGTGGGGGAATTCATAAAGGGTGTTAAAGACCACCTTTAGAATTTCGTCGAGGCGCAGCACTAAAAGTGTCAGTTCTTGCTCCCGATTCATGTACCTACCACAGACAGGTACTTCAATCTTTGTGTATCTACACTGACAAAGGAGTGTCCATACTGGAAGCTTCTTCCTTAGTGCCCTCACTGCACCCGTCACACTGATAGGCACATGGCCGAGGAGTTTTGTACAGCTCCCAATCAACGCTATCAGCCAATGACGTAGAGCGATGATCGCAGTGTTCTGATGGGGGCTGTCCCCCTGTCGGAACACAACAGTTCAGCGTGGGAAATTGCTGTACTAACTGTAGTTGTCAGTTTTTTTTTCGTTCAACCCAAATAGTAGTGTGTACCAGGCATTACTTTTGACAATTGCACGGCAGTGGCAGATCCATAGCTGCTATATAGTCCAATAGCGGGCTTCAAATCCACCCACTGCCTCAGGTCTCCATCAGGCTCCACCCACCATGTGACAGGTCTATATCTTTTATTTGTGGGTACCCACACAGGTGTCTAATTATAACAGCACTCCCTTCTCTCAGCTAACTTGGGACTTCTATTTAGCATTAGCCTTTTATATTGTCAGCAGGCCGTGTCTCAGCGACAGCAGAGAGAGGGACATCAGGAAAAAGAGGGTTCCAAAATCCCTTTATCAGGTAGAGTGGAACCTGGATGTAACTCCCCTTGCACTATATGCCCTGAGGGGCCAGTTATTTCTATGTGGATCTGATTTCAATCACTTGTCTGATCTTTCCACTACCTCTGGGGCACCTTCCTTTAGTTCCATTGAGGGGCCGGCAGAAGTGGAAGGGCAAGCAACTTTTCCGGAGAAGGAGATGCAGAGAATTCTTCTGCCAAGGAATCTATTCTGAGGAATCCCAGGGTGCTGGTTTATTGCAGACCCACAAGTCCTTTGAGGGGTTTCTTTACAAGTGTCACGGACCAAATTAAAATGACTGCTTCCCACAAGTGGCCTTTCAGGTGCAGCATTTTTTAAAATATGTCCCAAACCGAACATAATATGTTAGACCGCTATCACCTTTTGAGACGGGAGGAGATTTCTAGTCTTTTTTTTTTTTTTTTTTTCAAGTTTTGTCCAGGCGGTAGCATACCCCTGTTATAATGGATTAAATGGATGAAGTAAATTAAAAATCCCATTATTTCCAGTTTGATTACAGGTAGGAAGCAGTCTTTCTGTCAGCAGCTTCTGGGAGGCTTAGACTTGTTTTTTTTCTAGAGACAGTAACAGTGCCAATCTTTTTAAGTGTGATCCAGTAAATTATTTTTAGTACAAACAAAGCCATCTTGGTGTCTGTAAGTGTGAGCTATGGTGAACGACAAGCGCTGTGATCTTTTAGAATGTCAATATTACTTTGACAGTTGGGTCTTTACCTGGTTTATTGATTAATTTAATTACAGTGTATGTGCTTCCTATATTTTGCTGGGTGAGGCGTACCTTTCTGGAGGGCATTGAATTGTTGTTTTAGGTAAGTGTGAAGTTGCATTTTAAAAAGTTTTTATAACAGGTTTGTAAAAAACGTCTGGGCTAATAGTTTTGACAATCTTGGCCTTTTAATCCTTTCATTACCAGAGATCATTGATGCCTATATGACCGGGTCAAATTTAGCATTACTAGCATGTGTCAGGTAATAAATCTATAATCGGCTTGCATACCTAAATAATTTGTATATATTTTGAACTGCTTAATGGCCGCCCCACGTACATATACTGCGGCAGGGAGGCCCTTAAGGCCCAAAATCACGTACCTGTACATGATTTCTCGGCTACGGGGGGCGCACCGCCAGAGCCCCGCTTCCGCTGTGATTGAACACAGTTGGAACCAATCGCCAGAGCCCCGCTTCCGCTGTGATTGAACACAGTTGGAACCAATCATTTGTGTGATATCCTAATCAGAAGATTTTGTTGGTTATATCGGGTAATGTGTTTAATTATGTAAATGTTGCATTGGGAAAAAATACAGGAACATAAATCAAGCCACCTGCTTTTCTTCAGAGGTGAGGCAGAACGGCGGTCTGCCTATGTAAACAAGGCAGACCCCTGTTCTGTGAGGGAGGAAAATGGAGATCTTGGGTTTCTGCTAAGCAGAAACACGGATCTCTATTTTCCTCCAGTCACAGCATTCCCCCCCACAGTTAGAAATCACTCCCTAGGACCACACCTAACCCTTTGATCGCGCCTGATGTTAACCCCCTTCCCTGCCAGTGTCATTTATACAGTGACAGTGTGTTTTTTTTAGCACTGATCACTGTATTGGTTTCACTGGTCCCCAAAAAGTGTCACTTAGTGTGTGATTTGTCCGCTGCAATGTCTAAGTCCCGCTAAAAATTGCTGATCGCCGCCATTACTAGTAAAAACAATAAAAAAAATAAAAAGTCCATAAATCTATACCATAGTTTGTAGACGCTATAACTTTTGCGCAAACCACTCAAGATACGCTTATTGGGATTTTTTTTTTACCAAAATGTAGCAGAATATATATTGACCTAAATGGATCAAGAAATTATATTTTTTACCTCTTTTTATTGAATATGTTAGATAGCAGAAAGTAAAAAAAAAAAAAAAAGTACTAGTTACTTACCGGTAACTGTCTTTCTGGGAAATCTTCCAGGACGGCACACCTGAGAGATGAGAGGCTCCTCCCCACAGAAAACACAATCAATCAACAGCTGTTTTAAGTCCCCACCCTTCCCCTTGATCCTCAGTTTGTAGAGAAGTAACTCCTGAACCTGGTTCACAAGGGAAATCATTCCTCATAGGCACTCACCTTCTAGTGTTCTAAAATGTTCCCTCCTCCAACGGGTGGGAAGTAGGCCTGCCGTCCTGGAAGATTTCCCAGAAAGACAGTTACCGGTAAGTAACTAGTACTTTTCTCAAGTCATCTTCCAGGACGGCACACCTGAGAGGATAAGCAAGTACCTCAGGCCTACCTTAGGTTGGGACCACTGCAAGACCCTCTTGGCGAACCTCGGTTCTGCAGTGAGCTTTACCTTCACTCCATATGCTTGATGAAGGTATCTTAGCTGGATCATGCTGCTGATCTGCCGGTCTACTTCACCGATGTCCCTGCCTTCTCTGCTTCGGATGCAGGATCTAGGTGGAGTGGGCTCTTAAAGATGGAATCAGAAAACATGTTAAACTTGTAGGTTATCAATGTTGCCTGTCACACATCTAACAATGGCCTATTGTGCCTATAGGTGCTGCTTAGAACCACTAAAAAGATTAATCAGAGACCTGTGTTGTAAGACAAGTACACTACATTGATCAATAAGGGGGCCTGTCTTAACACAACCCTGTCCAGGGAAATAAAACTGCCAAAAAAAGGGTGTCCCTGACAGACAACCTTTTTTGTTAATTTTTATCTTTACGTCAGCAAAGACTGAAGGGAAACCTACTTAAGGGAAATAGATTGACAGAAGCTTAATCCCTGGGTTTAAGGCATGCCCAATCTATAGTTTTACTTACTACTGAGAGCCTACTCAGGAGATTAACATTCATAGCAGGAGTAGAACACTCACATTGCTACATCTAGTTTTGCTAGAAGGGCAAAATGAAGGCCATGCACCGAGCTGTAACCTATTTGGTCGGGTATACATCTTTATACTTCATCTTCAGACCATAATACTCCCCTGAACAGAACGTCCTAAGTTCTTATTAAACAGGGTGATTCATTATCGCCTTCCTCCAGTGACCCATAACCCTACTGGGCTTCAACCCTAGGAAATGGCTCTGGCATCCCTGAATGTAAGGGGTCGAGGCTTTCTGATATGCGACATCTGCAGCCAGAACTCCTGGCCCTTCCACAGAAGAGAAGGCTGAAATACAAAAGGTGATGCATGTATTATTAATATCACAAATAAAAAGACCATAGATTGTGGACATAGCACAATAGATTTAGACGGAAAGGACACAAGCATAGACAACAATGTTGTGCATTTGAGTGTGACTAGCTAAACCAACATATCAAATATGGGAAGAGACCCAAATCTGAACCTCAATGTAGACAAACAGTCCTTACAGTCTGGTTTTCTGATGTGCGGCCAATATGTAAGCATTAAGACACAAACCCTAAATGCTGCACATTTCTGAAGTGCAGCTAGCTAGGTCATAACTGGTAAATACAGAAAGGACCGGAACCCCCTTTACAGTGGTGTTTTACTGATGTACAGCAAAGAAAAAAAAGGGGGGGGGGGAAGGCCGGAGGCCAAATGGGACTTTAAATGAGGCAGCAGACAGGTTGGAGTAAGGTCAAAAATGTGTACAAGTTTATTGGTAAAAAATTCTGGGTATACAACACATGTAAGGGTTACGTGTGCATGCCCACAGACCATAGCCTACATGAATGCATGTGTAGACAAACAATCAAAGAAAGTATATCTAACCATATAAAACTGTAGCAAATATACACTGTACAATAGATGCATAGATATATGCTGGGGTGCACAACACACATGATGTGAAAGGTGAGTATGAAAAATAAAAAATAATAAAATAATGAGGTACATCAAAATATTGATCAATATCAGATCCAATTAAAAGCCCAGTGGCTGCATCCTTGGTGCCCGACGCATTTCTGTGAATACACTTCTTCAGGGGCGGATGCTACAGGATTTCTGAAATTACAAAATATGAAGCCATCAAAAAATGAAAAATAAAAATAAATGCAACCAGAAAGGACAATATGTCAATTTCTGGGTACTCACGATGTAGCCAGACTGTGGTACAGGGCAAGGACTGGGCAAGGAATATGCTCTCCCCCGGAGCTGGGGTGGCAGGTACTCAAGCGCAGGACAGGCGCACACCGGCATCATCCCCAAAGCACAACCAACATCTCCATAACAAGGCCAATCATGGGGGTAGACAAGGATCTAAAATGAGTAAATAGATCCATGAAGATGATCAAAGTACTGGCACTTAAAAGTAAGGGGAGTAAGAAATCGTAATATGGTCATAGAGTATTACCTTGGAGGTGCTTGAAACCAGAGCTGACCACCACTGTGGCGTCTGCATTGGTGTAGGAAGGAGAGGGGAATGTGCCCGGGGCGATGCCTGATATGCGTCCCGACCGCGCCGGTGATTGCCACCGACGTCACGCTGCGGGCCGACAGTGCGTGGGGCGGGGCCCCCTGCTCGGCGGCAGGGACCCGCCCAGGCTGACGCAATTGCGTACAGCTACGTCGGCCACAGATGGAAAAACAATGCGCCCGTACAACGGCGCCAGCTGGTGACGTCATGCGCAGGAGCATTGCGTGGCGCCGATGCGGTGTGGGCACCCACCCGATCCCCCACACCAAACCAGCCCTAAAACCAAGGGGGCGGACGTGGGGGGGATGGGGAGGGCACGCAGAACGCATAGCAGTTCCGGGAGAGAAACAACCCAAAGCCCAGAACCCAGCCACCACACTGGATCGTGCAAGGTGCGCCCAAAGTTGGAGCAACATGTAGTTGCACACAACTATGTGTGCGGACCATTGAGGTACACTGCCACACATAAATCAACCCCAACAATGGCCAGCAGGGGATAACTGCTTAGCAAACTGTCTACTGCCTCCATCCCTATTGAAATTTAACTGATGTACAGCAAAACAAGGCCATAAAGATAAGACAGTATTTATGACGAACCACCAAGTACAGTTATAAGACAATCCTTTCTGTTATGCAGTTCTGTAGTGCAGTTACATAGAACCAACACAGAAAGAACACAGGCAACCTACAGCATTGTGTTTTTCTGCAGTGCCATAAGGTCAGGCAATCTGAAACAAAGCACCAACAAGCTTCAATGTTGAGTATTTCTGCTGTGCAGCAACATAAAAAACAGAAACAACAGACAGCTTTTACAGCTGCGATCTTTCTGGTCTACTGCAAAATAAGGCAATAACTCCACAATGAGTATTCCTGTTGCGTAGCAAACCCTCAACCAGAAGGGACAGATAAGCTTAGGATTCCCACCCCGTGCGACCCAACCTGCGACTTGAGACTGCAAGACGCATGAGAAGTCATATACTATGGCTTCCAAAGGGTACCATTCGTGACTGTGCGACTCCAGCAGTCCCTGCTTATGGAACCACAGACCTCAAGATTACACAGGTCGCAGGAAAAGCAATTTTCAGGTCAAACAAGCAAGGGATCCCCATGCTGTGGCTCCCTGGAGGAGTGCAGCCAACAACCACCTGCTGTGTATCCCTAAGAAACAGCAAGGAAGATCAATGAGAAACACCACTTAATGCTGTGCCTTTCTGATATACGGACGATAAGGCAGTAAATATAGGACATACAGGACACAAACAATGTTCAATCTTTGTGTATGTCTGATGTGTAGCAATATACCAATACTGAGCTGAGATGCCACCACCCTCAATGTGTTTCCCTGCTGAGCAGCAAAAACAAATCAGAAAAAGACAAGCAATCTTCACTGCTGTGTCCTTTCTGATATGCAGCCAATAAGGCAGTAAATGTAAGACATAAAGGACAGACAACCTTCAATCTTGTATATGTCTGATGTGCAACAACAATTTTGAATAGAGATAGCACATCCATATTCAAGTGATTTGGCATGCGACTCAACATGTCAAATCGCATGCCTAAAATCGGCAGCCATTGCCGTTAATAGCACTGTCTTAATCGGCACAACGCCACTTTGTGGTGCTGCACCAATTACCAAAGGCAGTATGTGTGCTACCCCTGGCACAGGTTCAATTTGTATTTCCCAACAAATCAGGACCATCAATTTTCACTGCTGCCTTTCTGATAAGCAACCAATAAGGCAGTAATGCAGGACACAAAAAAACCCACAGACAGACCTCAATCTTGTATATCTCTGATATGCAACAATATAACAATTCTGAATAGAGATAGCACATCCATATTGAAGTGATTTGGCATGCGACTCAACATGTCAAATCGCATGCCTAAAATCGGCAGCCATTGCCGTTAATAGCACTGTCTGAATCGGCACGATGCCACTTTGTGGTGCCATACCGATTACCAAAGGCAGTATATGTACTACCCCTGGCACAGGTTCAATTTGTACTTCTGTTATGGAGCCCAACAAATCAGGACCATCAATCTTTCCTGCTGCCTTTCTGATAAGCAAACAATAAGGCAGTAATACAGGACACAAAAACCCCACAGACAGACCTCAATCTTGTGTAGGTCTGATGTGCAGCAATATAACAATTATGAGCAGAGATGTCATCACCAGACTCAATGATGTGCATTTCTGCCGTGCGGCAAAAAAACAGAAAGTACAGACTACCTTCCCTGTTGTATTTTTCTGATCTGTAGCCAAACAAAGCAGTACCTTTAGGATATAAAGGACACCAAACAAGCTTCAGTGCAGTGCATTTCTGATGTACAGCAATATACCCCGTATGAGCAGAGATGTCACAAATCTCAATGTTTTTTTTTGTTGTGCCACCAAACACCAAAGCAAGGACAAACCTTCACTACTGAGGTCTACTGGTGAGCAGCCAAGGAGTCATGGTGTATCCCTTTATGAAATAACCAAACAGGGGCAATTTATTTCATAGGCATAGCTTGGCTGTAGATACTAACCCTTCACCACCAGTGAAGGAACAAATCCTAAAATGGTTGGACACCTTACTATAGTAGCTGTTGTCCTATCTTACCTCCGTAGACTGAGCAAATGCTAGCCAGCTCATACACGGGTGGGGCTGATCAGTAACTAAAGTCTCAATGAGCCCAGCCCTAGAGACCAATTTAAGACCTCTAGAAAGGGTGGTTACCAATTTAGCCTGGAGGTAAATAGCCACCTGCAGGCCTTAAACAAGCAATCATGTAGCTATCTAGCTCTTGCATATGTTTGCACAGAAAATCCTTAAAGGATCTAGGAAGCGATTTTTGGTAAATCGCCTTTAGATCTGTCACTGAGTGGACTGTAGCCCAAACCAAAAGAAAGGTTTTTCTTACCTCCTGCACTATAATATAACCACAGTGTAAAGGTGGAGTGGGAGGTTGGAGCTTATGAAAAGTTACCCATAGCAAGCAACCCCCAAAAGGAGGATCTGTCACAAGGGAACCCCAACTGTGCCACACAGAAGCTTGGTCCCTGCCGCATCGTTGAAAGTTAGGTCAGCTTTTAAGCATCTTGGAGCAACTTCAGATTCCTAGCAGCTGGGTTAATAGGGCCAGATAACCTAGTGCACCTGCTGAGCAGGGGATCTTACTCCTGAATCCTTCAACCATTGCATCATTAATAACTTGTTCAGTGGTATACCTGGCCAGTAAGGAACTCTTTGTTCTACCAGGTCACCCCCTTTGCTATATTCACCCCCTACTAATGTACCACAACGGGGCATGTAGGGAGAGGCTGGCAACCTACTGTTGTGATAACCACAGTGTCTCTCTATAAGAGGGAGCTGTGGCTGGTGGTTTTAGCAGTAGCTTCTGGACTATTTTATTATGCAGACCCCAGGTCCTGCACTGCACCACTCAATATATACAGGGGGAAGGGGAAGAAATGCCTTACCTACCTTCTTCCCATCTGAGGTGGTTTAGGCACACTCGCTCCTCTGCACCACTTGTCCACCATACAGCATCTCTGATGTAAGAGGGATCTGTGGCTGGTGTTTTTAGCAAAAGCTTCTGGGCTATTTGAATCCAGACCCCAGGGGAGATTATCTCAAATGCCCAGAAACCATCTGGCTGGGATTGGGGATTTTGCAGCTAAATTCCCAAGGTAAAGAAAGTACTCACCGTTGTCGTCTTCCCCTTTTGCCACAGCCACCGGGCTTGCTTTTCCATCCTTATGGTCCACACGCAAGGAGGATAGCCGCCAAAGTGCCCCCCCAACTGCTGTGTCCTGCACTGTTAGGTTAGGCTGTGTCCTGCACTGTACCAGTCAGTATATACACATGGGGGGGGGGGGGGGGCAATGCCGTACGTTCCTCATTCCATCTGAGGTGGTTTAGGCAGACATCCACCATAGTGAACTGGTGCCTCCTCGAAAGGAGGATGTGGGCGCCTGCTCCTGCTGACTCTCAGCCTTCCCTCCTGGATAAGAAAGCGGGTCGTTCAGGCAGTGCCCTCCCCAGCAGCCCACGCAAGCTACCAGGGGCCCAGGAGTCAGGGGATACGATCCCCCTGGAAAGAACCGACGGGCAGCATCCCCGTCTGAATGGATGCCCGGACAGGTAAGGGGGTAGACAGGATAAAGGCCCCTGAAGTTCTGGGGACACCATGGTACCCAGTGGCCTTCAGCTCTCAGGGGGGCTCTTCCAGTTTCTGCTGCCCCCCCTGAGGAAAGGATAGGGGAACCCCCCAGGAAGGATAAATATATCCTGCCAGACCCAGAGGCTTCCCAGGCATTTGGTCCGGCTCCCAGGGGGAGACCACCAGCCCCAGGCTTCGGGTCATTTGGAAAAAAACATACAGTTTCGCTGTGTAGGGAGAAACGCGATCAAAAACTGAGGATCAAGGGGAAGGGTGGGGACTTAAAACAGCTGTTGATTGATTGTGTTTCCTGTGGGGAAGAGCCTCTCATCTCTCAGGTGTGCCGTCCTGGAAGATGACTTGAGGAAAGTTTTTTTTTTTTTTTTTTTTCTAAATTGTCTGTCTTTTTTTGTTTATAATGCAAATAATAAAAATTGCAGGGGTCATCAAATACCACCAAAAGAAAGCTCTATTTGTGGGGGAAAAAAAGCACATCAATTTTATTTGGGTAAATCATCGCACGACCACGCAATTGTCAGTTAAAGCAACACAGTGCCGTATCGCAAAAAATGACCTGGTCAGGAAAGGGCGGGGGGTGTGTAAAACCTTCCGAAGCTGAAGTGGTTAAAGACCTAAAAGGCTTTTATTTGATTATGTGATACAGTTGTAGTAAAAATGCAGTGTGCTGTTTTAATATTAGGCTGACTTTTTACCTTTTTTAGTTAATTTATTATTCATTTTTTTGAACGGTGCAACTGTATCTGATAGACTAAGAAATAGCCAGTACCACAGATAAACACTACAGTGGTCATCTGCATCTGATCCGTTTCAGAGCTGACATAGTGGTGATCACATACGTAACCACTCTGATTCCCGATTGTTAGCTTGGACTTATTTCTCAAACTTGGCTGTCAATGATACAATCAGCCACGTGAATTGTTGGGTTCTGGCTCTGAAAGGGGAGGATTTTAATGAAGGTATCTTCGGCATGGGGCTCATGGTGGTGAACATTGGTAAATAGATCGGGGGCAGGAAGGGCGTTAATCACCCCATTGAAGAATATTATCCTGGCCATAGTCAGAAGCTTTATCCCCTCTATAAAGTCCTTATAAAAATGTACACACTTGTTGAATGTAGGGCTGAAACAACTAATCGATTAATCGACAACTAATCGATTATGAAATTAATCGATTACTATTTTCATAATCGATTAATCGGCCAGTAACATAATGGGGTTAAAAATAATAAAATTAGCTCTTTTATAGTACAAAAAGAGCAAATAATCGCTACTGTAAATATTACTTTCACAGTTCTACAGTAAAAAAATGAACCCCTTACAGTAGCGATTATTTGCTTTTTTTGTACTATAAAGGGCTCATTTTATTTTATTTTTTTTAACCCCATTATGTTACTAAACGTCTTAGACCTGGTTCACATCTTTGTGTTTTTTGGTGCTTTATGCAGAAACACACTACAGTTCATTTAACATGGTTTCCTATGGGACACGTTCACATCTATGCTTTTTTTCAGCCGCTGCGTATTTGGAAAGGGTCAAGGACTTTTTTTTTTAAACGCAAAACGGTGCTTTTTTGGTTTAATATACTTCAATGGAGAAGCTGCAGAAAAGCATGTAATGCGTTTTTGCAGCAATTTGTATTTTTTAATCTGCCCAACAACAAATTGGCCAAAAAACTGTATTTCTCCCCTCGTCTTTCAGGACAGCACCTGGAGAGAGCGCAGCTCCACCCACTTTTCCCAGGAAACACTGCAGTCAGTTTTTTCTTTAAAGACCGGACACTTCCACCATGGCCTCAGTTGTAGTGTTTCCTCCGCCATGGTGGAAGCGCTGCAGGGAGCCAGGGGTGTGCTGCGCTTTCTCCAGGTGGAGAGAGTAGGGGGCATACCGGTATGCTGTTTTTCTTCTGACAGGCCAGCCAGCTTCCTCCCTTACGTGTGGGGGTTGCTCCGGCATCCTCCCCTCTTCATACCCGGCGAGGGTCAGGCTTCTGGGGGTCCCCGCTCCTTTAGACCAGGGGCTAGGCTGTGGAGGAACGGCATCTCCTTTTTTATCCCCAAAGCCTCAGCCTTCCGGGTTCCGGTGGCGAGCGCGTCGCTACGGCCGGGGGCGGGACCTCTAGCGGCGCGACGCGGCTTCCGGTTCCGGCCGCTGGAACGCAGGAGGAGAGGGCGGCCTCGTACGGCTGACATCATTTCCGGCCCTCGCATCGGCGAGCGGACTGGGAAGTTTCAAATACAGGCACCGAGCGCCATTGTAAATCCTGACAGCATGGAGGAGGAACAATCGGCGGTGGCAGGAGCAGGAGCCACACAAGTCAGCCAGGCCCAGGTAAGCGGGGACGGCGGTCTCTGTAGCTTACTGTAGAGGCATGTTTTAGTTCCCTCTTTGTTAGAATTTGTTTAAAGAGCCTGCAACACTCTTCCTGTGTTTTGAGTCAGGAAGTAAGTGTGTTAATAGTTGTGAAGTAGATCTGTGGGGGGATTTACTGGCTGATGTTAAATAGAGGGGTTAAAGCGTTGGCACCTCCATTTTTTTCTTCAGCCTTATTGTTTTTCTGTAGATAATACGGTTTGTTTGCTTATGTATTTCAGAAGGCAAAAGAAAAGGCAAAGCATTCCTCTTTTTCTCTTAAAAAGAAATGCCCATCTTGTAAAAATGTGCTTAAAGAGTCTTGGGCTAAAGTGTTATGCAAGGGTTGCATTGCAGACTTGGTGAAAGAGGAGACTACTCCTAATACACCTGTGGCTCAGCAAGATTTGCTGAGCTCTTTCAGAAAAGATTTGGCTGATACGTTTGAGTCATTTAAATCTTATCTTGACAAGCGGCCAGCTGCAAGTAGCAGCTCAGTACCTCGTTCTCAGTCTTCTGACTCTGCTTACAGAGGGGGCAGTGACTCTGAAGAGGAGGAGCGTAGTGCGGCTACAGAATCTGAGGAAGAAGCAGAGGAGGAGAAGGAATCTTCTTCCTCTGCCTCTCGCTATAAATTATCTCTAGAGGAGGTGGACGATCTATTAAAAACTATCCACACTACTCTAAATATTACAGAAGATAAAACCCTGTTGTCACTACATGACAAGATGTTTCAAGGCATGGGTGAAGTGAAGCACAGGGTGTTTCCGGTGCACAAGTTTCTGTCAGAAACAATAAAGAGGGAATGGAAGGACCCAGAGAGGGCCCCTTTCTTTTCTAAATCCCTCAAGCGCAGGTTTCCCTTTGAAGAGGATAGCACCCAGGTCTGGAACAAAAAACCAAGACTGGATGCAGCTTTCTCTCAGGTGTCGAGAAACACCGACCTTGCGTTTGAGGATATGGGTATCCTTAAGGATCCCATGGATAAAAGGGCTGACTCCTTGCTAAAGAAAGCTTGGGATTCCACCCTAGCAAATTTAAAGCCAGCTATGGCCGCAACAGTGGTGGCCAGAAACTTAGAGCATTGGCTGGACCAACTAAAAACTCATGTTGAGGCAGGTACCCCTCGTAAAGATCTTTTGGAGACTCTACCGGTGCTACAGAAAGCTGTAGGATACATAGCAGATGCATCAGCGGAATCAGTTAGGATGTCAGCCAGATCCTCTGCCTTAATTAACTCAGCTCGTAGAGCTCTTTGGGTCAAAACTTGGACCGGCGATACTGCCTCAAAGACCAAGTTATGTGGTCTACCCTTTGAAGGGGATTTGGTTTTTGGCCCAGGTCTTGAAGCCATTCTTGAAAGAACGGCGGACAAGAAAAAGGCCTTTCCCATTAAGAAAAAAGTGGTTCCTCAGGGCAACAAGAATTTTCGTCCTGTTCGGAAAACCTCAGACTCAAAGGAGACAGGATATAAAAGACCTTGGAGGTCTCAGAGAGGTAGGGGCAAGTCAGGAGTACTATTTCGCCCCCCTACCCCAAATACAAATAGCCAGTGACTGTCCTCCGACTGTGGGAGCAAGGTTAAGAACCTTCATTCCACAGTGGCAGAGGATAACAGACAGTCCGTTTATCCTCAAGACTATTATAGAGGGTTACGGACTGGAGTTCGCCCAACCCCCTCCGGTTCGGTTTTATATAACTCAGGCTCCCAGAGACCCAGAAAAGCTTACAGCAATGTCTGCAATTCTACAGGAATTAATTCAGCAAAAGGTGATAATAAATGTTCCCCCCAAAGAAGTGGAACAGGGGTGCTATTCGCACATCTTTCTGGTAAAGAAGCCTTCAGGCAAGTTCAGACTAATTCTGAACCTGAAGATTCTCAACAGAGCGGTCAGATACAAGAAGTTCAAAATGGATACGATCTTTTCAGTAAAGGGTCTCCTGACCCTGAACTGTTTTATGGTATCCATAGACCTGAGAGATGCATATCTCCATGTGCCTATAGCCCCAGCATCACAAAAGCACCTCAGATTTGCAATCGGGATGGAAGGGTCTATCATACATCTTCAATTCAGAGCTCTTCCTTTTGGACTGTCATCCTCTCCGAGGATATTCACAAAGATTCTGGCGGAGGCCTTAGCCCCTCTCAGAATAGAGGGAATCTCGATTGTCCCATATTTAGACGATCTTCTATTATTTGCCAAAACAAGGCACATATTAGAGAAGGATCTGCAAAGGACAAGGAGTCATCTGGAGAGCCTGGGTTGGTTAATAAACAAGCAAAAATCGAACATGATTCCATCGCAGACAATAAAGTTTCTAGGTTACACTATCGATTCCATACAGGAGAGAATCTTCCTCCCCGAGGAAAAGATAGTAAAACTTCAGAATGCTGTAAAAAAGACCCAGACAAACCTGCCGATTTCTATCAGGGCAGCGATGTCCGTCTTGGGGCTCCTTACTGCATCAATACCAGCAGTACAGTGGGCATGTTTTCTTGCAAGGGATCTTCAACAGACAATTTTGAAAAATTGGTCCTATGGAGAGTCCCTAGAAAAAATGATTATAATATCCCCCCGAGTTCAGAGGAAGCTCTGGTGGTGGAGGAGTCACTCCAATCTGGACAGGGGCCTGCTCTGGTGTTTTCCCCAAGAGAGGAGATTAACAACGGATGCGAGTTCCTGGGGTTGGGGCGCCCACCTGGAAGGACAGATGGCTCAGGGGAACTGGACAAACAGGGAGGCCAGGAGGTCCTCCAATTGGAGGGAACTAAGGGCTATTCTCTTAGGACTATGGGCTTTCGAGAAAATAGACCTGAGAGATGCATATCTCCATGTGCCTATAGCCCCAGCATCACAAAAGCACCTCAGATCTGTCCTTCCAGGGTCATCATGTTCAAGTATTATCAGACAATGCCACAGCAGTGGCATATGTTACAAGACAGGGAGGCACGAGAAGCAAAGTCTTGCTAGCCTTGTCCCTTCAGATGCTATCCTGGGCAGAAAACAACCTAGCGGTACACTTAAAAGGAGAGCTGAATCTAGTAGCCGACTTTCTAAGCAGAGAAAGGATATTAGAGGCAGAGTGGAGTCTAAACAAGGAGGTATTCCAAAAATTAACAGATAAATGGGGAATTCCTCAGATAGACCTGTTCGCATCCCACAAGAATTCAAAGGTTAAGG
The DNA here is from genome assembly GCF_042186555.1 of Aquarana catesbeiana. NCBI lineage: Eukaryota > Metazoa > Chordata > Amphibia > Anura > Ranidae > Aquarana > Aquarana catesbeiana. The sequence goes on along the minus strand of NC_133327.1, from coordinate 511,056,686 downwards.
CCTAATATTCACTAAGCAGGCAAGATCAGGCGAGAGGATTGGACGCGCTGGCACAGCCGTGGAACTTCAACTTGTGCTACGCCTTTCCCCCCTTTCAAATGATCCCTTTGGTTTTAAAGAAACTACAACGAGAGACCACAAGTATGATCCTAGTGGCTCCGTTTTGGCCCAAGGTTTGCAGCTATACAGAGGATGGCAGTGGAACCACATTGGGTTCTTCCACTTCGAAAAGATCTCTTAACCCAGGGACCCCTTCAGCATCCAAATATCGACCAGCTCAAGCTGACGGGGTGGTTACTGAAGAGCAGATTCTAAAAAGAAAAGGCTTCTCAGATAAGCTGGTGTCAACCCTGTTAAGTAGCCGAAAGAAGGTTACCAGAGGTATTTATTTTAAAACATGGAGGCGGTTTAATTCCTGGTGCATGACTAAAGAATGTTCACCACAGGAATTGCCCTCAATATTAGAGTTCCTCAATGAGGGTATGGAGATGGGGCTGGCAGCCAGTACCCTGAAAGTCCAGGTGGCTGCTTTGTCGGTTTTTCTTGAGAGAAAGTTATCTCAAGAGACATTTATAATTAGATTCTTCTAAGCATTGGCCAGGCTTAGGCCGGTACCTTTTAAATCTTTTCCTAAATGGGATTTATCACTGGTGCTTCAAGGGTTGATCAAAACAACTTTTGAGCCCCCAGAGGAAGCGACTATAAAATTATGGATGCTCAAACTAGTTCTTTTGGTAGCAATTACCTCGGCTAGAAGAGTAAGTGAGTTGCAAGCTCTATCTATAATAGAACCCTTTTGCTTTATATTTCCAGACCGGGTAGTGCTGAAAACTGACCCGGGTTTCTTGCCAAAAGTTGCAACCTTTTTCATAGGGCACAAGAGATAGTTTTACCTACTTTTTGTCCTACACCATCCAACTCTAAAGAGGAGGCTTTTCATACTCTGGATGTGAGAAGATGTTTACTTCATTATTTAGAGATCACGAGAGAGTTTAGGAAGGCAAATTCTCTTTTTATTCTTTTCTCTGGATCGAGTAAGGGTCATTGTGCTTCCAAAAGCACTATAGGCAGATGGCTAAGAATGGCGATCAGTGAAGCCTATAAGGCTTCAGGGGCTGATCCTCCCACAGGGGTAATGGCCCATTCAACAAGGGCAATAGCAACGTCCTGGGCGGAAAGAGCAGGGGCTTCTCCAGGTCGGATCTGTAAAGCGGCCACGTGGACAAGCTTCTCCACCTTCACCCGCCACTACAGGTTGGACTTGCTATCAGCAGCGGAACAATCGTTTGGCAGGAAGGTCCTGCAGGCGGTGGTCCCACCCTAGAGTAAGTACTCTTTTATCATCTCCAGGTGCTGTCCTGAAAGACGAGGGGAGAAAAACCCTAGTTAGACTTACCGGTAACGGTATTTCTACGAGTCTTTCAGGACAGCACCGATGACCCGCCCTAATTGTTTTGTAACATGTGGTGTTATTGCTATGTTCTGCTTATCTAATTTTAGCATGGCTGGAGGTACTCTGTGAACAACTGAGGCCATGGTGGAAGTGTTCGGTCTTTAAAGAAAAAACTGACTGCAGTGTTTCCTGGGAAAAGTGGGTGGAGCTGCGCTCTCTCCAGGTGCTATCCTGAAAGACTCATAGAAATACCGTTACCGGTAAGTCTAACTAGGGTTTTTCTCTTCTAATAGTGTATACAGTATATCTCCTCTAATAGTGTATATACAGTATATCTCTTCTGTCTGTTATTCTCAGAGTGGATTCAATATTTTGCTCCCTAACCATATAGCTGGTTGTTTATATTTACCACTGCATAGAGAGATTTAAGAATAAATTGCTTTTTTTAAAAAAACTTTACATATTAACTAAATTATACACCACAGTTTTTTTTTTTTTTAAGGTTATTAACCGATTAATCGACCAACTAATCGATTATGAAAATAATCGTTAGTTGCAGCCCTAGTTGAATGTGTAAGCACCTTAGTAGTCCTTGCAGATTTGCTTACACAGATGGTATATATAGAATATAAGCCCCTTAACTTTTCTGGAAGCAAGAAATTAGGTTTAATGCTTTTAGAGGAGTATAATTAACTGACTTCTCATGGCTTAGTTTACCACAGTGAGTGTGCAAAAATGTAGATCCACCCAAAGCTCGAGCTGTGCTCTTAGGTTATGTACATACTATTCTGTCATATGCTAATAGTACCTTTTTTGTTTTTAGAAGATTGGTGAACTGCCAGGCTAGATATGTGGTATATATTATGTCCTGTACAAAGTGTAATAAAACAGCATGTAGGCAAAATGACAAGATGATTTTGTGACGAATGATGTGATCACCTCTCCAATATTAGGACTTACAAGAGAAAGAATGTAGCGAGTCATTTCGTAGAACAACATGGATCTAAACTGGACAATGATACAGCCCAGATTATGGAGGGAGTTGAGGGTCCATTAGGGGAGGTGATTGCTTCTCACTGTTAGTTGGACAGGAGGTTTTTTGTATTTTCTCTGTTTGATAATCGTATACCAAAGGCATTATATTTAAAGTAGGATGTAACCCATTATTATAAATAGTGATGAGTTACACAACTTTCCCTTCCCTTTCCAAACCTCAGACAGGTGAAACACATTAGTTGGGTGACCCTGAAGCGAAAGTGTGCCATACTGTCTTACCAAGCATACTCTGTTAGAAATAGTAATGTCTTCTGTGTGTCTTCGGTGTGCGGCCTGTTGTTTGGTATCATATCAACTTACTATTCAGCAACTTTGTCATAAGGTAGCAACCCTTGGAAACTTTCAGCCTGTAGTGGAGTAAATCATTGCATTGCAGTTTCAGAAATGTCTGTTTGAGGCATGGGTCATGTGGCATGGCTTCGCACAGGATGCATGATCTTTTGGGGTTGAGTTACTAGAACTGGAGAGTGCAAAATCTGGTGCAGCTCTGTATAAAAACCAATCAGCTTCCAGGTTTTATTGTCAAAGCTTAATTGAACAAGCTGAAGTTAGAAGCGGATTGTCTACCATGCACAGCTGCAACAGGTTTTTCACTCTCCAGTTTTAGTAAATCAACCCCTCTGTCTGTCTTTTTGTGAACTGTTCCCAAAACTGAATTGCATATTCTAGATGAGGTATTACTAATGATTTGTACAGGGGCAAAATTATCTCTCTCTCCCTCTCTCCCTCTCTCTCTCTACTCGTCAAATTTGTTAATTTTTTTAAATATAACAAAGATTGACAAATTGAATACTTACAAGGATTGTGGTAAAATATTCAAATAGCAATAAAGCTTAAACATGTTGATTTATGAACAGGATGAGTAAAAATGTAATGAATAAACCAAAAAATTTGTTAGAAAATTCCATCAGAAGGAAAAAAGTAAGCTAGTGACTATTGGTTCATTTTGCAGGGCAGTAATAAGGAGATGAATCTAATAGGCATATATTAAAAACAGAAGAGATGATGTGTATGAAAGTACCACACAATAGTAAAAGAAAGATAGAAAACAAAAAATAGGAGTAGCTAGGGAGAAGAGGGTAGAAAAGAGGTGGGAAGCGAATGGGGAGGAGGGGGTTTGGGGGTTACAAGTGGTGATGCGATCCCAAATGAGTAGAAATTACAGTCAAAGCAAATAGTGTAAAATTACCAAGACAATATTAGTGTGTCATCAAAGTCTGGAGGTAAACAATGCTTAACCCAAGGAAGCCAGAGTTTCTCAAACTGACCAATTTGATCTCTTTTGATTACTTCCATTTTAGCATGAATAAGAGTTTTATTAGGTCTGTGTATGGTTTCAGCTAGAATTAAAAATGTAGTTTTCCATGCCTTAGCAATGGTTTGTTTTGCGGCTGTTAGGAACTGTAAAAGAAGGCAAAATTGATTCTGTGTGATCCCATCAGGTTTAATAGGGCTGTAGCAGGATTGGACTGTTTAGGTGTATCAAGGATTTTGGAGGCTAAGTCAAAAACCGCCTTCCAGAATTTTTGGGCAATCCCACCAAATATGAAGTTGAGTACCAGACTCTGAACAGCCACAAAAACCAGCTTCAGGGTAATATAAAGCATATTTTGGTATTCTAATGGGAACCAATTACCAACGGGTTAGCACCTTAAGTTAGTTTCCACAGCAACAACGTTAGAAGAAGCAGACTTAGTGGCGGGGACCATATGCTAGACAATTCAGTAGCATTAAATGACCGATTAAGGTCTAGTTCCCATTTGGAGACATATGAGGGGGGACCAGTGTTAGTAGTAGCTAAAATTTGCTGATAGAGAGAGGAAACAAGTCCTCTAGCATGAGGGTCAGAAATACATTTGTGTTCAAAGCGTGACATCTGGGATAGTTGGGAGTTGGAATTAAGATAAAGTTGGAAAAAATTTTTGATTTGCAAATATCAAACAGTTCCGATTTGAGGAAGTACAAATTTATCACACAAAGTAGGAAAAGAATGTATGGAGGAGGCAGATATCAAATTATATAAACGGGATAATTTAGCTGCATTTAATGCTTTGAAAGAATTAGGAGCGATCCAGGCAGGGTAAAAAGCGTGATTTTTAACAAAAGAATGGAGTGGTAAATGAGATTGAAGGCCAAGAGAAGTTTTGAATCTGTCCCAGATGGATAAAGAATGTTTTGTGATAGGATTGTGAATAAAAGTATGATCAGTTGGTCTTAACTAGGGATGAGCTTCGAGTTCGAGTCAAACTCATGTTCGACTCGAACATCGGCTGTTCGCCAGTTCGCCGAACAGCGAACAATTTGGGGTGTTCGCGGCAAATTCAAAAGCCGCGGAACACCCTTTAAAAGTCTATGGGAGAAATCAAAAGTGCTAATTTTAAAGGCTTATATGCATGGTATTGTCATAAAAAGTGGGGACCTGGGTCCTGCCCCAGGGGACATGTATCAATGCAAAAAAATGTTTTTAAAACGGCCGTTTTTTCTGGAGCAGTGATTTTAATAATGCTTAAAGTGAAACAATAAAAGTGTAATATTCCTTTAAATTTCGTACCTGGGGAGATGTCTATAGTATACCTGTAAAGGGGCGCATGTTTCCCGTGTTTAGAACAGTCTGACAGCAAAATGATATTTCAAAGGAAAAAAAGTAATTTAAAGCTACTCGGGGCTATTAATGAATTGCCGGTCCGACAATACACATAAGAGTTCATTGATAAAAACGGCATGGGATTTCCTCACAGGGGAACCCCGAACCAAAATTAAAAAAAAATAACGGGTGACCCAGCCTCTTTCTGACGTCACGGGGAATGCCACAGGGAAGTCCCCGTCAAGTCCCTGTGCGTCAGAGGGGGGTGGGGTCACCGGGTCGGACGGGAACACCGGAGCAAGAAGCAGAGGATTGGAGGAGGAAGAAACCGAAGGAAGATAGAAGAAAGAAGATAGAAGAAAGAAGAAGACTTTAAATAAAGGATTGTCAAAAACTGTCTCTTGTCATTTTTAACATTTTTGACACTTTTTTTGTGAAATGGTACCATTTCACACAGGGGGGCGGGATCTGGGGGTCCCCTTGTTAAAGGGGGCTTCCAGATTCCGATAAGCCCCCCCGCCCACAGACCCCCACAACCACCAGGCAAGGGTTGTGGGAATAAGGCCCTTGTCCCCATCAACATGGGGACAAGGTGCTTTGGGGGGACCCCAAAGCACCCTCCCAATGTTGAGGGCATGTGGCCTGGTACGGTTCAGGAGGGGGGGGCGCTCTCTCATCCCCTCCTCTTTTCCTGCGGCCTGCCAGGTTGCGTGCTCGGATAAGGGTTTGGTATGGATTTTTGGGGGGACTCCATGCCATTTTTAAAAAAATTTTGGTGCGGGGTTCCCCTTAAAATCCATACCAGACCTGAATTTTGAGGGGGACCCCCACACCATTTTTTTTTTTTTATTTTGGCACGGGGTTCCCCTTAATATCCATACCAGACCTGAAGGGCCTGGTATGGAATTTAGGGTACCCCCACGCCAGTGTTTTTTTTTTTTAAATTTTGGTTCGGGGTTCCCCTGTTGGGAAATCCCATGCAGATTTTATCAGTGAAGAAATTAAATATCGTTGAGCTACTAAAAAAGAATCATATGAACATAGTAGCAGCCAGCATCACCAGTGTAGTAACCGTGTAATGAAAATAAAAGTAAATAAATACAGCGCTAAGTGAGATGAGAGCAGAGGGGTGGGCTAACACCCCTTATATATATAAATTGTGTATAACAACAAATATTTCCACGTGGTAATAATTATACGCCACGACAGATGAAGTGAAAGAACAGACTCCAGTTACTGGAGGCAGTGTCCATAGTGAGGTAAAAGTTCATCAACATAAACAGCGTGATATTTCTAGTGATAAGAGGAGGGAACATATGTGGATGATGTTCAGAATCAAATGGGTGGTCTTCGTGTACTCAGGATCCACACGTAAATAGAAGGGGTGAATACGCTTAACGGACAGGGTGGACACACTCACCATACGGCAGAGTGTCATTCAGGCTTATGGATCAACCGATCCTAGGGGTGCTTGCTGGGAGGCGCTGGTAGTAGGTTCCAATGGTCCCATCTGGGGCAACCGTGGGTAGAAGATGGTACTTTGATCTCCAACGGATGAATGGATTCACCTTCACAGCGAGCAGCCAGCTGGAGGATGCAGCTTTCACCACACCGAATGTGGGTTCATACGGAGAAAGAAAAAGGTCTCCACACAGTGCATGAATCTGTTATATAAGGTTTATTGAAAACCACCAAAAAGAAAAGATTCTTTGCAGACACCGGATAAAATGAGTAAAAAAATAGTGATCACAAGTAAATATAAAAATTGCGTGGTAACAGGACACAGATGGCTTCAGCAACCCGACATGTTTCGGACGATAGTCCTTCTACTGGGGCATACAGCCTTGTGCCTGGCACCACGCTTACATATACAACAATAGAATAATGAAATGACAAACAGCTGTGTGTGCCGCCGCAACTGTGCTAACACCCCTTATATAAGGGGCTAACACCCCTTATATATATAAATTGTGTATAACAACAAATATTTCCACGTGGTAATAATTATTACTTTTTTTACTTTACTATTGTTATTATTTTTATTATTTACTTTTAGATTTTATCAATGAACTTTTATGTGTGTTGTCGGACTGGCAATTCATTAATAGCCGCGAGTAGTTTTAAATGACTTTTTTTCCTTTGAAATGTAATTTTGCTGTCAGACTGTTCTAAACACGGGAAACATGCGCCCCTTTACAGGCATACTATAGACACCCCCCAGGTACGAAATTTTAAAGGAATATTACACTTTTATTGTTTCACTTTAAGCATTATTAAAATCACTGCTCCCGAAAAAACAGCCACTTTTAAAACTTTTTTTTGCATTGATACATGTCCCCTGGGGCAGGACCCGGGTCCCCAAACCCTTTTTAGGACAATACCATGCAAATTAGCCTTTAAAATGAGCACTTTTGATTTTGAACGTTCGAGTCCCATAGACTTCAATGGGGTTCTAACGTTCATGCGAAGTTTTGGTCCGTTCGCAAGTTCTGGTGCGAACCGAACCAGGGGGGGTGTTCGGCTCATCCCTAGTCTTAACCATAACATGTTAGATACTAAAATAGGGTCACAGTAAATGTAAATCTTTGGAAACCACTGCTTGGCATTGCATACTATTATTAATCTTATGATCTACCAGAACACCCAGATCCTTCTTCACCATTGATTTCCCCAGTTATACTCCTCCTAGTATGTATGATGGCGTGCATATTTTTAGCCCCCATATGCATAACTTTTCATTTATCAATATTAAACCTCATTTGCCACATAGTTGCCCAATTAAACAGTGCATTGAGGTTGGCTTGGTGTCATCCGCAAACGCTGAAATGGTACTTTTAATATCAGACTCTATATCATTTATAAATGCATTAAAAAGTAAGGGTCCCAAAACTGAACCTTGGGGTACACCACGTATAACCTTAGACCATTCTTCTGCAATAAAGAGCTGCCTGCTTGCTTGTTAAAAGAGAAGTAAGGTTTTTTTTTTTTTTTTTTTCCAGTTTTATACTGCATCTGTCCCCCGCCGCCTCTGCACTGAGAACCGATCGATCCAACATCGCTGATGGCTCGGTTCTCATAGCTCCTCGAGCAGAGAGCTGCTGACTGTCAATCAGCAGCTCTCCGCTCTGCCCCCCTCCCCACGTTCACTGGAGCACTGAGCTGTGGAGGGGCGGGGAGCAGCTCGCTGAGAGGCTGAGACGGGTATCAGGCAAGGCACCTGGCGGATCCAGACTTTAGTGCCTGGACTGATTCCTGTGACGTCAGCAGAGAGTGGACTTCAGTCCGTTCCTGCTGAAAACGGGTCACAGGAGTGCAACAGGAGTTGCACTCCTGTGACCCATAGGAGAAGCGCAGCCAAACGAGCTCAGGCTGGACTTCTCCTTTTTAAAGTGGTTGTAAAGTCACATCTATTATATTTTTTTATCCTCTCTGTTTTAGGAATATATTAAATACAGTGTTTGTGTGTGTTTTTTAAATTTTAAAGCGAAATACCTTCTTTATCCAGCTCTGCTGTGTGGTCACGTGTCCTCTCTCTGCTCTCCTTTTCGATCTAAGAAGTACAGTGGGAGTGGCTGAGATTCCTCTCTGATGAATGCAAGCTAGCAGAGGGAGTACATATGACCACACAGCATAGCTGCCTGGAGTTCGACTTTTAGTGGCGATGAGTAAACAGGAATACTGATGCTCTATCAAAGCTTCTAGTTTAGTACATTCACATTCTATACCCTTATCTATAAGTTTGCCCACGTTTCCAATTTTATTTGTCATGCTGCTTATGTGCAAGATAAAAGGCTACAAAATTAAACACTAGCAATCCATAGAAAAAAATCATATTCAAGACCCTCTGCCTCACCCAAAAATGCCTACAAGGAAACGCTCCTCAATACCTATGCGAGAAAATAAAACGCTACATACCTAATCGCAGTCTTCAATCAAACGACCAAAACCTCCTCCACGTTCCCAAATCCCGCTACAAATCGAAGGGAGAACGAAGATTCGCAGTCCAAGGACCACGGCTATGGAACAATCTACTGACCAACATCCGTATGGAAGAAAACCATCAGGCCTTCAGGATAAAACTCAAGACCTACCTCTTCTAATAAGCTGGACCCACATGGCGGACCAGGCGCCTTGAGGCGATTCAGTTCACATTTGCATGCAGCGCTATACAAGTCAGTCATTCATTCATTCATAGAAGCAGGACCTCTATATACTGTATTCAAACATAATATTGTACATGACCTTGCCCTTTAAGTATCATTGGGCCTTGAATAAATATTACATTTGCTTTATGGATGTAATTGTACATGGCTAATAAAATGTTTGGATATCTTGTATTGCTTTCAAATCAGATTATACATTGTGGAATCTCAGTAGAGAAATGCTAATCAGTCAAGGCTTTTTTTCCAATGCATTCCACTGTGTGCTGATAAAGGAGATGAGGCAGATGGAAACATATGTGCAAGCATTTTTTTGGCACAGGATGACGTCAGGTGGGCCCACTGCAGAAGAGATTAAAGTATGATTTATGTCAAACTTTGCAGTATGATTTACTGATCTCTCTCTATATTATCTGTGTTATTTTGTATGCATTTTTTCAGGCATCATTTTATTTTGGAACAAGATAGGAAATTTAAACAGTAGTAAGGTACAAAAATTACTGACTAAAACTGTATGTAGTGTATGTAAACCTTAACAATACATTTTGATCATATCCGGCCTTACTTTGTATTGCACACATTATTAAAATCAATAAAAATAATTTAGAATTTACGGGTATGCCACATGATTTACAAAGGGGGGTAAACGTATATTAGTGGGTACCATCATCCTAAATATGAATAAGATCAGAAAATAGAGTTAAAAGAGGAACCAGAGCAAGGACCTCTCCAATAGCGTCCTGCCTCTTTTACAGAGAAAAAAACGGACTATTGCGGTACCATAAAGAAAAGACTTAATTTAAAAAGCATACATTTATTTCAAAACATAGTAAAAAGTCCTACAAGGGACATCAATTGTACATATTCATGATTTTGACATACATAAACAATGATAATTGTTTTACAGCGTTGTTGATACTGGGTTGGTATAGCTAATGCCCACACAAGTACATGGACAAAAATTATATGGTGTGATATTTGCAGACGTGACCTCTACGTTTCGCGGTCACAGCCGCTTCTTCAGGAGGCGTCTGATAGTATATAGTCTATGAAGATGAAAAACAATACAGTATCAACATGACAAAGTACATACATGATTTTACAAAAAATACATGATTAATATTGGAGAATAAAAATAACTTATTGAAAAATATATACCATTAAAAGTGTTTTTTTTTTTTTATATGTTTGATAAGTGTTAAAAGAAAAAAAAAATCTTATCTGCCATGCTGGATTGTAGAGCTGCACGATTCTGGGGAAAAACGAGAATCACAATTTTTTTTACTTAGAATAAAGATCACGATTCTCATGTCGTAACAACATCTTTCATGTTATACAAAAAAATTGGGCTAACTTTACTATTTCGTTTTTTTTTTTTATCCACTTCAGTACAGGGCATTTTCACCCCCTTCCTGCCTAGGCCAATTTTCAGCTTTCAACGCTGTAACATTTTGAATGACAATTGTCGTGTGACGTTGTACCCAAATTTTCCCCCACAAATAGAGCTCTCTTTTGTTGGTATTTGATCACCTCCGCGGTTTTTATTTTTTGCGCTATAGACAAAAAAGATTTTTTACTTTTTGCTATAATAAATATCCCAAATTATTTGAAAAAATAATAATTTTTTCCTCAGTTTAGGCCAATATGTATTCTTCTACATATTTTTGGTTAAACTCGCAATAAGGGCATATTGATTGGTTTGCGCAAAAGTTATAGCGCTTGCAAAATAGAGGATAGATTTATGGCATTTTTATTATTTATTTTTTTTACTAATAATGACGGCGATCTGCGATTTTTATCGTGACTGCGAAATTGTGGCAGACACATCGGACACTTTTGATGCTATTTTGGGACTAATGACACTTATACAGCGATCAGTGCTATAAATATGCACTGATTACCATATGAGTGGCTGAGGAATGTTGTGAAATTTGGCAGACTGCCTGTTTTTTTTATTTTAATTTTTTTTGACAGCTGTGGGCTTGAGCAAAGAACTCTGCATAGAATCGAGAAAATGCTTTGTTAAGCTCGCGAGGGGAAAGAATCTCGATTCATAACGATTAATCGTGCAGCACGACTGGATTGAACTCAGAATTTTGTTACTATGGGTGTCCTGTCCTGTGGTGTAGGGTCATATATATGTATATGTGTTTTGGTGCTCCAGAACACCTACTAATAGGCTAATAGATTGAACGGTTTCTCAGCGTTCAATCTATCCTATGTCTCCTCTCCAGAAAACTTCCTGTGGGAAGCATCTGGAGAGGAGACATAGGATAGATTGAACGCTGAGAAACCGGGGCTGCAGATCCGGGATTCAGGTGACTCTATCCCCCCCCTCACCACCACAGCATTACAGCACTTTACAAGCATTCTGTTACTATGTAAATGTGAGTTGTATGAACTTTGAGCGTTTTTTAAGATTAAACATTTCTTAGACGGTATCACACTATTGTATGCCTCTATTATTCTTCCTATGTGGCATATGCGAGGAGGCTTATTGGAAGTGAACAGGAGAAAACTGGTATCCTCTTAAAGCTGGGCTATTATCAGGAGCAGGAGGTGACCAGGGAGGAGTACCAGCACACAGCAGCCAGTATACTTATAGGAGATAGAAGGATGGTCCAGGATATCTGCTGAAAACATCTTTTGGCTTATTTTCTAAGCCCTTAAGGTGAGGGTACAACTGAAGGGGGAGGAGTGCACATTGCATGAAGACACCTTATCACTTTATATGGACAGTGTTGATTATATTTATATCATTATGGACTGTGTGTGATTCACGGAAAACGAGCACTTTATATTATGATTGGATTATTATTTTACGAGCACTTTATATTATGATTGGATTACTTTGTAATTCACTGTTTTATTATACACATATCATCCAGATTACTTTACAGCATAGGTTGTATTGATTGTTGGTTAGGAGTAGCGCGGCACATTTATATACACTAATCCTGCTTTAAACCTCCTGTTTGGTGTGTTCCTTGGCCTTCATGATGCAGTTTGTTCACTAAGGTTCTCTAACAAACCTCTGAAGGCTTCACAGAACAGCTGTATTTATATGGAGATTAAATTGCACACAGGTGGACTCTATTAACTACCGTAATTAGGTGACTTCTGAATGCAATTGGTTGCACTAGATTTTAGTTAGGGGTATCCGAGTAAAGAGGGCTGAATACAAATGTACGCCACAAATTTCAGATATTTGTAAAAAATATTGTAAACCATTTATCATTTTCCTCCCACTTCACAATTATGTGCCACTTTGCGTTGGTCTATCACATAAACTCACAATAAAATATATTTATGTTTTTGGTTGTAACATGACAAAATGTGCAAAATTTCAAGGGGTATGAATACTATTTCAAGGCACTGTATATAGTATTTGAATAGCCTATTTGTATGTGTTCTGGAGCACCAAAAGACAGATAAATATATATGACCCTACACCACAGAACACCCATAGTAACAAAATTTTGAAATTCAATCCAGTAGAGCTGCATGATTAATCATTCTGAATTGAGATTCTTTCCCCTCGCAATCTTAACAAAGCATTTTCTCGATTCTATGCAGAGTTCTCTGCTCAGGCCCAGAGCTGTCAAAAAAATTAAAATAAAAAAACAGGCAGTCTGACAAGTTTCACAACATTCCTCAGCCGCTGAGCTAACTATAAACATTGTAATGTTTTTTGTTCTTTCAATCAAAGGAATGAGCTTTGGTCTGTAAATGAGGTCAGTTTAACCACTTAAAGACTAAACCTTTTTCTGACGCGTTAAAATCATTATTTTTTGCTAGAAAATTACTTAGAACCCACAAACTATATATATATATATATATATATATATATATATATATATATATATATAATATATAATATATACAGGATTATTATTTTATTTATTTTTACATTATTATTATTTTATTTTATTTATTTTTATTGTCCGTGTGTTTTAGGTGGGATAAAAAAAAAGCAAAATGGGCATGATTGTTTTTCGGCTGTACTACGGGTGCAAACAGCTAACGTGCACATATGTGTTATTGCTGCGATCGTCAGGAGCAGGAGAATTTCATTTGGGGGGTTCTTTGGTGGAAGGTTATGGTAGTAGCAAGAAATATTTTGGGACAGTTTTCCTTTGATAATAAAAAAAACACAAATCAGGAGAATTCCATTATCATTTACCACCAAAAGAAAGCTCAATTTGTCCTGGAAAAAAACAAGGTATAATTCACCTGGATGCACAAAGTAGTTGTGATCTGTACGGTTTTACTAACACGTCAATGTTTCAAAACTGTGATTAGGCATTTAGATTTGCGAAGGGGCTAAGGGAATCAATGGTGCAGCATACAGCCTCCCATTGCAACGAATAACTGTACACTGACATACAGTCTGCATCTAAGGTTGTACATACATGCACGAGTTTGCATATACTAGTGTACAGCCAATCATTGCAGTGGGAGGCTATACGCTACATCTTTGAATGCCTTATGCTAGCTAATGCAGCCTTTTGCTGTTGTGTGCAATCACCGTTTATATACAGTGGGTACAGAAAGTATTCAGACCCCCTTACATTTTTCACTCTTTGTTATATTGCAGCCATTTGCTAAAATCATTTGTTATTTTTTTTTCCTCATTAATGTACACAGAGCACCCCATATTGACAGAAAAACACAGAATTGTTGACATTTTTGCAGATTTATTAAAAAAGAAAAACTGAAATATCACATGGTCCTAAGTATTCAGTCCCTTTGCTCAGTATTTAGTAGAAGCACACTTTTGATCTAATACAGCCATGAGTCTTTTTGGGAAAGATGCAACAAGTTTTTCACACCTGGATTTGGGGATCCTCTGTCATTCCTCCTTGCAGATCCTCTCCAGTTGGATGTCAGATTGGATGGTAAATGTTGGTGGACAGCCATTTTTAGGTCTCTCCAGAGATGCTCAATTGGGTTTAAGTCAGGGCTCTGGATGGGCCATTCAAGAACAGTCACGGAGTTGTTGTGAAGCCACTCCTTATTTTAGCTGTGTGCTTAGGGTCATTGTCTTGTTGGAAGGTAAACCTTCGGCCCAGTCTGAAGTCCTGAGCACTCTGGAGAAGGTTTTCGTCCAGGATATCCCTGTACTTGGCCGCATTCATCTTTCCCTCGATTGCAACCAGTCGTCCTGTCCATGCAGCTGAAAAACACCCCCACAGCATGATGCCACCACCATGGTTCACTGTTGGGACTCTATTGGACAGGTGATGAGCAGTGCCTGGTTTTCTCCACACATACCGCTTAGAATTAAGGCCAAAAAGTTCTATCTTGGTCTCATCAGACCAAAGAATCTTATTTCTCACCATCTTGGAGTCCTTCAGGTGTTTTTTAGCAAACTCCATGCGGGCTTTCATGTGTCTTGCACTGAGGAGAGGCTTCCGTAGGGCCACTCTGCCATAAAGCCCTGACTGGTGGAGGGCTGCAGTGATGGTTGACTTTCTACAACTTTCTCCCATCTCCCGACTGCATCTCTGGAGCTCAGCCACAGTGATCTTTGGATTCTTCTTTACCTCTCTCACCAAGGCTCTTCTCCCCCGATAGCTCAGTTTGGCCGGACGGCCAGCTCTAGGAAGGGTTCTGGTCGTCCCAAACGTCTTCCATTTAAGGATTATGGAGGCCACTGTGCTCTTAGGAACCTTAAGTGCAGCAGAAATTTTTTTGTAACCTTGGCCAGATCTGTGCCTTGCCACAATTTTTTCTCTGAGCTCTTCAGGCAGTTCCTTTGACCTCATGATTCTCATTTGCTCTGACATGCACTGTGAGCTGTAAGGTCTTATATAGACAGGTGTGTGGCTTTCCTAATCAAGTCCAATCAGTATAATCAAACACAGCTGGACTCAAATGAAGGTGTAGAACCATCTCAAGGATGATCAGAAGAAATGGGCAGCACCTGAGTTAAATATATGAGTGTCACAGCAAAGGGTCTGAATACTTAGGACCATGTGATATTTCAGTTTTTCTTTTTTAATAAAAAAATGTCAACAATTCTGTGTTTTTCTGTCAATATGGGGTGCTGTGTGTACATTAATGAGGAAAAAAAATGAACTTAATTGATTTTAGCAAATGGCTGCAATATAACAAAAAGTGAACAATTTAAGGTGGTCTGAATACTTTCCATCCCCACTGTATGCATGCCAGACTTCTATGCTCATGCACATTTGTGCTTAAGCATGGGGGGAGGGGATGCTCTAATTTATTTTTTTTTAATGTTTATGTAAATGTATTTGTTACACTTTTCCACTCTCAGAGTGGATTAGATATTTTGCTCCCTAACCATATAGTTGGCTATTTTTATTTACCACTGCATAGAGCTATTTAAGAATAAATTGCCTTTTTTAAAACTTTACAAATTAACTAAATTATACACACTCCTTTTTAAGGTTATTAATCGATTAATCGAAACAATAATCGACCAACTAATCGATTATGAAAATAATCGTTAGTTGCAGTCCTAGTGCCATTGTTGCAAACCACCATTCCTGCCTGAGGCTGTCGTGGCGTCAACCACCTCTGAACCTTCCCTTGCAGAGCTGCCAGAATCTCTGCCCCAGTGTGGTTCCTGTCCTAAGCAGACCAACTCAAGCACCGCGTGGCATCTTTTTGCCTGAGTGCTTGCGTAGCCCCTAGAACGCCTACTTAGTACCACTGGTTCCGAGGTCAAATCTGCACAGGAAGAGGCGATAGAGGAAGAAGAAGAGGAGGGGGTGGAGGAGAGAGGTGTGGCAGAATCACCACTACCAGCATTTTGGAGGCATGGTGGTGGAACAAGCTCCATCATTAATGCACCCTGTCCTGCATCCTTCCCAGCTGCAAGCAGGGTTACCCAGTGCGCCATGAAAGAAAGGTAACGTCCATGTCCATGCCTGCTGGACCATGAGTCAGCGGTAAGATGCATCTTACCGCTGAGTGCCCTGTCCAACGAGGCCAAGACATTGCCTTCCACATGCCGGTAGAGAGCCGGAATGGCCTTACGAAAAAAGAAATGGCATTTGGGAAGCCGCCACTGAGGTACCGCACATTCCACAAATTCTCGAAAGGGGCAGAGTCTACCAGCTGAAAAGGCAGCAGTTGGAGTACTGGCAATTTAGCCAAACTAGCATTCAGTCTCTGAGCATGTGGATGGCTGGGACCGAATTTCTTTTGACAGTTTAGCAACTGGGGTAGGGAAATTTGCCTGCTACAATCAAAATTAGGTTTACAGCCCACAAGTGCTTGGGACACCTAATTCTACACCTTCATTCCTCTCAGTGCAGGTCTCTGAGAGGACTGAAGGTGTAGTGGGGTTGGAGATCCCAGCTGATGAGGAGCAAGGAGAGGTCCGCCTTGTTCTTTGGTGTGGGTCTTTTAAATACTGTTGACAACGAACTGCATGGGATATAGGCTTGGCTAGACTGGAATGCAGTGGATATATATATATGTAGGAGACACTATATATATTTTATGCACTGCAGATCACTGAATCATTTGCCTGCCTGCCTGAAAGTGTAATACGTACATCAAGAACGGTCTTCAGTGAGATCTAGCTAAACTGGATACAGTGTGTGTGTATATGTATATATATATATATATATATATATATATATATATATATATACACACACACACACACACACTAAATACACTAATTCGTTCCAGAAACATGCTTGTAATCCAAAGCACTTGTATATCAAAGCATTTTTTTACGGGATATGAAAGAGAAGAGAGGCACCTCTAAGTGTAGCAATGAGTTGCTAAATGTTGTACTTTCATTAAATGTAACCATATTGCTACACTTAGAGTCTCTTCTTTTTTATACTCAGCTGTGACATGACACTACTCTTATATCAAGACATCGCTTGTATATCAAGACAAAATTTATTAAAACATTTTGCTTGTCTTGCAAAACGCTCTCAAACCAAGTTAGTCTCAAACCAAGGTTTTACTGTATATATATATTAAATACACTGCAGCTAACTGAATCAACTGCCTGTATGAAGTATATTAGAAACAGTACAGCAGGAACGGTCTGCAGTGAGATCTAGCTAAACTGTATACAGTGGATGGATATATATCTATATAGATATATATAGATAATTATATATATATATATATATAGATCTATATATATATATATATATATATATATATATATATATATATATATATATATATATATAGATCTATATCTATATATATTAATATATATACAGTGAAAATTGAGTACTGTCCGTGATACTTTTTTCCGTGATACATACGGCTACAACAAATCAAGTATATATACAGTAAAACCTTGGTTTGCGAGCATAATTCGTTCCAGAAACATGCTTGTAATCCAAAGCACTTGTATATCAAAGCATTTTTTTACGGGATATGAAAGAGAAGAGAGGCACCTCTAAGTGTAGCAATGAGTTGCTAAATGTTGTACTTTCATTAAATGTAACCATATTGCTACACTTAGAGTCTCTTCTTTTTTATACTCAGCTGTGACATGACACTACTCTTATATCAAGACATCGCTTGTATATCAAGACAAAATTTATTAAAACATTTTGCTTGTCTTGCAAAACGCTCTCAAACCAAGTTAGTCTCAAACCAAGGTTTTACTGTATATATATATTAAATACACTGCAGCTAACTGAATCAACTGCCTGCCTGAAGTATATTAGAAACAGTACAGCAGGAACAGTCTGCAGTGAGATCTAGCTAACTGAATAAACTGCCTACTCAAAGTAAATGAAATTAAACTCTATCTCTATCTCTCTCTCCGCCAGCAACACACTACACAAGGCCGATGTGCAGGCGGCCTTATATAGTGTGAGGCATGGACTTAACCCCCTGAGCCATAATTGGTCAAAGGCATCCTGCCTTTGGCCAATTATGGCTCTTTGCTGACGGCGCTGTGATTGGCCAAAGCATGCGAGTCATAGTGCATGTTTGGCCAATCATCAGCGAGCAATGCATTGCGATGACTCAGTGCATTATGGGGCGTGACGCGCCGCTCGAATTTGGCGTGAACGCCCCATAATGTTCGATATTTGGCGAACTATCGAACAGCCGATGTTCTAGTCAAACTCATGTTTTGACTCGAACTCGAAGCTCATCCCTGTTCCTAGGCATGTTTAACCATGGCATTTCACCCATGAAGAAAAATAATTATATGGCTATTCATCTCATAAATAGGTTAAATATGTTAATTGTTATTGTAAATGATATTCCAGTCATAATCAACCTAAAAAAACAATAACTTTACCCATATTCCTATGAGAAACAGGTCAAATGTATTACATAGGATGTTTAGCTAAGATATTCCAGCCATAATCCCCATGTAGAAAACTAAATATATGCATATTCTCATCAGAAATGGGTTAAATATGTTGCTATGTATATTTATAAACAATATTCCACCAATAATCCCCATGTAGAAAAATAATTACATGCATATTCATATCATAAATGGGTTAAATATGTTGCTATGTATATTTATAAACCATATTCCACCCATAATCCCCATGTAGAAAAATAATTATATGCATATTCTCAACAGAAATGGGTTAAATATGTTGCTATGTATATTTATAAACAATATTCCACCAATAATCCCCGTGTAGAAAAATAATTATATGCATTTTCATATGAGAAATAGGTTTAATATGTTGCTATGTATATTTATAAACAATTTTCCACCCATAATCCCCATGCAGAAAAATAATTATATACATATTTATATCAGATATAGGTTTAATATATTCCTATGTATGTCTATGTCTGTATGTCTACAATATTTCACCCATAATCCCCATGTAGAAAAAGTATATGCATATTATTATTAGTAATGGGTTAAATATGTTCATTGTCGGGTGTTAACATGATATTCCTCCAATAATCCCCATGAGAAATAATAATTCTACCCATATTCCCATCAAAAACAGGTCAAATGTAATTTTTACATTGCTTCTGTATCCTGTTGTAAAGCTGCATATATATCAGCAAGTGTAGAGTTAAACATTAGCAACTGCTTCTTGCAACATTGTATCAAGCACTGCAGGAAAGAATAACATATTTTGAGAAACAACAGAGTCATTACCATATATATGTGTATATAGTACACTGACATCTAGTGAGAGTTCTCAGTATTGCAGCCAATAATCCAATCATCCCATCATCCCAATATGCAGTTTAGTATGTCCCTGGAGAAAGCCACTTAAAGCGGAGTTCCACCCTAAAGTGGAACTTCCGCTCATCGAATTCCTCCCCACCTCCGGTGTCACAATTGGCACCTTTCAGGGGGGAGGGGGGTGCAGATACCTGTATAATACAGGTATCTGCACCCACTTCCGGGTATAGCTAGCCGCAGACTCCCCGCCCACCCCCGTTGTGCTGCGGGAAATACACAGTTCCCACAACACAACGGGGACCAGTATAGACGCGCAGCGCGACTCGCGCATGCGCAGTAGGGAACCGGGCAGTAAAGCCGCAACGCTTCACTTCCTGATTCCCTCAGTGAGAATGGCGGCGGCAGCACCTGAGGACCGAGGGACGGTTCGGTCTCGGATGCCGACATCGCTGGACCCCGGGACAGGTAAGTGTCCTTATTTTAAAAGTCAGCAGCTGCAGTATTTTCAGCTGCTGACATCTAATTTATTTTTTCTTTCCACGAAACTCCGCTTTAAGAAGGGATATGATCACAATATACAAACCCTTAATAGGCGACTCTAGCATTGGGAGGAAACTTTTTAACCTTAGAACTAAAAAAGGCACGCCACACAAGTGAATAAAAAGTGGTTCCGTCTTAAACTGATTGTAAAGGCTTGTGTGTTTTTTTTAATTTTTTTATTTATTTTAATAATAAACATGTTATATTTACCTGCTCTGTGCAGTGGTTTTGCACAGAGTGTCCCCAAATCTCCTCTTCAGGGGTCCCAGCCAGCAATCTTTGGGTCCTCCTCTTCTGTGTCTGCTCCCATTGCAAGTGCTTGCTATAGCAGCAGATGTGCAGGCTCGACCCTGAACCTGGCTGTGTGCTTCTGCTGACATGCACAGTGTGGCTCGGCTCAACCCACCACTTCCTCCCCATAGGATTCAATTAAGAGCAGCAGATGCCAAAGGCTCCCGCTGCTCTCACTGAGTTCTGTGAGGAGTGAGAGAGAGCAGTGCTGGATTGAGATCAGGCTCAGGTAAGTATTTAGGGGCAGCTAAATATGGTTTTGTACCTTAATGCAAGGAATGCATTAAGGAAAGACCTTCATAGAAAGTCATAGATATTGATAGGTCTAAATGTAATTGTATATCAAGATTGTGACATGTACAATCAGCTTTAGATGAATTGCCCCTGATATCCTGTTAGAAATAATGGAGCTTCCTTTGCAGTAAATTTCTCAATGATGGCCCATGTTAAATGTATCATAGATTTGGTACACCCCTGATCATTCTTCTGATCAAGCAGCATTTCTCAATATAATAATTCCCTAAACATAACATCTGTTTCAAAACAAATACATACACAATATGAAATTAAATATCTTCCATGTCCTCATGGACAGAATTGGGTCAAGCTGTAACCTGCAATAACTCCCCAAACCATGTTTATGAATGCCAACCTTTAGCAAACTGTGTGGGAATATTTATGAGAGACCGGTTGCAGAAATACACAAATGGGTATGGTGCTAGGTATCAATTGTTGATTAATGTCATGACAGTGTGAATTACCAGGAGTTATGTTACTTTAGAAATCATATTTACATGTCAATATGAGAAGTCTGCACAGCCTATTACTAAGTGGTTGCAGTAAAACTGGTGATCCTTAGTCACTCACATTTCAGATAAATCTATTCTTCATCGTTATTTTAAATGGCTCCAAGACGTTTCTCTTTATAGTGCCATTTTTCAAGGCACACTGCTCAAGCCTTGGTTAGCAGGTATATGTGAATTATGGTTACACATTATTCCAGGGCTCTTGAATTTGTAATAATGTTATATTTTTGGAGCTGACCCTGGAGACCATGTCCTTGTTATAAAGTATCCTTTTGGAGAAAGTCTGTATAACCATCACTATTTGATTAATATGCTTGTGTTAGCCTAGTGACACTTTAAGGGATAATGATTTTCTTTATTACAGCTTGGCAAATGTATGTGTCTCTTTGCACAACATTTTAGGGGAAAATATACCTTGGTGCTTACCCTGTTTTTCTTTTATAATGGTTATATAGCTACATATTCGAGATAAGGAGATTGATTTAATATCCAACCCAGATCTATCTAATTTGCAGCTTGCTTTATATCTAAAAAATAATTGCTGATCAGCTGGACCTTGGGATGCAAGATGTATTAATTCAATCATTTCTTTTATGGGTAGAGGATGGGGGTTGGTGGGTTGAACAGTGGTATAGGTGGACCTGCGATTTATGTTGTGCTTATTTGTAAATTAAAGTAAAATAAAAACCCTCATACAGTATAGAGCACTGATTTTAAAGGAAAGCTGCACTGAAGAAGTATGGAAGCTGTCATTGTTGGTTTCTCCTGAAAATACTAGTCCCTTAGCTGTCATGCTGAGCGAATGTCTTCAGTGCATTTTAAATCAAAAAATGAATCCTCTCCAATTTGGTATTAAAGGGTTAAAAGACAACATGAAAGTGTTGTTCTAGAACTATTAAACTCTTGCAGTTTTTTTTTCTAGGAGCTTTGCGTTCTGGGAGATTCATATGCTCAATTTATTGTACTAAGTGACTAAGTCTCAGAGTGAACTTTAACCACTTCAGCCCCAGAGCACTTTTTGCGATTTGGCACCACGTCTCTTTAGCTGACAATTGCGCAGACGTTCGACGTTGTACCTAAACAAAATTGACATCCTTTTTTCGCCACAAATAGAGCTTTCTTTTAGTGGTATTTGATCACCTCTACGGCTTTTATTTTTTTGCGATATAAATAAAAGAAGACTGACAATTTAAAAAAAAAAAAAAAAAGCGATTTTATTTTTTTATTTATTTATTTTTTTACTTTTTGCTATAATATCCCCAAAAAATATATAAAAAAACAAATTTCTTCAACAGTTTAGACCGATATGTATTCTTCTACATATTTTTGGTAAAAATAATCGCAATAAGTGTATATTGATTGGTTTACGCAAAAGTTAAAATAGGGGATAGATTTATGGCATTTTTATTATTAATTTGTTTTTTACTAGTAATGGTGGCGATCTGCGATTTTTATCAGGACTGCAACATTATGGCGAACAGATCGGACACTTTTGACACTATTTAGGGACCATTGACATTTATACAGCGATCAGAGCTAAAAATAGCCACTGATTACTGTATAAATGACACTGGCAGGGAAGGCGATAAACACTAGGGGGCGATGAAGGGGTTAAGTGTGTTCCCTGGATGTGTTCTAACTGTAGGGGGGAAGGGCTCACTACAACATGACAAAGATCACTGCTCCCAGGAGCAGTAGATCCCTGTCATTTTTCTAGGCAGAACAGGGAAATACCGTGTTTACATCCATCACCCCGTTCTGCCTCTCCTTGCCGCAATCGCGTGCCCGCTAGGTGGCAAATTCAAAGGTACGTACTGGTACACCCTTTTGCCTGCCTGTGTCATTCTGCTGACATAATTCGGCGTGCGGTGGTCGGCAAGTGATTAAAGTATATGTGAACCCTTACCTGTTAAAAAAAAAACATTCAGTTTATATTAGCAATGCAAGGCAAAACATTTGTATGTATGTATGTATGTGTGTGTGTGTGTGTGTGTGTATGTATATATATATATATTTCACTCTTTGTTATATTGCAAGTTCATTTTTTTCCTCAATGTACACACAGCACCCCATATTGACAGAAAAACACAGAATTGTTGAAATTTTTGCAGATTTATTAAAAAAGAAAAACTGAAATATCACATGGACCTAAGTATTCAGACCCTTTGCTGTGACACTCATATATTTAACTCAGGTGCTGTCCATTTCTTCTGATCATCCTTGAGATGATTCTACACCTTCATTTGAGTCCAGCTGTGTTTGATTATACTGATTGGACTTGATTAGGAAAGCCACACACCTGTCTATATAAGACCTTACAGCTCACAGTGCATGTCAGAGCAAATGAGAATCATGAGGTCAAAGGAACTGCCTGAAGAGCTCAGAGACAGAATTGTGGCAAGGCACAGATCTGGCCAAAGTTACAAAAAAAATTTCTACTGCACTTAAGGTTCCTAAGAGCACAGTGGCCTCCATAATCCTTAAATGGAAGACGTTTGGGACGACCAGAACCCTTCCTAGAGCTGGCCGTCCGGCCAAACTGAGCTATCGGGGGAGAAGAGCCATTGTGAGAGAGGTAAAGAAGATCCCAAAGATCACTGTGGCTGAGCTCCAGAGATGCAGTCGGGAGGTGGGAGAAAGTTGTAGAAAGTCAACCATCACTGCAGCCCTCCACCAGTCGGGGCTTTATGGCAGAGTGGCCCAACGGAAGCCTCTCTTCAGTGCAAGCACCTGAAAGCCTGGACTCCAAGATGGTGAGAAATAAGATTCTCTGGTCTGATAAGACCAAGATAGAACTTTTTGGCCTTAATTCTAAGCGGTATGTGTGGAGAAAACCAGGCACTGCTCATCACCTGTCCAATACAGTCCCAACAGTGAAGCATGGTGGTGGCAGCATTATGCTGTGGGGGTGTTTTTCAGCTGCAGGGACAGGACGACGGGTTGCAATCGAGGGAAAGATGAATGCGGCCAAGTACAGGGATATCCTGGATGAAAACCTTCTCCAGAGTGCTCAGGACCTCAGACTGGGCTGAAGGGTTACCTTCCAACAAGACAATGACCCTAAGCACACAGCTAAAATAACGACGGAGTGGCTTCACAACAACTCCGTGACTGTTCTTGAATGGCCCAGCCAGAGCCCTGACTTAAACCCAATTGAGCATCTCTGGAGAGTGGCAAAGGGTCCCCAAATCCAGGTGTGAATAACTTGTTGCATCTTTCCCAAAAACACTCATGGCTGTATTAGATCAAAAGGGTGCTTCTACTAAATACTGAGCAAAGGGTCTGAATACTTAGGACCATGTGATATTCCATTTTTCCTTTTTTAATAAATCTGCAAAAATGTCAACAATTCTGTGTTTTTCTGTCAATATGGGGTGCTTTGTGTACATTTAATGAGGAAAAAAATGAACTTAAATGATTAGGGGAGAAGGGTCTTAGTCGGGAAGGTTACCAAAACCCGACGGTCACTCTGACATTTCAGCAAGACAATGATCCCAAAAACAAAGCCAAGGAAACTCAATTGGTTTCAAAGAAAGAAAATAAAGCTGCTAAAATGGCCCAGCCAGTCGCAAGACTTGATTTCAATAGAAAATCTATGGAAAGAACTAAAGATTAGAGTTCATAGAAGAGGCCCACGGAACCTTCAAGATTTGAAGACTATGTGGAATAATGGGCCAAAATCACACCTGAGAAATGCATGCAACTAGTTTCTCCATACAGGAGGCATCTTGAAGCCGTCTTTGCCAACAAAGGATTTTGTACGAAGTATTAAATACATTTCAGTTAGCGTGTTCAATACTTTTTCCCTGTGTCATTCCATTTTTATTACACATAACATAATTTCTGAACTTATTTGTTTTTGGTTTCTTTGTATGTATGGATTGCATGGGTTGTTACTGACGTGGTGAAAATTTTCATGTCAATAGCACTATTAGACATTATTTACCTAGAAAAATTGTGACGTGTTTAATACTTATTGTATACAATACAACAAGCTTAGCCCATGGGACCTTAAATTAGGTGATCGTAGAGGTCTTAACAAGTGAATGGAGTAAATCTCAGGATTTATTGAAATTGCAAAAACATCATCATAAATGAGCATGAGCATTAAAACAATATGAAGCATATAGCTTACAACCATAAACCTGTTCTGTTCAATGCTGGACATGCAAAGTGTGCATATACATCTGTAAACTCGACGTGTTTCACAAGCTCTGCTCGCTTTCTCAGAAGTTGATAAGAAGAAGCAGGGGGCCTGTATAGGAGACCCCATACTTACATTGTGGTCGATTGGTCCCAAGGACTGATCCCCAATGATGACAACAAAGAATGCTCCAACCATGAGCTGAAGGAGCATGACCCGCAGCAACCAACCGGAGGCCAGGTGGAGGGCGAATATGGAAAAAGAAATGGGGTGAAAAAGAATGTGTGCCTTGATGTGCCCCATTAGCCATATATGTCATGACAACTGTAACAGAAAGATATATGTATCTAAGTCCATTGACAGTAACCACAATAATAATCCGCGAGTGTAGATATTTAGGCAGTATCAATGTTATGTAATGAGGTCCAATACTTATTGTATACAGTAGGGGTGCAACGGATCGTCATTGATCCGTGATCCGTACGGATCAACCTCCGCGGATCGGGGCACCCGCGATCCGCGGAGCGCTCTGTGGCCTCGGCCATAGGAAAGGCTGTGGCTTCGGCCTAGCTCCGGAGCGGCCGCCATCTTGGTACACCCGGCGGCCGTTTACCACGTGATTGCTCCGTCAAATTACGGAGCGATCACTTGTAACAAACCGGCGTTATGTCATGACGCCGGTTCCTCTCTCCCCTCTGTGTACTGATCTGTACAGTGGAGGGGAGAGTTCGGATGTACTCTGCAATGCCCTGCCAATACTCTGCAATGCCCTGCCAATACTCTGCAATGCCCTGCCAATACACTGCAATGCCCTGCCAATACTCTGCAATGCCCTGTCATACTCTGCAATGCCCTGCAATACTCTGCCATACCCTGCCACTACTCTGCAATGCCCTGACAATACTCTTCCATACCCTGACAATACTCTTCCATGCCCTACCAATACTCTGCAATGCCCTGACAATACTCTTCCATAACCTGTCAATACTCTGCAATGCCCTGATAATACTCTGCAATGCCCTGCCAATACTCTGCAATACTCTGACAATACTCTGCAATGCCCTGACAATACTCTTCCATACCCTGCCAATACTCTGCAATGCCCTGACAATACTCTTCCATACTCTGCCATACCCTGCCAATACTCTGCCATACCCTGCCAATACTCTGCCTTACTCTGCCAATACCCTGCCAATACTCTGCCAATATAACTGCCAATACCCTGCAATACTCTGCCATACCCTGCTAATATATTATTACAGTGGGGGAGATTGTGGATATTACAGTGGGGGAGATTTTTTTTTTCTTGATCCGAAAATGATCCGAACCATGACTCCTAGTCCGAGGAACGATCCGAACCGTTTTTTGATCCGTTGCACCCCTAGTATACAGTGTGTGTGTATATACAGTATGTCACAAAAGTGAGTACACCCCTCACATTTATGTAAATATTTTATTATATCTTTTCACTGAAGAAATGACACTTTGCCACATCGTAAAGTAGTAAGTGTACAGCTTGTATAACAGTTTAAATTTGCTGTTCCCTCAAAATAACTCAACACACAGCCATTAATGTCTAAACAGCTGGCATCAACAGTGAAAATGTCCAAATTGGGCCAAATTAGCCATTTTCCCTCCCCGGTGTCATGTGACTCATTAGTGTTACAAGGTCTTAGGTGTGAATGGGAGCAGGTGTGTTAAATTTTTTGTTATCTCTCTCACTCTCTCATACTGGTCACTGGCACCTCATGGCAAAGAACTCTGTAAAGGATCTGAAAAAAAGAATTGTCGCTCTACATAAAGATGGCCTAGGCTATAAGAAGATTGCTAAGACCCTGAATATGAGCTGCAGCACAGTGGCCAAGACCATACAGTGGCCTCGCCATGGTCCACCAAAGAAGTCCAGTGTACGTGCTCAGCTTCATATTCAGAGGTTGTGTTTGGGAAATAGACGTATGAGTGCTGCCAGAATTGCTGCAGAGGCTGAAGGGGTGGGGGTTAGCCTGTCAGTGCTCAGCCCATACACTGCATACTGCATTAAATTGGTCTGCATGGCTGTCATCCCAGAAGGAAGCCTTTTCTGAAGATGATGCACAAGAATGCCTGCAAACACTTTGCTGAAGACAAGCAGACTAAGGACATGGATTACTGGAACCAAGTACTGTGGTCTGATGAGACCAAGATAAACTTATTTGGTTCAGATGTTGTCAAGTGTGTGTGGTGGCAACCAGATGAGGAGTACAAAGACAAGTGTGTCTTGCCTACAGTCAAGCATGGTGGTGGGAATGTCATGGTCTGAGGCTGCATAAGTGCTTCCGGCACTGGGGTGCTACAGTTCATTAAGGCAAACATGAATACCAACATGTACTGTGACATACTGAAGCAGAGCGTGAGCCCCCTCCCTTCGGAGACTGGGCCACAGGGCAGTAGTCCTACATAACAACCCCAAACACACCTCCAAGATGACCACTGCCTTGCTGAAGAAGCTGAAGACCTAAACCCTATTGAACATCTGTGGGGCATCCTCAAACGGAAGGTGGACAAGCGCAAGGTCTCTAACATCCACCAGCTCCCTGATATCGTCATGGAGGAGTGAAGAGGACTCCAGTGGCAACCTGTGAAGCTCTGGTGAACTCCATGCCCAAGAGGGTTAAGGCAGTGCTGGAAAATAATGGTGGTCACGCAAAATATTGACACTTTGGGCCCAAGTTGGACATTTTCACTTAGGGGTGTACTCACTTTTGTTGCCAGCGGTTTAGACATTAATGGCTGTGTGTTGTTATTTTGAGGGGACAGCAAATTTACACTGTTATACAAGCTGTACACTCATTACTTTACATTGTAGCAAAGTGTAATTTTTTCAGTTTTACATGAAAATAATAAAATATTCACAAAAATGTGAGGGGTGTAACCACTTTTGTAGGGTGTGTGTGTGTGTGTGTATATATATGTATATATATGTGTGTGTGTGTGTGTATATATATATATATATATATATATATATACACACTTTGTAAATGTTTTAGGCAGATGTGAAAGGTGCTCTAAATTAAGAATGCTTTCAGAAATAGAAATAAACTATTATCGTTTAACACAATTGAAAGTAAATGAACAGAAGAGAAATTGAAATCAAGTCAATATTTGGTGTGACCACCCTTCAATTCTTCTAGTTACACTTTCACACAGTTTTTGAAGGAACTCGGCAGGTAGTTTGTTCCAAACATCTTCGAGAACTAACCACAGATCTTTTGTGGAAGTAGGCTGCCTCAAATTTTTCTCTCTCTCTTCATGTTATCCCAGACAGACTTGATGATGTTGAGATCAGGGCTCTGTGGGGCAAACCACTACTTCCAGGACTCCTTGTTCCTTTTACACTGAATATAGTTCCTAATGACATTGGCTATATGTATGGGGTTGTTCTGTTGCAAAATAAATTTAGGGCCAATGACATACCTCCCTGATAAGTATCTGCCTATGTTTCTCAGCAGATACTTCACTTCCAGGACTCCTTGTTCTTTAGCGTAAAAAAGAAACAAAGTCCTGGGGTAATGGTTTGCCCCCCACAGAGTCATGATCTCAACATCCATGAAGTCTGTCTGGGAGTACATGAGGAGGCAGAAGGATTTGTGACATTTTACAGCACTTCTTTACACTTGCCTAAAACGTTTGCACAGTACTGTATGTTAAAAGGATTACAAATGGCAGCACATTTTTACATACTACCATTTGTATTGAAGCTCATCTACTACTGCCTAAGCAGGATGGTCTTTTGCTATAGTCAAATCATCTGTGAAACTTAGAATATACATAACTGGGAACAGCATTACCTGAAAATTTGAGGAAATTTGTGCAACAATAGGATTAAAAAACTTATACAAGGAGAAGCATGTTTTACTTTTTTTATGTTTATATTAAGACTAATATATATTTTATGCAACTTTTTAAGTACAGAGTTACCTTTTTATTTGGCCAGTGTCATATTACCCAGGCATAAACAAAGTTTATTTTCTTTTTTTGTTGTGTTGATTTGATCCTGATCATCTGTAGTGATTTTAGATTGCAGAGTCATTTGTATGGCTTGGTTTTCCAGACTATGCTTTTTTTCCCGTAGATATCACATCCTTACTACAGTTGCTTTTTGAAGGCAATTATGAGGCTATTGTACTCAGTCGACTGATGCAAGGGATCTTTAGTGCTCCAGAGCCAGATGAAAAATTGGACTTTTACCTGGAGAGACAGATTTCTGTGTTCCTGGACTCTCCCACAGAGCTGAATAATGACAGGTAAACTTTATTTCATAGCTGCCTATTGCATACTGTGCACAATATGTTATATGGCACAACTGTTAAATCTCATAGCAACAGATAATCAGTATAAAACTGATGGTGCAGGGTTAGCTGAAGCTGTTAAATATATATACAATGTCATCATATCTCTATGCCTTTGTGTGTGTTGGCCATATTCACTTTTTTCTAGTGGTATAGATTTTTGCTTCTTATTTATTAAAAAAAACATGCATGAAAAAATTTGGGAGTACTTTTCAACTAAGAAAAATATACAGATTGCTCTGGTTTTAAAGTTGACCTGTCACTAACTCCAGACAAACCCACTTTATTCCCCATACCTCCTACCCCTTGTACTTGTCTTTTAATTTTTTTCCTACTACTTTTAATTAGGAAAAGACACTTCTCTTTTGACCCAGAATGTTATCACAAGGCTCCTAAATACTGCTGCAGAGACCCAGGAGAGGGTGTTACTATTGGCACTTCTTGGGTGTTGACAGGGGAGCAAAAAATGTCCTTATTATCTGAGATACAGTACTTGCTGACCCCTTTTGCTATCAGTGTCCTGTGCTCCTGGGCAATTAGGAGCTTCAGCACACGATCAGCACAACTAACAGAGATAGACTCCACAGCAATTTGTGTTTATAGAAGCCCAAAGATTTACACTAGGGCCTTTGCTTTGAATCTAGGAGCCAGCTAAAAAAGATAAAAGCCAGTTTTTTTTAAATCCACTGCCCGGCGCCTAGAACTTCATGTCCAGGGCGTCACTGATAGACCTCACTGATGGCCATTGATGAGGCTGCACTGATGGGCAGCATTGGTGAGGCTGCACTGATGGGCAGCATTGATGAGGCTGCACTGATGGGCAGCATTGATGAGGCTGCACTGATGGGCAGCATTGATGAGGCTACACTGATGGGCAGCATTGATGAGGCTGCACTGATGGGCAGCATTGATGAGGCTGCACTGATGAGCAGCATTGATGAGGCTGCACTGATGAGGCTGCTATGATGGGGACTGATGAGGCGGCACTGATAGGCTGCACTGTCAGGCAGAACTGATAGGCATTGATGAGGTAGTACTGATGGGCACTGATGTGGCTGCACTGATGAGGTGGCACTGATAGGCGGTACCGATGAGGTGGCATTCCCTATCCACTTAACGGCGGTAAGGAAAGGGCAGCAGATAAAGACCGAAACCCCAGCACCCAGCTGTCAAACTGGGAAGGAGCTGTTGGAGGTAGGTGGGCAGTGAGAGCAAGCTAGGGAAGCCCTCAGCTACACTCATCAGAGCCCCGTCCACCAGAGGGGGATACCGGTTCACACAAAGGAGCACGTATCCTGCTCCAGTAGGCTGGGGCCTCAATTTCTGGCCAGCCCGACATTAGTCCGCACACATAGGGAAAGAATCCAGACCGCTGCTGAAGTGTAGCTCAGGCACCAGGACACAATTTACAATCGCCATGACGACCTGATGCCAAGGTTTTGTTAAGCCCTGATTTACATCAACCTGACAATATCCTGAGCTAGAATTAAGGGCAGAGAGAGGCATCTAGGAAGCACAGCCTAAGTTTATACAAACCTGTCTGTGTCCAGAGCTCCTGGGCAGTTCTGAGCTGCAGGGCGTGGATGTGCTGAGCTAGAAAAGTGGGAAAATAGAGACATTCAATCAGTTCATTTGCATTAGCTACTCAGCTGATGACTTATACCACCATTACAGGGTCCTTGACCCCTAGATAATTAGGAGCTGCTGGACACAGATCAGCAAAGCTAAAACAGTGGACAGAGGGAGGAAGAGCTGGGAGGCAGGGTTGTGTGGAAAATGACTCCAGCTCTATCCTACTACTGAGTCCACATGGGTGTGATGATGTCTTTGCTTTCCTGATTAGAGCATCTATAGGCTTTGAGGATTTTGGTGACCTTGATGCACATAGAGCACTCACAGGTGTCCAGTCCCCTGCACAGGAAATTCTGAAACAAAAGCTTCTGAAAGCTGACTTTGGGAGAGGATAACACAGCAATGCAAAAAAAAACTTTATTTGAGGACACAGACTGTAAAAAAGTACTTACATTCCTCCTCCTTCCAAAACAGTTTTTCTTTTCATACATCAGGGGACACAGAGCCATAGTAATTACTATCTGTGTGTGTGTGTGTTATAGGCCACCTTTAGGTGATGGACACTGGAAAGCCCTAAATTAAGAAGTGCACTCCCTATATAACCCCTCCCACTACTGGGAGTATTCATTTTTTTCGCCAGTGTCTAAGGTGTTGGTCACGAGTAAAGATATGCTGTGCTGAGCTCCACTGGAACAATCCTTGCTGGGGCTAGCCATGCTGACCAGATCCATTCAGAGTGTCTTTCAGGCCAGGTTGAATGGTACCCGGGCCTCGTATCCAAAGAAATTAGGTTTTTGCTTGTGAATGCTTCTCTTTTTAGAGAGCTGGACCCTGCGATCCAGTACTTTTGGTAGTAAGGCCAATAAAGTTTTACTGGCAGAGTGCTGTTGCAGGTCCAGGATTGTGGGATACCTCGAGGTTCCCCTGTTCCTGAAGGTTTTACGGAGCCCACCGTGAAGGGTGAAGATTGGGTCTGATGGTTTACAACAGATAACCCTGTGGCGGGAAAAGGTAAGTGGAGATTTTTGAATTTATTAATGAAAGTCTCCTTTAACTGAATAATGTTGTCAGGCCTATGTGTCACCACTGGGGGCTGTATTGAGCACTCACCACCTCATGCTGAAAACAGCCGCTGTGTCAGGAGCGAACACTTCCTCCTTCTCCTCCGGCAAAGCAGATCCTCTGGTAAGAGGGGTAACTTGTCTTCCTGTGGGTAGCCCCTGCACTGGGACTCCCCCCTCGCGGGAGAGTAGAGGCCCAGATTCATTTAAAAAAAAAAACAGCTGCGGCCACCTGGCGGCTGTTTTACCCCCCCCCCCCCGCCGGACAGCTCTGGAAAGATTCAGATGAATCTATAGCCCACCGCTTTCGCGGGAAAACCCATACTTTTGAAAGGAAGGTAGAGCCATAAGCAGCGCGGGGGGCGGGGCTATCGGCGTCAGCATTCTCTGACGCCAGGGACGCATGGAGGTAGTTTTTAAAAGCACACTGTGTGCTGCTGCAGGCTGTGGAGGGACACAAAAGTAGAGGTGGCTTTTCTCAGGTTGGTAACATTGGTATTTCCTTTGACACATTGTTTTCAGGCTGGGCATTAATAGCAGCATTTTATTGCTGGACTATAGCCTAGCAGTGTATGCATTCTTTTGGTAGTGCCTCTGCTTGTGCGTAAGGTTATGAGTGGTAGTGGTTCAATTATTTTACAAACAATCTAAATCCATGTCCAAAAGAATGTTATCCTCCTCTGAGAGTGATGCAGTCGGTCAGAATGAGCCGTCAGGAGAGACTGGTGTTGCAGCAGCGCTGAACACTTCAGTCCCTGTATATATCACACAGGAGGTTTTTTCTTCTACCATTTCTAGTGGAAAAAGAAGAATGATGCTATGATCACTTTCCATAGTGGGTTCAATCATAGCAGGTCCCCATCCAGTTCTCAGGACCCTAATTTTGAGGTACAAGGGGCAGGGGATCAGGAAGGTCTTCCAAAGAGACCTGGAAGATACTAATATAGCCTCTTCTGAGGATCCTAGTATGGAGGGAGTAATCTCACATTTCTGGTACACTCCCTCACTAGATTGGTTTGTTTAACCCTTTTGCTGCCTGTAGTGCAGTCTAGTGATGAGCCCACCTCTGGTTGGAATCACTAACCTTTCCCGTCTGGGGACGCTTTTCCTATCCATTCATGGCTAAAAAAGCTGATATATCCAGAATGGGAACACCTGGATAAGCTGTTTTTTTTTTTCCTCCAAAAAAGTGTATCTATGGAGGAAGAATTCTATAAGAAGTGGGAGGTTCCAGCAATTACTGTATTTATTGGCGTATAACACTCACTTTTTCACCATGAAAATCGGGTGCAAATAGCATGTGCGTGTTATACGCCAATACTTCAATTTTAGCTGCCTCGGAGGGGACAGGGAGGGGGGCGGGACGAGCGCCATCAGATTACATACAGTGAGAATCTCCTGTTTACTTGGCGGCCTCTATAATAGGAAGCCTCCTCTCCTGGGCCACCATTGGACCACTGTTCTGTCTATCATAGGAGATTCTCACTGTATGTAATCTTTCGGCGCTCGTCCCGCCCCGCTCCCTGTCCCCTCTAAACTGCTGAAGGGCATCGATCAGGCTGCAGTGATGGCAATGGTGAGGCTGCTGCAGTGATGGCAATGGTGATGCTGCTGCATTGAAGGCAATGGTGATGCTGCTGCATTGAAGGCAATGGTGATGCTGCTGCATTGAAGGCAATGGTGATGCTGCTGCATTGAAGGCAATGGTGATGCTCCTGAATTGATGGCAATGGTGAGGCTGTTGCATTGATGGCAATGGTGAAGTTGCTTCATTGATGGCAATGGCGAGGCTGCTGCATTGATGTGGACTGATGAGGCTGCATTGATTGCACTTGTGAGGCTGCAGATGGGCATTGATCAGGCTGCATTGATGGCAATGGTGAGGCTGCAGATGGGCACTGACCCAAAGTTCCTTATTTAAAATTTAAAGTTTTTTTCCTGAAACGTCCTTCTTAAAATGAATGTGCGTGTTATAGGCCTGTGCGTGTTATACGCCGATAAATACGGTAATGCTGCAATCACCTCGAGGAATAAAAATCTCACTTGTCCAATAGACAATGCGCAAATGATAAAGGATTCAACAGATACAAAGTTGGAACTTCTGCTTAAGAACAACATGTCTCTGGCAGGTTCAGTAGCGCAGCCGATTCTTATGGCAATTGGGGTATCTCAGGCCATAAAGGATCAGTTTGTAGAGATACTTAAGATTCTTCCTGATCAGCAGGCCCAGCAATGGGCTGGCGTATCACATGCACTATGTTTTACGGTGGATGCGATGATAAATTGTATCATTCAAGACTCACGGCTTATGCTGGGACTAGTACATACACACAGAGTCCTATGGCTGGTAAATTGGTCAGCCAAAGCACCATGTAAAAAGCTCCTAGCCAGTTTCCCTTTTCATGGTGAACGGTTATTGGAGACGATCTGGATAAATATATACAAAGGTTTTCTAATGGGAAAAGTTCTCTTTTGCCAGTAAAAGAAGAAGTTCAAACATTTCTCCTTTTAGCGTGCTTCCTCTCAGTACCAGGAGCATCTGTCCCTAGGCAAGAGGTAGACCTCAGGGGCAGTCCCAGGGCCAGAAGAGGTCTTGGGGCAGAAAGCCTGACAAAGCAAAATGCTAAGGCGTCCTTATGAAGGAGCACCCCCACTCGCTCGGGTGGGGGGGAAGGCTTCTGCAATTTTCAAATCTGGCAGGAACAATGCCAGGACAGATGGGCTTCCTCAGTTTCTCTAGGTTACAAACTAGAGTTCCGAGAGTTCCCGTTTCCTCGTTTTCTAAAGTCAAATGTTTACAGAAATCCAGAGGAAAGGAAGTCTCTCTTTTTAGCTCTGGATCATCTTTTATCTCAAGAGGTTATATCAGAGGTTCCCTTAGAGGAACAGAGTTCAGGGTTTTATTCAAACCTTTTTTTCTTGCGGTTCTAAAACCAAACGGGGAGGTAAGACCCATTTTAGATCTCAAAGATCTGAACCAGCACTTAAATATCTGGTCCTTTCGCATGGAGTCAATTCGATCGGTGGTCTCCATTTTGCAAGGAGGAGAGTCCTGGCATCAATCGATATCAAAGATGCATATCTCCACGTACCGATATTTCCCATTCATCAGAAATTTCTACACTTCGAAGTAGAAAATCACCATTTTCAGTTTGTGCCTCTGCCATTTGGTCTAGCCACTGCACCACGGGTATTCACAAAAATCCTGACACCTCCCTTAGTCAGGTTAACGACCCAGGGCATAACGGTCCTAGCCTAGTTAGATGATCTGCTTTTAGTAGATCAATCAGTCTCCAGCCTAAACCAAAGTTTAATCTCTGCTGTAAGCTACCTGGAATGCCTAGGTTGGATACTCAACCTAGAAAAATCCTCCTTAAAACCATTAAGGAGATTATATATAAACCTCTGAGGGGATTTTTAAGGCAATGAAATTTTTTTTTGATTTTTTAGATTTTGAATAAAAATGAGTTTATTTGTAACAATCAATTTTAGAAAATACAAAAATTACATAAATAATAAAAAGACATGATTACACAAATAGCAATTTCTGGATTCAAGAAGGCTTGTGTATACAGTAAATCATATTACAAATATGACATGGACTGATACAACGACAGTATGTGAAAGAGGGTGATGCATCACACTACCCAATACAGTCACTACAGATGATACCGTAGCGTAGAGCAGTGGAATTCCAACACGTTTCAACATTTATATCGCAAACAAAAGTCTTCTTCAGGGAAATACATCACAGTATCCTCTCAGAGCATCTCATGGGTAGGTGTAGGGTCAGGGGTCCCAAACCTCCAGGGGTTAAATAGTCCTATGTCTCTACAAGACGGCTGGATAGAGAATTTGATCCAAGTCTTTGGCGTTTTCAGCATTACAGAGATATAGAGATCTGGAGGTAATTAACAAGTATCACATTTGGTGCATAGCTATTACAACAGAGATCGAATTTGAATGTTTGCTATTCATGGAATGTCAAGGGTTTAAACAGCATAGTTACATTGAGGAGAAGACAATAGCGATGTGTATAAATCAGTCAGACAACGCATTACAGGTGGCAGCGTTTCCAAGCCATGGGTCCCAAACTTTGCTACACTTGGCAGGGCAACCTCTGTGAGTATAAATCTCTTTCTTATATGGGAGGACACCGTTCACAGCCGAGATCCACTCTTGTAGCGTCGGTGGTGCGACCTGAAGCCATTTTCTCACTACAAGTAGTCTAGCAATAAAGAGTGTCTCCTGAAGAAATGTTTTATGCGATTTGTCCAAATCTGGATCAGGGAATATTCCCAATAGGCATTGTTTAGGGCACAATTTTAGAGGAGATCCCATCTCATCGTGGATAAATTTCACTACATGGGACCAATAGTCCTGGATTGCCGGGCAGGACCAGAGAAGATGAAAAAAGTTACCGGATGGACTTGCGCATCTGGGGCACAGTGGATTTTGGTCGGGTTTATATTTAGCCAGTCGAATGGGGGTCAAATATACTCTATGGATAATGTATAGTTGTGTGAGACAGTCCGAGAGTTTCGTGGAGACCTTTTTGCAGGTGTCCATTGCATCCTCCCATTCATCATCCTTCAGCCCCCCCACCTCCCCAGCCCAGCGATCTTTTAATTTATAAGCGAGGTTAGTCGCTGCAGGGAGAAGTAATGAATTGTAGAATCCAGAAATAAGTTTACGGTATTCTAGTCCCAACATGATGTAACAGATGTCTAAACGTTCTGTGTTGGGGATAATTTTATCAAACTGGGCCTGAAGAGAGTGGCGGAGCTGGAGGTAACGAAAGTGCATATGGTCAGGGAGGCCAAACGCTACCTTAAGTTGTTGAAATGATTTCAAGGCAGAGTAGACATCTGATAGATATCTGATCCCTTGTCTGAGCCAGAGTGTGCGTTCAGGTATGGTCGTAAGTTTGTGTAAAACGGGGTTATCCCATAGGGGTGTGTGGAAGTGTGTAGTTGGTATCTGCAATTTTCGTCCCGCTATCTCCCAAATTTTGCAGTGATGATATAGTAAACCTTTGCAATCACCCACTCAGCTTGTGCCCATATTGCCTTTAAGCAGGATTTGAAATGGATGTGTCACTTCATGGCCCTGAGGAGAACAGATCAGGGACAAATATTGTTTTTTATCATGTTTATCAATATGAAAAAAATGGGACAGTTGTGCCGCCAGATAATAAAGGTAAAAGTCCGGCAATGCAGCCCCCCCCCGATCAGTAGGGTTTTTTAGTGCTTGCCATAACAATTTATGTTGACTCGTACCCCATACGAAAGAGTTGAGGAGAGCTTCAATGGATTTGAAGATCTTAAGGGGCAAGTAGGCCGGAGCATGCCAAAGACATACAAAAATTTGGGAAGGAGAACCATCTTAATGAGGTTTACTCGTCCCATTACTCCAATGGGTAATTTGGCCCAGGTTTGTGTCTTGGATTTTAAATTTGCTATTAGGGGCTCAATATTTAGCTTGGTAAAGTCTTCAGGTGAGCGGGTAATCACGATCCCAAGATACGTCATGGAACTAACTCTAATGCCCCGTACACACGGTCGGACTTTGTTCGGACATTCCGACAACAAAATCCTAGGATTTTTTCCGTCGGATGTTGGCTCAAACTTGTTTTGCGTACACACGGTCGCACAAAGTTGTCGGAATTTCCGATCGCCAACCACGCGGTCACGTACACCACGTACGACGAGACTAGAAAAGGCCAGTTCAGAACCAAGCGCGGCACCCTTTGGGCTCCTTTTGCTAATCTCGTGTTAGTAAAAGTTTGGTGAGAGACGATTCGCGCTTTTTCAGACTCGTGGTTTTCAGATCATTTTCTGCCGTTCAGTTTGTGCTTGTGGGTTTGTATCTGCCCTTCAGTGCGTGCAAGCAAGTACCATTGACTTGTCAGTGTGTTCTTGTGCGTTCGTTACTGTTTTTCAGGTCGCTCTTCACAGGCCTTGCTGTTCTTCAGTGCGCTCTGTTACTTCGTTCTGAGCAGCCGACCGTTTTCTAGCCATGTTGCGTATGCGTACTCCTCGTAGAGTTCGTGCTGTGCGGGGGCTTGGTGTTGGGGTCCTGACCTTGACACAAGTCCAGTCCATGAACAGGGTGGGGAGGAGTTCATGGACCAAGAATTGGTTGCTTCAGCGTGACCAGTTCTCTCATATGCCTTTGCTCCGTGAGATCCGTGAGAATAATCCTGATGATTTCAGGAACTTTCTCAGGATGACGGACCCCGTATTTCACCGTCTGCTGGCTTCGCTGACCCCCTATATCAGCAGGCAGGATACCTGCATGAGGCAAGCCATCACTCTGGCGCAGAGGCTCGTTGCTACCCTGCGGTACTTGGCGACGGGGAGAAGTCTGCAGGACTTGAAGTTCTCGACAGGCATCTCCCCGCAGGCTCTGGGGATCATTATCCCAGAGACCTGTTCTGCCATCATCCAGGTCCTGCAGAAGGAGTATATGAAGGTAAGATTTTTATCCTTTAATATCACATTTTATTTTATTTAATGTTTGCTAATATCTTGTATTTCTTTCCTCATTCCCTAATTACCATGATTGGAATATGCTGTGAATGTCCCCTTTGTCCTCATGCATGCTGGAATTTTATGTAATTAATTTTTTAGGTCCTTCATACAGATTGTCCTTCACTAACCTCCCCAGCATGGTCTACGGGCCCTATATTCACCTCATGTAGTCACTTAACAATGTATTTTATCAGCTCCATAGTAGTGCTTTACCCTAAATACCCCCTAAAATGTTTTGAAATGTTATTTTAGCTTTAAATTCAGGCAGAGTGCCAGAGGCCTTTTTTTTGTGGTGTCCCCAAATCATTTTTAGTAACCCTCCCTCCCCCAACTGCTAAGTCAGCTGATCCCAATTCTCTATCTATCCTCAATCATCTATCTGCTGACTTTGACAAACCCATACACACTATACCCATCTCTTTTGTGGTCAGATTTATGGATGAATTCCCCAAAGCATGTAGTGCAAGGGCCTGCCTGTATACTTTCAAATGGTACTGTTTAAACTTTTTAGATCCTATTATTATCTTAATAGGTAATAGCAGAATGTCCAAATGTGCTCAAATGTGTACAGTGTGTATTTATATCTTTGTATTATGACACTTCTTACCTGTCCAGTGGGCTGCCAATAGTGTAACTAAGGAGGGGCTGTTCCAAGTAATACCCTGTATTTAGGCATTCATCTCTCAATGAAGTGGAGAGGGTTACCTGTCCAAGATTTCCCCACCCCCCATAATGTTAGAAATGGCCCATGAGAGGGGGGGGAGGGGAATATGATAGGTGTACCTTATACTTTGGTGTTGTTAAATTCCCCTTAATAAATGCTATCTGGAGGTTGGCCAAGAATGTTTGTGTCTAATCTGCTTTCCATGTTTATGTGCAAAAATATTAATTTATTTTTGTTTTCCTCAACAGTTTCCTTCCACGCCACAGGAATTGCAGACTGTGGCCTCCCACTTTGCCCAGCGGTGGGACTTTCCTAACTGCGGAGGGGCAATTGATGGGAAACACGTCCACATCGTCCCACCACCCAACTCGGGGTCGTACTATTTCAACTATAAGGGGTTCAATAGTATTGTGATGTTGGCGGTGGTGTTGGCTAATTACAACTTCTTGTATGTGGACGTGGGGAAGAATGGCCGGATGTCCGATGGTGGAGTCATCACCCAGACGTCTCCAGAATGGCAGCTTGGACTTGCCACCTCCAGAGGACAATGTGGAAGGACTCCCATTCGTGTTTGTTGCTGATGAAGCGTTTGCGCTGGGGGACCATCTTATGCGGCCATTCCCTATGAGAACCCTCACCCTGGAACAGAGGGTTTTTAATTACCAGCTGGCCAGAGCCCGAAGAGTGGTGGAGAACATATTTGGAATCCTGGCCAGCTGGTTCTGCCTATTTCTGACACCCATCCATATGGCGGAGTATAAACTAAATCATATAATCATGGCGTGCTGTATTCTCCATATATTTTTACACAAACATTCCGCCAACTATGCTGGCTCAGTTGGGCCTGAGGCCGGAGTGATACCTGAAACAACACTGACGGCGCTTGAAAGTGGCCGTCCTGGCTTGCCCTCCCTGAGTGCCCGTGATGTACGGTTACGATACGTGGAGTTCTTTGCGGGTAGGGGGGCCATCAATATGCCAGCAAATTTGTGAAGCCTTTATCAAATAAAAAAGCAAAAAAAAGAAAATCTTTGTGGACATTTACTGCTTGTGTTTGTTTTAGCTGACCCTGACAGAAATGTGTTGAGTCCCGAAAATGGCGTGATTGTGTAACCTTATACAAAGCATTGTTGGGTGTTATTTACTAAAGGCAAAGACAATT
This sequence comes from Aquarana catesbeiana, assembly GCF_042186555.1. NCBI lineage: Eukaryota > Metazoa > Chordata > Amphibia > Anura > Ranidae > Aquarana > Aquarana catesbeiana. The sequence continues at coordinate 511,016,263 of NC_133327.1, read as the reverse complement.
TGCACTACAAGTGCACTGAAACTGCACTGAAATTGCACTTGTAGTGCAAAGAGGATTTGCCCTTAGGAAATAACACCCATTTTCACAGAAAACAGCAATAACATCACCAACAAACAAAGTGTTTTAGCGTTGACACAATAATCCACACATTCTGGCTTAACAATCTCTTTAATACATGCACAATCACATGTGCATTTAGAAAAGTTTTTTCTAACAAAACAACATGTTTGTGGTATAACAATTTTTGGGGTAGCATTATCAAACAGATAAATGTCCATTTAAGTTAAAACAGGCATGTGTAAAACCAACAAGAAAGCCACAAATCTTGAACTTACAAAGTTCACATTTGGTAGAACTTGAAGGCAATATCAGACAGCAATATCAGACATGAGTATTTAGGAACTGTGTTTGATATTGCGTTCAGATGGGGTGAAGTCACCCCAGGAAAAGCCAAATTTGGAAGATGCACACAAATTTCACAATGTCAACATGTGCTAGCTGCCATCACGGGGGATCAAGGGACGTGTTTTGGGGGAGCAACCCCTTCCTCTCAGCTACTTTATTATTGAGGAAGGGGTTGAACCCCCAAAACGCGTCCATTGATCTCCCGTGATGGCAGATAGCACATGTTGGCACACTGTGTGCATCCTCCAAATTAGGCTTTTCGAAAAATCTTTCAAACATTGTGAACATTGGAGCACACAAAAAAACAAAGGGATTGTGAGGGGTTTTAAATTCGCCCCAAAACATCAATGATGTTTTTATTTTTTTGAATAACATCATTGATGTTTTTATTGAGGTTTTCCAATTCTAAATTACACCCCATGATCTCCCCGATCAGGATCTGGATCTGGAGATCTGGATCTGGAGCCACAACATCACGATCACCTAAAAAGAGAGAAACCCAAAAAAAAGGTATCAAAAATATGCCGTCCTCCATCTCTTACCTGAGTCTGTGGTCGCAGACACTCACCTGTTGTGGTGACAATTTCCACCACATCTTCCTCCTCCTGCACTTCTTGGGATGGTGGGATTTCACCTTCTTCCAGAGGTGGGGGGTCTGTGTTCTCCTCGGATGAGGGGTGTCCTCCGAGTCTTTTCTCCACTATGTCAAAAAAAAATGCTATACTTAGCACACAGTGATTTGATGGCAGAACTATAAATAGGAAACATTGCTTGGAAGTGGGGTACAATTGTCTATTTTGGCAGAGTTCCAAAATGTGGCATTTTCAGTGTCCTTTGTCAAGCTTCAATACTTGACCTGTTTGGTACAAGCTTCACAGATGTAGCCCCCCCCTATAGTATACACTGGAGCACCTGTGTTGCCCCCTAATAAAAATGGTGTTCTTGTGTCCCACACTAGTGCTCCAGTGTCCAGATGTGAAAACAGCTGCTGAGTGTTCTCTTCTTACACAGAATCTATTTTGCATTTAATTCTAGTAACAAAGCCATCTACACAACCAAAATAGTTTATGACAAGTAGGGCGTAAAAATTGTGGCCAAATGCATATGGCCTAAACAATGGTGTTTTATAGGCTGAAAGAAAAATGTTTGATACGAACGAATAATGTACCCATGAACATGAAATTTGCCATGTAAAAATGTAGACTTGTAAGAAAAGCACATGGAGCAGCACGAACGTAATAAACATAAAGAATAGGAACACAGGACAACTACTTACTTTTTTGCAGCACTCTCCGGATCTTTCTGTACTTCTCATGTTCTCGTAATTTCAGGTCCGACCACCGTTTCCTGAACTGATCTTTCGATCGTCGTACCCCGAAATGCCGGTGCAGACTCCTGACCACTTTTGCCATGATCTTGGCCTTTCGACCATTGGGGTTGGGGTAAGGTCCATACTTCCCCTCATAGTCGGCCCTCTTCAGGATGTCGACCATCTCCAACATCTCCCCAAAGGACATATTTGAGGCCTTAAATCTCCTTCTGGATCGGGACGTTTCAGGCTCCGGGCTCTCCTCCTCCTCCTCGTTGCTATAATTAGCACGCATCTGCTGTGTCTCCGCCATGTGCTCTTCCCCCACTGCGCCGAACGAAAAGGGGCGGGGAATAGACTAGAAAGAACGTCAGGGGCGGGCGGAGTTACACACATGCGCAGTGTGTATAAAGCGTAACACGCGTGCGTATTACATACGATCTGTGAGCGGAGGAAGGAGCATCGAAAGCGCCAATCGTGATAACGAAGGTAAGATCTAAATTTGGGCCTATACTGCTTCGAAATAGAAGCCTATATTGTAACAAGATTAGGAGAGTTTGGCCTGACCTTAGGGTTTGTCTTGTGTTGTGTCTTGCAGAGATAATGGATGGCTTCAATGACCACAACTTCCTCCCCCTGTTTATAGACAAGTACAGGGAGCTGCCCTGTCTGTGGCAGGGGAGACACCCCCATTACAACAATAAACAAAAGAGGCAGGCAGCGCTGGAGACACTGCTGGAGTTGGTGAAGCCGGTGGTCCCCACAGCAACCATCCCCTATTTAAAAGCCAAAATTGGTGGCCTGAGGAGCACTTATCTAAGGGAGCGCAAGAAGGTCACAGATTCCCAGAGATCTGGAGCTGCAGCAGATGATGTTTATGTCCCCAGGCTGTGGTACTATGAGAGACTGCGATTTCTGTCAGACCACACTGAAGTCAGGGAATCCCTCTCCACTTTTCCTTCCACTCTTCCTTCCACCCCAGCTGAGGCTTCCGATGTCCAACCTGGGCCTTACAGTCAGGAAGAAGTGGAGGAGCCCAGCTGGAGTCAGGTATAGCATTCTTCAGATTTCTGGTCAATAAAGAAATGATCTTTACTAGATGTTATTATTGATCACTAATTGCTGATTGAAAAAAGTGTTTTACATATCAATAGACAGTAGTGGGCACCCAAAATTGGGACAAGAAAGAAAACTGCTGGGCTCAGAAGGATAGTCTGTTATATTTGTTCACATTCAATTTGCAACAGTCAGGAGGTGAAAATTGTGTGTGATTGATGACTAAAAAACCAAAACTATGTCCCTTTTTCATACACAGGAAGACCTCAGCAAGGAGGAGGTTGTGGAATGTGGCATCAGGAGGAGGCTGGGATTAGTGGCAGCCAGGAGGAGGCGGGGCTAAGTGTCAGCCAAGAGGAGCCTGGGACCAGTCGCAGCCTGACTGAATCGCAGGTTCCTCCCCTCCGCCTTCCATACAAAAGAGCGAGGAAGACGACTCCCATGCAGGATTCTGCGCTCAGGCTCATTCAGGAGGCTTCTGCATCCCTCCGAGCCTTACCCACTCCTGAAGAGGCCTTTGCCTGCATGGCTGCCACCAAACTGCTGGGCATGCAGGAGGGTCAACGCAAGCTGTGTGAGGACCTTCTTTATAAAGTCCTAAGTAAGGGGGTGAGTGGGGAACTAACACCCAAGACCGACGTGATTGAGTTGGACCATCCTCCTCCTCCTCCTGCTGCCACAACTCCACCACCAGAGCCACCGCGTGGAAGGAAGACCAGAGAGAGGGTTCAGTCTGGTCTGACAAAAGCTGCAGTCTCTTGTATGACCACAGCCTGGGGACACAGATGTCATCTGCTGCTTTCCGGATCTCAGGGACTTCTGGACCAGACTGCCCTCCCTTAGATAAGGACTCCTCAGGCCACCAATTTTTCTTGAAAATAGTTGATGTGTGCCCTGGGGGTCCAAGGCTTCACCCATTTCTGCAGTTTCTCCACCATTGCCTCCCACTTTGTTTAGTTGTGAGCCCTTAATAAAAGTAATTTTTTGGAAAATTATACTCTCCTATGTGTGTTTTCATCCAAAAAGGACAGTTTGTTGGTGACGATTCAGGTACATTTCTAACATAAAATGTGAAATTAACAAGGGACAACACCACCAAACAATCTTCGACAGATTAAATAGAACAACATATCAATGGTGTTGTGATAACTTGACACAAAAAACACACACAAAAATTTTCAGAAGTACAAATAAAAATCCCAAAAACCAAAAATAAGCCATGAAAAAAAGACAAACCAAAAAAAAAATAATCGGACTTAAAAACCAAAAAAAAAAAAAAAAAAACACAAAATAATGTTGTCAGATGTGACAAATCAAAATATATTGAGGAAATCCCGATAAATAGTAAAGAAATAAGTTTGTGAGAAGTGTGTGTGAATATGAGCAGCAAACTACTTAAACTACTTCTTGTCACATTATAAAGAAGAAGAGAGTGCGCAGTATTAAACCATTTTTAACATTGCAGCGTGACGAAAGTGCTGTATCCATTGCAAACGCTAATTTTACCAGACTGAGCTGTTCCGTGTCGGAATTTCTTCTGAGCATGCGTGGCACTTTGTGCGTCGGAACAGGCCACACACGGTCGCAATTGACGCGATCGGACTTTGTTGTCGGAAAATTTTATCTCCTGCTCTCCAACTTTGTGTGTCGGAAAATCCGATGGAAAATGTCCGATGAAGCCCACACACGGTCGGAATTTCCGACAACACGCTCCGATCGGACATTTTCCATCTGAAAATCCGACCGTGTGTACGGGGCATAAGTAGTGGGGTGGAGGACTGGAGTTCTATGGGAACACTCACGTCAATAGGGAGGATCTGGGATTTATCCCAGTTTATTTTTAGGCCGGAATACCTACCAAATTGTTGAATAACTTCAAGCTCTATTTGTAGGGATGGGCCAGCATCTTCCAAATATAACATATCATCCGCATACAGGCTTATTTTTTCTGTTAAATCTCCCTGTCGCAACCCACAAACGCCTGAGTGCGCTCTGAGCGTGGAGGCCGGAGGCTCTACCGCAAGGGCATATAATAAAGGGGACAAGGGGCATCCCTGGCGTGTGCCCCTAGATAGAGGGAAAGGGTCCGAGATTTTACCATTGACCAAGATCCTGGCGCGCGGCTTTTGATACAGTAGTCAGATCCATTTAATAAAATTTTGTCCGAAATTTTGCAAGGCATTCCCAGAGGTAGTCCCATTCAACTGAATCGAACGCCTTTGTGGCGTCGAGAGAGACTATCACCCTTGAACCTATTTTATCATGCTTAGCCTGCATATTCATATGGAGTCTACGCAGATTATACGCCGTGTTTTTAGCTGGCATAAACCCAGTCTGGTCTGGGTGAATCAGCGTGAGGATCACAGTGTTGAGGCGTAGCGCCAGGATCTTGGCCAGAATTTTAATATCTAATTGGAGAAAAGATATTGGGCGGTATGATTCGGGAAGTTCAAGGTTTTTACCTGGTTTGGGTATTAATACAATATAAGCCTCTCCCATAGAGGAGGGTAGGGATCCGTGGGTGAATATATAGGAGAACAGTTCATGGAGTCTGGGGATAAGTGTCTCCCTATAAGTAGTGTAGAATTCAAGGGGTAGGACATCAGAGCCCGGCGCCTTGGAGGGATTAAGGAGGGATATCGCCTTTGTGATCTCGTCAACGGTGATAGGGGCGTCTAATAATTCAATTTGGGATTGTGTGAGGGTAGGTAGTTCTATGTTTGCCAAAAAGGATCCTATTTCTTCCATAGAACTGTTAGCGGCTGAGGAGTATAGGGATGTGAAGAAAGAGCGGAACTCATCGACTACCTCATCAGGATCTGTCAATAGCCTGCCATTAGTAGTGCGCAAAGAGACCACCGTAGGGGGTCTGTGATCAAGGTGGGCTAAATAGGCCAAGAGACGGCCCGCTCGCTCTCCACACTCATAATGCCTCTGTTTAGAATAATATATTTTTCGTTCAGCTTTCTCAAAGAGCAGACTGTTCACTACCCTTGTTTGGAGTTTTAGTTGGTCAGCAGTAGATGGGGAGGGATCATCAATAAAGTTTCTCCACCTCAGCTAGAGCCTGTTCAGCCTGTCTAAGTACCTGGGATGAAGTCTTCCAGTATCTAGCTATACGATGTGACAAAATCATTCGAGCATGGGATTTAAATGCGTCCCATATCACATCGAGTGGTGCAGTATCTTTGTTGGTCTGAAAAAAGAAATCCCATTCAGTCGCCGCCTCCTCCAGTGCGGGGACAACCGTCAACCAAAAAGGATTTAGTTTCCAGGTATATTGTGCAGGGAGGGGGGAGTGTAATCGTAGGGTAATCCAATATGGGGCATGGTCAGAAAGAACACGTGGATTAAATCCCACTTTTCCCAGTAGGGGGAGAAGCGTATGGGATATGAGGATAAGATCTATGCGTGACATTGAATTGTGTGTAGTTGAAAAACATGAAAATACCCTGTCCTGAGGATGTTGGTGTCTCCAGGTGTCTACCAAGTTCACATCAGCCAGAAGTCTTCCAAATCTAGTGGAAGAGTGGGGGGAGTGGTCAGGAGATATCGTTGAAAGTCTGTCTAGATTGCCATTAACGACATTATTGAAGTCCCCTAGCCAAATCGCAGGGACAGAGGGGAATTGAGACATGAATGCTATACCTTCAGTTATAACATGAAATTGGAAAGGGGGTGGTATATATATTGCCAGGATTAATAATTCTAGGCCATTTATTTTGGTGTGTAAGAATAGAAATCTGGCCTGAGGGTCAGATCTAAGTGTTAATAGTACGAATAGCCACCAGTAGAGCAATACCCTGGAGTGCGCAGAATAAGGGGCCTGGTATATCCAGCCCAACCATGGTTTCTTAAGCGTCATCTGGAGACGGGTCTCCACCAGTACCATAAGGTCCGCCCTTTGTGTTTTAAGATAAGTTAGAACTGCATTACGTTTAGATTTTGCCCTAAGACCTCGCACGTTCCATGTAATACATTTTAGCTCAGCCATAAAGACAGATAATGAATCGTATTTGTCCAACGACTAGGGCTCTGATCCCTGTACCTTGGGTCATCCCAAAATCAGAGGGGATCATATCAGCGACTCCAGGACACAGGGTGAGCTCAGAGGGACATTGCATTACAGGCCAGATTGGGTCTGACCGGCCAATAGTATTTGTGATTCCTGTACATCGTATAGCATCAATAGACTTATTAAAACACCAGTGGCTATCATTCCTCTGCATGTAAACTGTAAACTGGACAATAAACCAAAAACTGTAAGCATAAAAAAGAAAAAAAAAACAAACTAAAATGCTAGCTTGTCCGGGTAGGCAATGCACCAAGTATAAATCAAGTGCAGATTGCTGAAACTGGCCAGGCCTGGGAAGCCAGGCTTGTGCCACATGGCAAACATTGCATTCAAAATATGAAAAGACGGGATCCGTGGGGATTCCCGCCCCTAGTGGGACGATTATTCGCTGCAGAGCGGACAGCAGCAGTAGGAGTGAGACTCCTGGTCTGGGATCTCCAGGATAGTATAGGCTGGGGGAGATAAAGGATGTAACTGTCTGAGTCCATATACCAGGCATCATGACGGGTTTTGGCTTGCCACAAAATAGTGAATTGTGGGGCAGGAACTCACATCTGCTCACAGAGATCATATATATGCCAGGGGGGATGATAGAAAGAGGGGGCCATGCAATCAGCAAATAAAGTTTCCCGACAAGGGGATGAGAAGAGCCCAATGGGGGGGGAGGGGATAGGAGAAAGTTGCAGCATGCTCAAATATATAGAGAGTGTAAATTTTCTGTAGGTTGCATATTTACAGTACTGTGTGTCCTCCGGAGTTAGCCAGGTAAGCAAGAGCAGGGGCATCAGGCATGCCCTCCGCCAGGTGCTGCTTTATTTTCCAACCAAGCCAGGACAGCCTCTGGTGTATCAAAAAAATGAGCTCTGTCTTCTCCAACGACACGCAATCTGGCCGGAAATAGCATGGCATACGAGTAATGGCGACTCCTCAGCTGACGCTTGGCCTCCGTGAAGTGGGCCCTCTTTTTCTGTACTTCCGCCGAGAAGTCTGGGTACACTTTAATCTCGCTGTTCTTAAAGGGTATATTTATTACCTTACAGTCTGGTGAGACGCAGAACAGTGTCTGTCATGGAATTTCAACAGTTTGGCGATGAACGTGCATGGCAGTGCACCTGGAGGTGGGGGTTTAGCTGCCATCCTGTGTGCATGCTCGATCACAAAGGATGTAGAAAATTAATTTCTTCCAGATGTGCTGATTAATAAATTTTCCAGAAATGAGGGGGCCCTCCAAGCCCTCAGGGAGACCCACAAGGTTACATCTCAGACGATTTTCCACGTCGTCCTGCTTAGCCAGCACCATATTTAGTTGGTGCTGTAAGTTTTCAGTATGAACTTGCAGTGGCGGTATCTCATCTTCCACATGGCTAATGCGGGCCTCCGTTTCTGTGACCCGGTCCCTGAGTTTCTGCAGGTCCTGGCGTATCAAGGAGACATCTATTTTTACCTCCTCTATCTTGCTGGTCAGGGTGCTTTTGCAGTCAGATATGGCCTCTAGGACGCGCGCTGTGTCCTATGTAGCTGCGTCTGTGGGGGGGAGAAGTGCTGGCGCCATTTTCTACCCCAGCTTCTTTATCCACATGCTTGTATTTAACAAGCTTTGCGGCCGAGTCAGCGGGTTTTTTCTGTGGCGACATGACCTCTGAGGGCAGGGGAGTCCAGGTATCCGATGGAGGGTAAGTATTTCAGGTGGTTAGCCCCAGGATATTCGGATTCGGATATCAGGCAAGCGGAGCTCCCGTTCAGTGCGTCCTACACCATGCCGATCCAGGCCACGCCCGAACATCGCTTTTTAAAAAACAAATCAAATGGTATTTATTTTATACACAGCCATCAAAGAGGTTAATAAGATCTTTCCCACACACAGCATGGGAATTACACCAAAAAACACTCTTTGCTATTACCCATCAGTATGGGGGTACCACATGTGAGACTTTTTTGCAGCCTAGCCGCAAAATCCAAAGAGGACCATCAAGTGTTCAAGGGGTCTAAAATTATGCATCTAATTTTCTGACTACAAATCACGTTTGGAGGTCCTGGAGTGGCAGGACAACCACCACAAAATAACATTTCTATAATCTCCAAGAGATTTTTTTAAGCTTCATGGTGAGTCTTTGAAGATTTTGTTTTTCTGCCATAGGCTTTCGGAAAATGAAGGAAGAAAATTAAAATTCTTTTTTTATTACATTAATAAGATGCTTATTCCACACAGCATGAGCACACTTAATTACACTGCAAAACACATTCTGCTACTCCTCTTCAGTATGAGGATACCACATATGTGAAACTTTTTTGGAACCTAGCTGCATAGAGGGGCCCAAAATTCAAGGAGCACCTTCAGGCTTGCAAGGGGCATAAATTACGCTTCTAATTTCTTGATGACCTATCACATTTTGAAGGCATTGGAGCACCAGGACAGTAGAGACAGCCACAAAATGACCACATTTTTTAAAGCAAGCACCCAAACGTTTTTTTTCAAACAGCACAGTGAGTCTTTTGAATATTTTATTTCTTACCACATGTTTTTGGAAAATGGAGAAATAAAATGATTTATTTGTACACAAAGTTGTCAGTAAGATATTCCTAACGCACAGTATGGGCAAACTTACAATTACATCCCAAAGCACATTCTTCTACTCCTCCCAAGTATGAGCATACCACATATGTGAGTTTTTTTTGCAGGCTGGCCACATAGTGGTCTGAAATTCAAGGCGCTTTCAAGGGCCATAAATTTTGCATATCATTTCCTGACTACCTACGTATTGGAGACCAGGACAGTAAAAACACTGTAAGGTATTTTTAAAGAGACATGCTGAGTCTTTTATGGTTCAATTAGTTTTTATTAATTTTAGGCAGGTTTATAACAAAAGAAGAAATAACAACAAAATTAGAGACCTGACATGAAATCACTTGGTTTACCCAAGTGCACAAATATATAAAATTCAGACTAGTGCAATCAATTAACCAGACATAGATCCTTTACATTGTTTCATTCTCTATAAGTCTTGAGTATGAGATATTAGTCTGTAAGGCGTTAAGTACCCTGGTCTAGGAAGCCCCAATGGGGATCTTCTGCTTCCTTGGACTCAGGGCACTATGGAGAATAACTAAGGCGAAAATGTGCAAACGTAACATCTGCCATAAAGTGCACATACTTATAAAGTGTAAGGGTTGAAAGACAAAAATAATTGAGGGAGGGGCGGTTATTGAAATAGATTGCATTTATATAGGTCTTATAGAATCTGGAACAAGAGGTTAGAAGTAAGAAAGGAAGAGAGAAAGAGGAAAGAACAGATATGTTCAGTAGGAGAACAAGAGGGGGGGGGGAAGACAGCGAGCCTCACTCTGTAAAACCAATCATGGGGTTCAGCCCACGTTTTACTGGTATACCTTGTGTGACCATTAAGGGGGGTTCGTATTCTTCAATCTCTGTTTAAGTTTGTCTGAAGTGGAGTAATGCCTCCAGACACTCCAGATATATGAAAATTTAGCTTGTTTGTCCAGGACATTGGCCTGCATTTCCTCCATTAGCATTATATTATTTATTTCGTTGACCCATTCCACTATAGAGGGGGAAGTGGTAGATTTCCAGTGTCTGGGAATAAGCTGTCTCCCTGCACTCATGAAAAACTTCAAGAGACTGTTTTTCTGTGATTTTACGGCTCCGGGATAAATAGACAGGAGGGCAATGGCGGGAGAAGGCATCAGGGGTTTATCATAAATCTCTGAATAAATATGGAAAATCTGCGTCCAAAATGGTAAAAGCCTATCGCAATCCCACCAGATGTGCAAGTAAGTACCTCTCTTGGAGTTACATCTCCAGCACGTGTCTGAATTGGCAGGGAACTTCGTCCTGAGTGTTGTGGGGACTCGATACCACCTTGATAGGACTTTATAGTTTTTCTCCTGCATGTAGCTTGAGATCGAGGTCTTGCTTGTAAAAAGAAAGGCCTTACTCCAGTCCGCCTCAGATATATCAATTCCAACCTCTACTGACCATTTTGTTGTGTAAGTAGGAAGGACGTCGTGAATGTGTTCTAAGATTTGTTTATCTATGAGGGATAAAGGGTGTCTTGGGGTTTCCGGTAGGATGCATAGTTGTTCAAATCCTGTTAAAGGTCTATGAATTAGGTTAGAGTCGTGTAGTTTTTTGCAGTATTCGCTCAAATGTCTACGAGTGAGCCAGGTCACTCTAGAGGTTGTATCTGGAAGGGCTGAAGCAAATGTACCTAAGGTGGGGTCCACAAATTGTCGTGCGGTGGGCCAGTGCTCTCTAAAATAGTTGTCTATGGAGTTTATGGAGTGGCCCTCCGGGAATTTAGGGTTATCAAACAAAGGGGTGAGTGGGCTGGGTTCCGAGGATAGAGCATAGGTAAGTTTCCTACGATACCAGATCGTCAAAGCGTCTCTTGTGAGGGGGGACAATGCCGCTATCGATTTAAATGAATGGTCGTATCCCCAGAGGAGGGCTCTGAGATCATATATGGCTAGGTCATGCTCCACAAATGTGGTAGCTTTGGTCATGGGTCGAGGAAACCACTCAAGGATACGGGAGATTACTGTAGATGTATGATATAGCTCAAAGTCAGGTAAACCCAACCCACCTTTTGTAATGGGGGAGCTCAGAAGTTTATGTTTCAGCCTCGGGTGTCTGCCCTTCCAAACGAAACGGATAGCCATTGATCTTAGGGAGCGGAAAAAGGCAGGGGGAAGGACTATGGGGAGAGCCTGAAACAAGTATAGGAGTTTGGGAAGGATGTCCATTTTTAGTGTATTGATACGGCCCATCCAGGATACCGCTAACTCCAGTCGTTCTTCCGTTAAATGGCTGAGTTTTAGAAGGAGGGGGCTAAAGTTCAGGGCATAAATATCCGAGAAGTTTTTCGGGATGGCCGTACCTAGATAGGAAATGGAGTTCTGTTTCCATTGAAATGAAAAATTTGATTGGAGGGTTGAGAGTGTGGGTTGTGATAAAGATATGTTTAGGGCCTCAGTTTTGGAGATGTTTAATTTATAGTTACTAAAGCGACCGAATCTGTCTATCTCTGCTAGTATAGAAGGTATGGATATGTGGGGTTTGGTTACGTACAGGAGTAGGTCATCAGCGTAGAGAGAGAGTTTACAGTGAGATGAAGGGGTCTGGATGCCTTGTATGTTGGGGTTCGATCTAATGGCTTGGGTGAGGTGTTCTATGACTAGGGCAAACAGGAGAGGGGAAAGGGGGCAACCCTGCCTGGTGCTGTTAGTGATCATAAAGTTTTGTGATTGGGTGCCATTCACTAGGACAGTAGCAGCGGGTCTAGAGTAGAGAGCCATAATGCGTGCTAACATTTTCGGGCCAAGGCCTATTTGGGAGAGGGTGGACTGGAGAAAAGACCAACTGACCCTATCAAAGGCCTTCTCCGCGTTGCAGGAGAGAAGGCAGGTTGGTATGCGGTGGCGCTGGGCAAAAGTAATTAAGTGTATGGTCTTGGTGGTGTTGTCCCTGGCCTCTCGGCCTGGGACAAAACCAACCTGATCTTTATGTATTAAGTTTGGTAACAGGGGGGAGAGACGGTTAGCAAGTATTTTGGCATATAACTTTAAATCAATGTTTAAGAGAGAAATCGGTCTATAGTTGGAGCATATGGACGAGACCTTTCCAGTCTTAGGGATGACCACTATTTGTGCTTGAAGGCTAGATGTGGAGAGAGCAATATTATCCTCTAGAGTGTTGAAAGCTTTCGCTAATAAAGGGGAGAGTTGTGTTGCGAAGAGTTTATAGAAACGAGAGGAGAACCCGTCAGGTCCAGGGCTTTTACCATTTTTGAGGTTTTTAATGGCAGAGAGGAATTCTGTATCGGATAAGGACTCCTCTAGGTCTTGTGAATCTGATGTGGGGAGAGTTGGAAGAGCTGTCTCTTGAATATAAGAAGCTAAGTCAGGCGGTGAGGATGAGGATAGCGGGATCTGTGGGGTAAGGTTATACAGTGCTGAGTAGTACAGGCGGAATTCTTCAGCGATGGCCGAATTCTGCCTGATTTTACCTTTAGTGGGAGAATTTATGAATGGGATGGGTGTTCTCTTTTGGCGGGGTTGAAGGGTGGATGCGAGATGTCTACCGCACCTATTGGCTTGAGAATAATAAGTGAATCTGCCTTTGTCCCTAGCTATGAGAGATTTCTCCGCGTAAATGCGCAGGAGGTCCCTCCTGGCATTGGTGAGGTCAAGGAGTGTCGAGTCAATGGGATTTTGTTTGTGCGATTCTTCTAGAGTGGCGATGGTAGTGAGAAGACGTTTCGTGTCTGCTATACGCGCGTGTTTAAGTCTGGAACCGTCCTGCATAAATTTACCCCTGAGCACACATTTAAGAGCTTCCCATTTCGTGAAAGGATTAGTGGGGTCGTGGGTGTGGTCTGTCACAAAGCGTTTAATAGTCTGTGTTATATCTTGAGAGCATACCAGGTCGTTTAAGAGATTGTCATTCAATCTCCAGGACGAGTTTCGGTTGCGTGAAGGTGTTCGTCCCAAGCTAATATGGATAGGGGCGTGGTCAGACCACAGAGAGATACCAATAGACGCGGACGGCGAGAAGTCTAATAGGGATTGTGAGAGTAAAAGGTGTAATCTTTGGTGGAAGGGTGTAGCATACGCCACACGTCCACCAAAGATAAGTCAGATAGGAGATTTCTGATTTTGGTCAGAGAGGTTGGAGAGATCGAGGACTTACCGGTTGAGGAGTCAAGACGAGGTATCAAGGTGGCATTCAGGTCCCCTCCCAGAATCATGTTGACTGTACCAAATCTTTTCAGACGGGCGATGACGGAGGTGAGGAATTGTTGCTGGTTCTGGTTAGGAGAATACACGTTAATAACAGTGTATATAACATTTTTGTATGACAATTTGAGAAAAATATATCTGCCTAGCGGGTCGATATACGAGTCAAGCACATCTGGAGTAAAGGATGCGTGAAAGGCTATAGAAACCCCTTTGGATTTTGCTGAGGGATTGGAGCTATGGAACCAAGTAGGATATCTTTTATAAGGGATTTGCGGTATTTTGTCTGACCTAAAATGAGTTTCCTGTAGAAGTAGGATTTGAGTCCGCATTTTGTGGAAGTGAAAAAGAATTTGTCGTCTCTTCTCAGGAACATTAAGACCCCTGCAATTTAGTGAGGAAATTTTCAAGGCGGCTTCTGATGCCATAGGAAAATTGTACTAATGGACAAAAAAAAACAGATAAAAGGGAGGCTCGCTGTCTTCATAGGTGGAGAGTAGGAGGTTGGGGGAAGAGAAGGGGGACATCTAGTGGTGAAAAAAAGGTGAGAGTTGAAGTTGAGAGAATTGAAAGAGAAAAAGAAAAAGAGAAGAGAAAGAAGGAGAAAAAGAAAAAGAAAGGGCCAATACGGCTTCACTAATGGTGTTGTCAGCAACGTATCAGCTAACACCCCGAAGGGCGCTGAATGACCTAAATGGGGGAACAGTGGTCCGCACAGGGGGGAGCCCGCACACGCCGGGCTATAGAGTGTGAGATAACAAAAGGAACATGATGGCTCTGTATATTAACATAAACTGGTAACAATGAACATAACATTTCAGGGCCCTGCATGTCTAAGTAGGTTAAAGACTGTACTGTTGACCCCCTAGGAGAGAATATCTCCTAAAGGTTTCAGATTAAATGTATTGCATACAGGGCCTCTACTCCAGCAACAAGGGGTGAAAGGGAGGGAGGGAGTGGGGGAGAGGATGGGACAATACATGGAGTTTGAAGAGCGGTGTCTTTGTGACGGGACACCGCACGTCAAAGATAACGGGACATAATCTGTAATATAAGTTCTACAGTAAGGAAGTAAAGCATATTGTGTTAATTATTTATATGTCCCAATGAAATTGTAACCGGGGATGCCGCCACCGATTTGGAACCTGTGGGAGAGATAGATAAAAGAAAAAAAAAGGAATAATCGAGGAGAGAGTTCATCCTTCGGTCGTCGAAGGGAAGTCAGACTTGGGTCGTTTGCTCTTCTTCGAACGTTTCTGCCAACCTGGCGCGGCTTTAAACCCTGGCGTGGCGGCATGGAGGGGCCAATCTGGGATGGAAATCTGTGGCAGTTCAAAAGTTCCAAGAAACTTAGGTAGATCACCTAACGTGCGGAAGGTCGCAGATTTTCCTTCATGGGATGCAAACAGTTTGAAGGGGAAGCCCCAGCGATATTTAATCTGCTTGGCTTGAAGGGCTCCGGTGAGAGGCTTCAGAGCTCGTCGCATGTCCAGGGTCAGTTTAGATATATCAGGGAGGAGGGACACTGGGGTTTCGTTAAAGTAGATGGCTGCTTGAGCACGTGCGGCTTGCATGATGGCGTCTTTAACTGCATAAAAGTGCACTCTGCAAATCACGTCTCTGGGGTGTTCCAGATTTGGATTTTTAGGGCCTAGGGCTCTGTGGACCCGGTCTAGCTCCAGCGGGTCATCTTTATCTTTCTGAAGTAGATCATTAAAGATGGCTGTGACAGCTGGCGCAAGGTCCTTGGTTTCAACCGATTCAGGCAGACCGCGTATGCGGATGTTGTTGCGTCTGGCTCTATTCTCTTGGTCATCCTGATGATACATCAATTGCTGTATCTGCAGAGTATGCTCATGTAGAATAATGTCATGCGTTTGTAGAGTGGATGCAGTTTCCTCCATGGTGTGTTCTACCTCCTCTATTCTGTTAGTGATATCTCTGCGGAGCTCAGACATCTCTTGTTTATATGAGCGCTCTAAGCGTTGCATGTAGGCCTCAAAATCATGTCTGGTGGGGAGTGCTTTGATATATGCTTCCATGTCCCATCCTGTGTAAGATCTGTGGGATTCAGGGGAATGGCAGGCTGAGCGGGTGGATCCAGCTTCAGAATCAGGGGGAGATCGGGCCCTTTGCCTGGTTTTCATGTGTGGTGTGGAGCGCTGTGAAGCAGCTCCTTGTGAGGCAGCATGTGAGCCTGAGGTCCGGGCGGGCGCCATCTTGGACGAGGGGGGGCTGGAGCGGTTGTGGCCCAAGTGTGTGAAGAACCGGTCTATGTCCCCTTCAGGATGTGCATCGGGGGTTCGGTTCCTGTCTCCCCCATCCTTCCTCCCCATAACAGACCTGGATGGCGGTGCTGGGAAGCGCTGAGAGCCTCGTTTGTGCCGGCGTGTGCGGGAGCTCCTAAGGAGAGCGACTTACTCCTCCATGCGTCAGGCCACGCCCCCCATGCTGAGTCTTTTAAAGATTTCATTTTTTGCCACAAGTTTCTGTCAATTTAATAGGATATTTTTTAATCCTTTTTTTGATGCTTAGAATTTCACCCCTAAAAACACTTTGCTAATACTCTGGGGCTTCCCCACGTGTGAGACTTTTGCAATATTTGGACTAATTCTGTGCCAGACATTGTATCTCGTGTATCACAAAAATCAACCAACATTGTATCAAGAACAGTATTTGGTAATGCTCACCTTTGTTTGAGTGGTTGGGTAATATATTTTAGTGTTGCATCACATAGCAGTCCCAGTTCCTAGCCTTTATTCAGGCTTGAGAAAGAAGGAGGTTCTTAAAAAATACATTACCATGCTCACTGGCCCTCCCGTAGTGTGTGAAGCCATCCCTGAGGCTTCTCCGCTGTGTACTGCTCCCCTGTGTTACCTGGCACTGTTTGCTGTGGAGCAGCTACAGTTTTACACACTGACAGGATTTCTCTCTGGAGTCTTTAGTTTAGATATGGGTGATGAACTCCAGGAATAGATTTACATGTGCTTCCTGTTCTTCCAGTCATATTAGGGGCCAATAGTTTTTATGCATATCATTAAAATCTTCTCATACTGCACTTAGTCTGCACCTTCAGTATTTATTTACTCTGATTTCAGGAGTGCCATTGTCCACAGAGGATGATTGGAACTGGTGTCTCACAGAAACATGGTCAGTGGGGTGTGCAGATGGGTCAGTTCACGTGACAGGCAATGGATCGGGTCACCAGCAGAAACGTGGTAAAAAAAAACAGGCCAGTGTCAGTATAGACAGCAGGAAGAGTCAACACGTCACTGGTGTGACGATCAGCAGTGCTGCTGTTAGAAATCACAGGGCCTGTACAGCCTACCTGACAAGCCCTAGGCTTAAAAACCATATTTCCACTAAAAATACACTATCATTATTAGACACAAAAATACTAAATCTAAGGAATAAAACTGTGTTGAGTTAATAAATAAAGTTCTATGTGTGTAAATGAGGGGCTAATTCACATGAAGTGGATATAAAAAGTCTATACACCCCTGTTAAAATGTTGGATTTCTGTGATGTAAAAAAATGAGTCAAAGATAAATCATTTCAGAACTTTTGCCACCTTTAATGTGACCTATAAACTGTACAACTTAGTTTAACATCAAACTGAAATCTTTTAGGTGGAGGGAAGTAAAAAAAAATTGATTGCATAAGTGTGCACACCCTAAAACTAATACTTTAGCACCTTTTGATTTTATTACAGCACTCAGTCTTTTTGGGTATGAGTCTATCAGCATGACACTTCTTGACTTGGCAATATTTGCCCACTCTTCTTTGCAAAAAACACTCCAAATCTGTAGATTGCAAGGGCATCTCCTGTGCACAATCCTCTTTGGATCAACCCACAGATTTTCAATGGGATTCAGGTCTGGGCTCTGGCTGGGCCATTCCAAAACTTTAATCTTCTTCTGGTGAAGCCATTCCTTTGTGGAATTGGATGTATGCTTTGGGCTGTTATGCTGAAAGATGATGTTCCTCATCATGTTCAGCTTTCTAGCAGAAGCCTGATGGTTTTGTGTCAATATTGACTGGTATTTGGAACTGTTCATAATTCCCTTTCCATTGACTAAGGCCCCTGCTGAAGAAAAACAACCCCAAAGCATGATTCTGCCTCCACAATGCTTCACAGTGGGTGTGGTGTTCTTTTGGTGATGTACAGTGTTGTTTTTGCGCCAAGTATATCTTTTGGAATTATGGCCAAAAGGTTCAACCTTGGTTTCATCAGACCATAACATATTTTCCCACATGCTTTTGGGAGACTTCAGATGTGTTTTTGTAAAATCTAGTCGTGCTTGGATGTTTTTCTTTGTAAGAAAAGGCTTCCGTCTTGCCACTGTACCCCATAGCCCAGACATATGAAAAATACGGGAGATTGTCACATGTACCACACAGCCAGTACTTGCCAGATATTCCTGCAGCTCCTTTAATGTTGCTGTAGGCCTCTTGGCAGCCTCCCTGACCAGTTTTCTTCTCGCCTTTGCATCAATTTTAGAGGAACGTCCAGTTCTTGGTATTGTCACTGTTGTGCTATATTTTCTCCACTTAATGATGACTGTCTTCATTGTGTTTCATGTTATATCTAATGTCATGGAAGTTCTTTTTTAACCTTCTCCTTTCTGATACCGTTTAACAATGAGATCCCTCTGATGATTTGGAGGCTCTCTGCGGACCATGGCTTTTGCTGTAGGATGCGACTTTTCGCAAAACATTTTTTGCAAAAATGTCAGGAAAGACCTACTAGAACAGCTGAACTTTATTTGGGGGTTATCAGAGGCACTTTAAATGATGGCAGGTGTGTACTGACCCCTATTTAACATGAGTTTGAATGTGATTGCTTAATTCTTGTCAGGAAAGACCTACTAGAACAGCTGAACTTTATTTGGGGGTTATCAGAGGCACTTTAAATGATGACAGGTGTGTACTGACTCCTATTTAACATGAGTTTGAATGTGATTGCTTAATTTTGAACACAGCTACATCCCCAGTTTTAAGAGGGTGTGCACACTTATGCAACCACATTATTTGAGTTTTTTTATTCCCCCCCCCCCCCAAAAAAGATTTCAGTTTGTTGTTCAACTGAGTTGTACAGTTTTTAGGTCATATTAAAGGTGGAAAAAGTTCTGAGATGATTTATCTTTGTCATTTTTTTACATCACACCTGACATTAAAACCTGACATTTTAACAGGGGTGTGTAGACTTTTTATATCCACTGTAGGAGCTGTATCCTGTACAGTGTGAATCAGTGTGTTTTCCTTTTTTTTTTTTTATAATGTGTGCAGCCAGCCTATGGTGATGCAACAGCTGCACAAAGCTGCCTCAGGTCCTGATTTGACAGACATGTGGATGCAGAAGTGTGGCCTCCAAACACTAACAGTGTGTATTTGGGGTCACTCTCCCACACCTGCACACTTATCAAATTAGGACCTGTGGCCGTGTTCATACTGCCATTGCATCCTTATAGAACAGTGATGGTGCACAGGAACAGATTTGCTGGCCGCTGGTATGGTGGTGATCAGAAACACTGTTACTGGCCACACTGGCCTGGTGTGGCAGCGATCAGGAAAACTGTTAATGGCTTACACTAGTCTGGTGACACAGGTACTGGTGAGGTGGCATTCAGGAACACTGTTTCCAGTTATGTTGGCCTGGCGACACTGTGACTGGCTGCAATGGTGTGGTGACTGCTTTTCCTAGTGATCAGGGACATTGGCTGGCAGCACATATACAGTGTCCCTGGTCGCTAGCAAAAGCAATACAATGTCACCCTAGTGATACTGCACTGCTCTAGTGACTGTGATTTATTTATTTTTCATAGGAAACTCATGCAACATGCAGCCTTTGTTTACAAGTGTGATCACTGTGATTTGTCACAACAATCACATGGTACAGGGCCCTGTATCCTGATCTGTGATTCGGACACAGTGTTAACAGGGAGCACCGCTGTGTGATCTAGAGGGTGCACACGAGCAGTGATAGTGGGAGGATGTTTAAAATGCCTTCCTGCCCTCAGGACACAGCTGTCCAGCCGTTTTAATACTGTGGCTGGACGGCAAGTAGTTAAAAATGTTTGCGTTCTACCTCCAGTAGTATATTCTAGCAATAAGGTTTATCAAAATAGCGTACACAAGGGGTGGAACTTGTACATACTGACACCAATACCTTTAAAACATTTTTGATTTTGTTACTGATTCCCCATCTTGAATTGGACACTATATAACTGTTTTACACAAACATTATCATAGTCGTCTTCTTATAAAGCAACTGTGCCCTAGTCTTAAATTGTGTAGTCTACTTCTAGTGCAAATGCTTCAATTCAGTATCAGCCTCATTTGGATCATTTCAGTATGTAGCTGTTTTCTGAATGTTTAATCCACAATACCATCATGTTAGGGTACATTCTTTCACTCATAGTCGTTTCTTTTCTTATTATAACATACAGTGTATCAGCAGACCCTCTTCTTTTTATCATACGTTTGTGCCAATAGCAAATGTTGCATTCCAGTTGACATTTTCTACTGCTGGTTACACAATCAAAATAACATTGAATCAAATGGGTAATAACTTAATTCATACTTTTCCTTGGCTTTACAAGCTTTCTAAACTGAGATCAATTGGGATTTATCAAATGTTATAGTTGGTGTGTAAGTATAAGACCTTATGCACACTGGATGTTTTTGGACATTTTTGCAGCTGCTGTTTTTGGCTTCAGATGTTTTTTTCTACAGTCAATTATCTCTCCTGCATGTTATCCTATGTGTCCATGCACACATAGGCTATTATAAATTTTTTTTGGCTGGGGCGTTTTTTTGGCTGTAAAAAAAACCCCAGAACTAGTGGGTTCTGATTGGTGTTTTTCAGCTGTAAAAACGCTCTAACGTCCAAAACCTTCTATACATGCTTAAAAATGCTGCTCACCAGTGTTTTTTTAACGTTTTTGATCCAAAAAAATAACGTTAAACGCTATTGCAAAAACTTTGAAAAACTCACTGCAAAGCTGCTGGCGTTTTTATAACGTTAATATAAAGTCCAGTGTGCATGAAGGTTAACCGCTTGCAGACCGCCTCACGCAGATTTACTGCGGCAGAAGGGCTCGTACAGGTAGAATCACGTACCTGTACGTTCCCCTTTAAGAGGCGGCCAGCGTGTGCGTGTGCCTGCGGCAAGCTCCGTGAGTCGAGTCGCGGGTCCCGCGGACTTGATCGCCACTGGGGTTACCCGAGATCGCCTCACGGGGGTGAAGAATGGGGAGATGCTAATGTAAACAAGCATCTCCCCGTTCTGCCTAGTGACAGTGTCACTGATCTCTGCTCACTGTCATCGGAGCAGAGATCAGTGACGTGTCACACACAGCCATGCCCCCCACAGTTAGAAACACGCCTCTAGGACACACTTAACCCCTACACTGCCACCTAGTAGTTAACCCCTTCACTGCCAGTGTCATTGACACAGGAATCCGTGCATTTGTATAGCACTGATTGCTGTATAAATGACAATGGTCCCAAAAATGTGTCAAAAATGTCCGATAATGTCGCAGTCACAATAAAAATCGATATCGCCGCCATTAAAAAAAAAAAAATTCTTAATAAAAATGCCATAAAACTATCCCCTATTTTGTAAACGCTATAACTTTTGCGCAAACCGATCAATAATCGCTTATTGCGATTTTTTTTTTTTACCGAAAATATGTAGAAGAATACGTATTGGCCTAAACTGAGGAAAAAAATTGTGTTTTTATATATTTTTGGGGGATATTTATTATAGCAAAAAGTAAAAAATAATGTGTTTTTTTCAAAATTGTTGCTCTTTTTTTGTTTATAGCGCAAAAAATAAAAAGCGCAGGGGTGATCAAATACCACCAAAAGAAAGCTCAATTTGTGGGAAAAGAAGGACGTCAATTTTGTTTGGGAGCCACGTCGCACGGCCTCGCAATTGTCAGTTAAAGCAACGCAGTGCCGAATCGCAAAAAGTGCTCTGGTCAGGAAGGGGGTAAATTCTTCCGGGGCTGAAGTGGTTAAAGGACCATTATAGTCAGTCTATCCGCTCAATCTAGTCTAACTATAGTCAATGACCTTAAAGTGTTTGTTCCCCCAGCAGTTAATTTTCCTGATATGTGCCTGCTGTACCATGTGCATGTATTAGAAAGTATCCTGTTCTCTTTGTATTGCTTCCTTTGTGTAAAATCCCTGGTAATCCTACCAGTCACTCTGCTTTCGTATTTTTTTTTATACCTATACAAAAATGTTTTGCCTTTCATTTCTATTTCAAACTGAATGGGTTGTTTTACAAGGTGATAGTTTACAATCGCTTTAAGCTTATACCTAATTTTTCTGATTTACATCACACTATTGCTGCTTAACTGCTAATCATCATTTCTTTCACAGACAGCGCTTGGTGTTCATCTTGGGTGTTGGCTGCCTTCATTTGTTTGTCCAGAGTAATTGGACAGGACCCCCAGTTCATTCAGAGCCCCAGGACTTTTTACCATCTTCTCTCCTTGAACATTTTTCAGAGGTATGTCTAAATTTATTTTACTTAACTTTTCACTTAATATTCCTACACTTTAACCACTTGCTGACAGTTGCACACCGATATACGTCGGCACAATGGCAGCAGTGGGCAAATGGGCATACCTGTACGTCCCCTTTAAGAGCCAGGGATAGAGCGTGACCGTGCTCACGGTCTACTCGCGATTGTGTCACGGACCCTCAGAACTGGGAAGTGGAAATGTAAACAAGGCATTTTCCCGTTCTGGCCTGTGTCATGACAGAGATCACCGCTCCCTGTCATCAGGAGCGGTTATCGCTGTCATGTGACTTGAAGCCCATCCCCCCCACATCACCCCCTAGTGGTTAACCCCTTCACTGTCAGTATCATTTACACAGTAATCAGTGCATTTTTGTAGCACGGATCGCTGTATAAATGACAATGGTCCCAAAATGGTGTCAAAAGGGTCCGATGTGTCTGCCATAATGTCGCAGTCCCGATAAAAATCGCATATCGCCGCCATTACTAATTAAAAAAAAAAAAGAAAAATAAACTTTTGCGCAAACCAATCAATATACGCTTATTGCAATTTTTTTTTTTTTTTTACCAAAAATATGTATATTTTTGGGGGATATTATAGCAAAAAGTAAATAATAATGTGTTTTTTTTTTCTTCAAAATTGTCGCTTTTTTTGTTTATAGCGCAAAAAATAGAAACCACAGATGTGAGCAAATACCACCAAAAGAAAGCTCTATTTGTGGGAAAAAAGGACGTTGATTTTGTTTGGGTGCAACGTTGCACGACCGCGCAATTGTCAGTTAAAACGACGCAATGCCGAATCGCAAAAAGTGCTCTGGTCAGGAAGGGGGTAAAATCTTTCGAGGCTGAAGTGGTTAAAATATTATTTATTTTAAAGTAATTTTTATTTTAACCACTTAAGCCCCGGACCATTTGGCTGGCCAAAGACCAGAGCACTTTTTGCGATTCGGCACTGCGTCACTTTAACTGACAAATACCGCGGTCGTGCGACATGGCTCCCAAACAAAATTGACCTCCTATTATTTCCCACAAATAGAGCTTTCTTTTGGTGGTATTTGATCACCTCTGCAGTTTTTATTTTTTGCGCTATAAACAAAAAGAGCGACAATTTTGAAAAAAAAAGCAATATTTTTTACTTTTTGCTATAATAAATATCCCCAAAAAATATATAAAAAAACTATTTTTTTCCTCAGTTTAGGCTGATACGTATTCTTCTACATATTTTTGGTAAAAAAAATTGCAATAAGCGTTTATTGATTGGTTTGCGCAAAGTTATAGCGTCTACAAAATAGGGGATAGTTTTATGGCATTTTTAAGAATTTTTTTTTTTTTTTACTAGTAATGGTGGCGATTAGCGATTTTTGTCGTGACTGCGACATTATGGCTTACAGATCGGACACTTTTGGCGCTATTTTGGGACCATTCATATTTATACAGCGATCAGTGCGATTAAAAGTGCATTGATTACTGTGTAAATGTGAATAGCAGTAAAGGGGTTAACCACTAGGTGGCGCTGTAGGGGTTAAGTGCGTCCTAGGGAATGATTCTACCTGTGGGGGGGCTGGGCTATGTGTGACACGACACTGGTCACTGCTCCCGATTTACAGGGAGCGATGATCAGTGTCATTAGGCAGAACGGGGAAATGCTTGTTTCCATTAGCATTTTCCCGTTCTTCCTCTCCGTGAGATGATCGCGGGTATCCCCGCGGACATTGAGTCCGCGGGACCCGCAATCACACTCACTGGGCTCCCGGCAGGCGCGCGCGCCCACAAGCCACCTCTTAAAGGGCAACGTACAGGTACGTTAATCTGCCTGTACGTGCCCTTATGCCGCAGTATATCTGTGTGAGGCGGTCGGGAAGCAGTTAAGAGAAACATGTATACCGTACCTCATATTTTACACATGGTTTCTCTCTGTTTAAAGAGAAGAAACCATTACCCCATGTAGGTAAAGAGCTGAACTGGAACCTTAGACGTGGTTGTGTGGGATTTTGAGTGAATGCCCTGTTGTATTTGGATGTGTCTCTGGTGGGTATGGGGTGTTAGGCTCGGCTTGAAGAACTTGTTGAAATAAAGTATATTAAGTAAGTTTTCTCACAAGATTTGCACAACTTGCACCCAAGATTCACAGGTTTTTTTCAATATATTTTAGTGGAAAATGTATGAAACCTAAGTAAAAATTTTGTGAATTTTGTTTGAAAACATTCATGTGAATGTACAATATTATATGTAAAGTGCTGAGTAAATAAGCACCTGTAGTAATTAAATAATTTATAAATAGATCTTTGTTTCCTTATCCTGGAGTTTTCGTTTTGTGAATTTAGCATGTTGAAATAAAGATTGATGCAACTCCAACTCAGAATCGAAAAGTTATGTGATTTTAAGTTAAAATTCATGTGAAATACTTCTGGATCTACAGGAATAGGCAACTCTCTCTCTTTCCTCCCACAATGCATTGCTTGGTAACTGAGAGCCCAGTTGCTGTGTAAATTGAGGGGATGGGAATGGAAGGTGAATCACCGGTTAAGGCCAGGTTTACACTGGTACGACATACGCTCCGTCTTAACTGGTCCAACACAAGTCGGTCCGACTTTTAAGGGCCGGGTTCACACTGGTACGACACAACAGTCGAACGACTGTGGATCTGACTTTGCCCTGCGACTTGAAGTTCGACATCCGTCCGACTTCAATGAATGGGGATCTGACTTTGATCCGACAATGCCGGGCACTTTGTGTCTGATATGAATCTTTAGGGGAAACTCCACGCCAAAAAAAAAAAAAAAAAAAAAAAAAACGGCATGGGTTCCCCCTCCAAGACCATACCAAACCCTTCGGTCTGGCATGGATTTTAAGGGTAACCCCCAATGCCAAAAAAAACGACATGGGGTCCCCTCCACAATCCATACCAGACCCTTATCCGAGCACACAGCCCGACAGGTCAGGAAAAGGCAGGGGATGAGCGAGCACCCCCCCTTCCTGGACCATACCAGGCCACATGCCCTCAACATGCCCTGGGCGGTGACGTCACAAGGTTTGGGGCCTCCGAGTGATGTCACCCGGCCCCATGCTGATATAAGTAGTGGCACACTGTACACCTAGCATTAGAGCGGGAGAGAGCGTTGAGTCAACATCGGAGGAAGAACAGAGGGAGAAGACAGCACAGAGAGGAGACCCGGCAGAGGCAGAAGACAGTGGACAGAGGGAGAAGAACCGGAGAGGGCTAGAAGACAGCGGAGAACTGAGACGAACCGGAGAGGGGAGAAGAACCAGCAGAGGCAGAAGAGATCAGCGGAAGAGGGAGAAGAGCCAGAGAGTGGAGAAGAAATCGGAAGAGACGCCAGAGCTGCATTAATAAATTACTTTAAAAACCTGTGTACTGCGTTTTATTTTTGACACTTTTTTTAGGTGAATGGGTAGGGGTACAATAATACCCCATACCTATTCACATAGGGTGGGGGGATGGCATCTGGGGGCCCCCTTGTTAAAGAGGGCTTCCAGATTCCGATAAGCCCCCCGCCTGCAGACCCCGACAACCAACGGCCAGGGTTGTCAGGAAGAGGCCCTTGTCTCCATCAACATGGGGACAAGCTGCTTTGGTTGCCCCCCCGCCCCAAAGCACCAACCCCCCCACGTTGAGGGCAGGTGACTTGGTATGGTTCAGGAGAAAGGGGGGGGCTCGCTCGTCCCCTTTCCTGCCCCGCCGGGCTTCGTTCTCGGATAAAGGTCTGGCATGGATTTTGGGGGGACCCCACACCGTTTTTTCAGCGTGGGGGTTCCCCTTAAAACCATACCAGACTGAAGGGCCTGGTATGGTCTTGGAGGGGGAAACCATGCCATTTTTTTTTTAATGGAGTGGGGTTCCCCTTCAAGATCTTCAGAGCATGCCAAAGTCGGATCAGTTAAGATGGTGATCCAACTTTGATCCGACTTCAGTGATATTCAATGGGCTGAAGTAGGATCAAAGTTGGACCAAAGTAGTGCAGGGAGCATTTTCTTGCTTGTGTTGGACCAGTTAAGGCAGCTCTCATAGGGAAACATTGATCTGCACACGTCATGCGACATTAGCTCCCAAAGTCGGAGCGTTTGTCGCACCAGTGTGAACGAAGCCTCAAAAAGGTTCCTGTACGACTTTGGTCCGACTTTGGTCCTACTTCAGCCCATTCAATATCATTGAAGTCGGATCAAAGTGCTCTTGGAGGGGGAACCAATGCCGTTTTTAATTTAAAATTTGGCGTGGAGTTCCCCCCCTCAAGATCATCATAGCACAAGTCGCATGCCAAAGTCGGATCAGGCAAGACGACGATCCGACTTCAGTCCGACTTCAATGATATTCAATGGGCTGAAGTAGGATCAAAGTCTGACCAAAGTAGTGAAGGGAGCATTTTCAAAGTCGGACCAGTTAAGATATATATATAAAAAAGTGCAGCGCTGGATGACTACTGTACAGTAGACAATAAACTGTAATAAAAAGCAAATGAGACCATAAAAAATTAACAAATAGTGCACATGATTATACTACTAAGGATTAGTGAATATTATCCATAGGTGAAAAACAACAAACACCAATTCAAATTTTCATAAATGACGTGCTTAATTATATTATAGTGTCCACATATGTATAAGTGAGGATTCTGCTGAGTAAATCCGTGACTTCCACCGCCACCACAGAAAGATTAAAGGCTTACCAGACAGCCATTGAAAAACAGCATGAAATATCCTCCACTTTGGATGTTATCCTCTTTGTGGATGGCTCCTAATTGAGAGCGCTGGAAAGGTGGTTTGCAGACTGGTTCTCAATGGTAGAAGGAGGGGGGAGGGGAAATCCCCTCTTGACGATGATAAATATCCAAAAAGAAGGAAGAGAAAACACTCCAATAGTGTGAAAAAGTTTCAGCTTCTTTTTATTTAAATTGCCATATAGGCATCCATAAAAGTTCCTTGCAAGGAGTTTAAAAACCGGCTCTGATACAAACAGAAAGTCCGCGCATGCGCAGTCCGTGCGTGCGTGTCTACCCTACGGCCGTTTCGTCAGAAATGACATCATCAGGGGCACCTGACCAGTTAAGATGGCTCCCATAGGCAAACATTGATTTTCACACGTCATGCGACATGAGCTCCCAATGTCGGAGCGTTTGTCGTACAGTGTGAACCCGGCCTGAAAAAAGACACTACTGAACTGGCCAGAACCACCTCTGGAGGGAGTCTATTCCATGTTTTCACAGCTCTTACTGTGAAGAAACCTTTCTGTATTTTCCTCTAGGCGTAAAGAGTGCCCCCTTGTCCTCTGTGTTGACCGTAAAGTGAATAACAACACCAAGTTCACTATAGGGACCCCTTGTGTGTGTGTGTGTGTGTGTGTGTGTGTGTGTGTGTATATATGTGTGTATATATATATATATATATATATATATATATATATATATATAATTACGTGTTGATCATATCCCCCTTAATCTCCTCTTCTCAAGAGAGAATACATTCAGTTCCTCTAATCTTTCCTCATAGCTGAGTTCCTCCATACCTCTTATCAGTTTGGTTGCCCTTCTCAGCACTTTCTCCAGTTACCCGATATCCTTTTTGAGAACTGGTGCCCAAAACCGAGCTGCATATTCCAGATGAGGTCTTACTAATGATTTGTACAGGGGCAAAATGATATCTCTTTCTCCGGAGTCCATACCTCTCGTAATACAAGAAAGGACTTTGGAAACCGCAACTTGTCATTGCATGTTGTTATTGAGCTTATGATCTACCAAAACCCCCAGATACTTCTCCACTATAGATCCCCCCAGTTGTTCTCCCCCTAGTATGTATGATGCATACATATTCTTAGCCCCCAAGTGCATAACGTTACATTTATCAACATTAAAACTCATCTGCCACACAGTCGCCCAATTAGTGCATTGAGGTGGGCTTGTAAATTAGAGACATCCTGTAAGGACGTTATTCCACTGCATAGTTCGGTGTCATCTGCAAAGACTGAAATGGTACTTTTAATCCCAGATCCTATATCATTTATAAAGATATTAAAAAGTAAGGGTCCTAACACTGAACCTTGGGGTACACCACTGATAACCTTAGACCGTTCAGAATAAGAATCATTAATCATTGCTCTCTGAATTCGGTCTTTTATCCAGTTTTCTATCCATTTACAAACTGATATTTTCAAGCCTGTAGACTTTACCTTACACATTAGCTGTGTGTGGGGAACTGTATTGAACGATTTTGCAAAATCCAAGTATACCACGTCCACAGCCACCCCTCTGTCCAAGGTTTTACTTACCACCTCATAACAATAAATCTGCTTTGTTTGACAACTTCTGTCTTTCGTGAATCCATGCTGTCTGTTGCTTAAAATATTTTTTTCCAGCAAGAACTCATCTATGTGGTCTTTTATTAAACTCTCCAGTATCTTCCCAACTATAGAAGTTAAACTAACAGGTCTATAGTTATCTGGTAAAAACTTTGTTCCCTTTTTAAATATAGGCACCACATTGGCCCTACTCTAATCCAGTGGTACTATTCCTATCATTCATGAGTCCCTAAAAATTAGATAAAATGGCTTTGGAATGACAGTGCTCAATTCTTTTATGATCCGTGGGTGTATGCCATCTGATCCAGGTGCTTTATACACCTTTATTCTGTCTAACTACTTTTGGACCATATCACTTTTGAGCCATTGTGGATCATTTGGGGCTGTGTCAGTACTATCCCCATTATGGATTTGTGCTCCCCCATGCTCCTTTGTATACACAGAACTGAAGAAAGTATGTAATAAATTTGCCTTCTCTTTGTCCCTAGTCACCCACTCTAGATTATTTTGTAAAGGGCCGACATGCTAAGACCTGACCTTTTCACTATTAATATATTTGAAGAATTTTTTGGGGTTGTCCTACTATCTTTTGCAATCTGTCGTTTGTTTTGATTTTTTGCGTCCTTGATTTCCTTTTTACATATTCTGTTATATTCTTTGTAACATTTAAACAACAATAGTGTTCCTTAATTTTTATATTTTTTAAAAAGCTCTTTTCATATTGTTTATAGCTTTTTTAACTTTGGCCGTGAGCCACATAGGTTTTATTTTTAGCCTTTTAAACTTATTGCCAATGGGAATATACTTTGCAGTGAGTTCACAGTCTTTTTAAAGAATTCCTATTTCTGTTCTGTGTTCATCGATGCCAATATTCCCTCCCAGTCTAAGTCTTGGAGAGCAGCCCTCGTCCTTGGAAAATTTGCTCTCCTAGAGTTAAGTGTTTTTATCTTTCCCGAGGGTGTTTTTTGCTTACAGCCAGGGTGGATTTGATTGGTCTTTAAATGTAAGGACTTATACTTGCTGGTAGTTAGAATCTTTAATATTCGCAAACAAAATGAAGGTTTCCTATTTAGAATAATAAGCCAGGTTAGTAAAACAGCGATATCTGAACCGATTCAATCATAAAGTTTGTAGTGTACATAGATTTACAAAACAATGGGATAAAGGAATATTCCTTGACCGTCGGCCAAGAGCAGCGCGCGCGCTATCCGGACCCTGCGAGCCCACATACAGTTATGTGGTTTCGCGCAGGGGAGCCAACCTGCCGCAGTAAAACTGCGGCGGCTGGTCTGGAAGCAGTTAAACATAATTGTAGGACAAAATATACATTGTCTTTTTTGTTGCAATTGATCTAATCCTAAAGTATAATGTGTGTTCTCTTTTCAGTTAGAATAATGTTTTAATCTGTGCTTTGAGTTGTACAAGCTGTCTTTTGAAAAGCTTCAATCTAGCCTTATGACAGAGCATGCGAGCATACACAAATCTTCATATCATGCATTACAGTTTTTAAATGATGCATAGTTTATTCCATTCCTAAAAGCTCTAGATGTCAGAGAGCCTGATTTATAGGATATATTTATTTTCTCCTCTGCTGGTTTGGACAGGAACAGCCGCTGGTCATTAACAGTCTAAACACAGAGTGGGCTGCTAAACACGTAGCAGAGTGGTAGTCGGAGAATGATATAGAGCCAAAAGGCAGCGATAAGTATATTTGATGACTTGTTTGTTCAGTGAGATAGGACATCCCAGCACACAAACAAGGCTTAGCGGGTCTTGAACCGTGACGTTTGATTTCCATATGAGCCCAGCTGGAATAAGACTGAATTAACCTTATCTGGAAAGTGAATGATCTCCTTTTTTGATGAACGTTCAGTGCTTTTGATTACACTTAATTGAAACTTTGTATTAGTGAAATGAAAATGATTTATCACTTTGCTCTTGTGCATATCCACAAGGTCTCTCCTATCTAATTTATTCTGAGCAAGCTCTATCTCCATACTTGTTTGCCAAGAGTGGCGAGTCCCCCCCATGAATAAAGTATAGATAATAAGCTGTAAAAATGTCTGCTGATTATAAAATAGGCTTTTGGATTGGAGACAAGGTGAATGAAGTCAGCTGCACTAAAGATTGGACATTTAAGTACACTTTTTTGTACAATACGCTGCATGTTAAACAATTATGGTTTCCTTTCCTAACAGTTAAATAATTGTTCTCTGTCTTAAGGGTCTAATATGTATAAACCAACCTTATGCTGTGACAATTTAAAAAAAAAACGCAGCAGCATCATATGCTTACAGCTCTCTTCTAAAATGAAAGATTTACATATTCCCCAACTACATTTCTTTATTGTACATCACGGGACACAGAGCAGTCATAAAAACTAACTGGATTATACGCCACCTATAGGTGAATGGACACTGGACACAAAGACAGGAAGTCCTCCCCTATAATAACCCCTCCTACACAGGAAGTACCTCAGTTTTTTCACCAGTGTCTTGTAAGGTGATGGTCATGGTTGGAGAAGCTCTCCATGATCTAGCTAAAAGAATGGTCCTGGAACAAATCTTGAAGGATTTAAAGGACTATATAATCGGATCCATCCGGACGGTGATACACTAAAATGGATGGTACCTGAACCTCGTTTACACAAGAAGATTATGAGGTATTGCCTGTAATGTGACCCTTAGAGTGCTAGACCCTGGGATCCGGACCCTTGGTAAGAAAAAAGATCCCAAAGGAGTTCCTGCAGGGTGCTTTACAGGTCCAAGGGAGTGGCCCCATATTCAGGGGGACCCGGTCCCTGAAGTTCCAAGAGACAGAGACCCGCCGTGATGGGGGAAGATTGGAATCTAGCTTTTTAGCAAAATCCTGTGGCGGGACTGGTAAGTGTTTGTTTTTTTGTTTTTTAAACTCTTTTTGCACCACCATGAGTATTGGAGGAGGCTAGCCTTACATCTGCTGTGTTTAACTCTCCTGAAAGACCTGAGGCAACTGGTCAATCTGAGCCATTACGGTTGTCAGGCATTGTAGCAACAGCTAATGCTTCTGCCTCAGCCTACGTCACAAAGAACAACTTAGCATCAGCTTTAGCTGGGCTAGAGGGAAAAATAGCAGGTATGATTGCTTCAATTTCCCAAGGTGGAAAGAAATGGGATAGATCCCCTTCACCTGAGCCCCCACCTGCATTGGAACAGGATTGGGCAGAAGAGGTGGAAGAAGTGGCAGTAAATGACCGGGAAGGAGGTCAGGCCACAGACTCCACTTCTGAGGAGTCAGGTTCTGAAGAACCGTCAGAGACTACTAATCAAGCCCCTCACGGAGGTTTGCACTTTTGTACCCTATGGAGGAAAAGTTTATAAGAAAATGGAGTATGCCATCTGTAGACGCTGCCATTTCCTTTGTTAATAAAAATCTTACCTGTCCTGTAGATAATGCCCAGGTGTTTAAAGATTCAGCAGATAAGAAAATGGAGTCTTTATTAAAGACTTCATTTGCTATTGCCGGGTCTGCTACACATTCGGCAGTGGCAGCTATTGCTTTCTGTCAGTCTTTAAGGACCAGGTGAAGCGGGTAACTAAGACTGTTCCCGATCAAGGGGTATCTGTGGAGGATTTGGCAGAATTACCTTGGCCTTATGTTTCGCAGTAGATGCCCTTAAGGATTCCATACAACAGGTGTCCTGGTTGGCCCTGCTGTCAGTACATATCCTCAGGATTCTTTGGTTAAAAAACTGGTCTGCGGAATTACCCTGCAAAGACTTTTAGCTGGTTTCCCCTTTTCATGGGGGGTGGCTATTTGGAGAGGACCTGTATATCCAGAAGATTTCAGGAGGTAAGAGTGTGCTTCTACCAGTTAAGAAGACTAGCAGACAACCTTCCTTTAACCACTTCAATACCAGGCACTTAGACACCTTCCCGCCCAGGCCAATTTTCAGCTTTCAGCGCTGTCGCAATTTGAATGACAATTGCGCGGTCATGCTACACTGTACCCAAACAAATTTTTTATCATTTTGTTCCCACAAATAGAGCTTTATTTTGGCGGTATTTGATCACCTCTGCAGTTTTTATTTTTTGCGCAACAAATAAAAAAGACCGAACATTTTAGAAGAAAAATGTTTTTCTTTGTTTCTGTTAAAATTTTTTGTAAATAAGTACGTTTTCTCCTTCAATGACGGGCACTGATATGGCTGCACTGATGGGCACCGATGAGGTGGCACCAATGAGGTGGCACTGACGGGCACTGATGATGGGCACTGATAGGCGGCACTGATGGGCACTGATAGGTGGCACTGATGGGCACTGATACGTGGCACTGGTATGCGGCACTGATGGGCACTCATAGGTGGCACCAATGGGCACTCATAGGCGGCACTGATGGGCACTTGTAGGTGGCATTGATTGGTACTTATGGGTGGCACTGATGGGCACTGATAGGTGGGCACTGATGGGCACAGATGGGCACTGACAGGTGGCACCGATGGACAATGACAGGTGGCACTGATGAAACATATTGGGGGCATTGCTGGGCAGATCTGGAACATAATGGTGCCAATCAGTGCCCATTTGTGGGCACTGATTGGCACAGATTGGGCACATGTGGATGGCCATGGGGTACATACCTGGCCATCCACATGTTGCCCCTTCCCTGGTGGTCCTAATGGCGATCCCTGGTGGTCCAGTGTGGTGATCTGAGGGGGGGCTGCGCTGATAAACAGCGCAGACCCCCCCTGTCAGGAGAACTGCCGATCGGCTCTCCTCTACTCACGTCTGTCAGACGCGAGTGAGGAAAGGCCGATCAACGGCTCTTCCCATTGATAGCATGATCAGCCGTGATTGGACACGGCTGATCACGTGGTAAAGAGCCTCCGCCGGAGGCTCTTTACCAAGATCGGTGTAGCGGTGTGTCAGGCGATCCACCGATCGCCGTGATGCGCGCCCCTGGGGGCGCGTGGTGGCATGTTATCCTGCTGGACGTCATATGACACCCAGTCAGGGTAACGGAACCACTTCCCGGACGTCAATCCGCTATAGGGCGGGCGGGAAGTGGTTAAGGTGTCTGGTGCTTCAGTACCCAACACTTCCAATTTCAGGCAGTATCGACGGCCTCAGCCGTCCGGGTCTAAGGGAAAGCCTCATGGACAGGGGCAGAAAAAGCCCTGGGCCCAGAGACCCCATAAAGTCAGTCCTAAGCCCTCCTTATGAAGGGGCGCCCCCACTCACGTGGGTGGGGGGGAGGCTGTTAGAGTTCTCAGATGCCTGGGAAGAACTGATCCGAGACAGGTGGGTTGTTTCTACCATGTCTCAGGGGTACAAAATAGAATTCAGGGAGCTTCCCCCTCTCGGTTCTTAAAGTTCAATGTCCCTATAGACCCGGTAAAAAAGAAGTCTTTTCTTCAGGCAATGGATCAGCTAAGGTCACAAGGAGTCATTTCAGAGGTTCCACTCAACGAAAGATTCAAGGGTTTTTACTCAAATCTTTTCATAATCCCAAAGCCAAATAGAGATGTAAGGCCTATTCTGGACCGCGAGGCTCTGAATCAGTTTCTAGTCATTTGTTCTTTCCGGATGGAGTCAGTTCGTTCAGTCGTAGCCTCCTTGCACAGAGAAGAATTCTTGGCATCTATAGACATCAAGGATGCGTACCTACAGGTACCAATCTGCAAGTTTCATCAAAGGTTTCTGCGATTTGCAGTGGGCGACCAACATTTTCAGTTTGTGGCGCTGCACTTCGGGTTATCTACGGCACCTCGGGTATTCACGAAGGTATTGGCAGTTCTAAGTTCTCAGGGACTATCGGTTGCAGGATACCTGGACGATCTATTATTGAAAGATCAAACGGTTTCAGACCTGGGGCGGAATGTAGCCCGGGCAGTTCAATTCTTGGAGTGGCTGCTTTGGATTCTGAACTGGTCAAAATCGGCCCTGCAGCCAGTTCAGCGCCTAGAGTATCTGGGGCTAATACTAGACACGGTCAAGGCAAAGGTATTTTTGGCTCCAGAGAGGGTTAGAGTCATGAAAAACCTCATTCAGGTCATAAAAGGGAAAAGATATCCCTCCATACCCCTGCGTATGAGGCTAATGGTATCTTCATTCGAAGCAGTCCCTTATGCACAGTTCCACTCCAGACCACTTCAGAACAACATCCTGTCTGTCTGGAACAAGACTGTCCAGACTCTGGACTGACAAATGTCTTTTCGGCTGAAAGTGCGTCAGAGTCTCAGTTGGTGGATGTTAACCAAGAATCTGGTAAAAGGAAAGTCCTTTTTGCCTGTGGCCTGGAGGGTGGTGATGACAGACGCCAGTCTCTCTGGATGGGGGGCAGTCCTAGAGGAGGCCACCATCCAGGAAGGGTGGTCCTGGAGGGAGAGGAACTTTCCCATCAACATTTTGGAGATTTGGGCAGCTCGCTTGGCTCTAAGCTTCTGGACTTCCAGACTACAGGGATGTCCTGTCAGGGTCCAGTCCGACAATGCCACGGCTATGCCATACATACATCACCAGGGAGGCACCAGGAGTCAGACAGCTCAGAAGGAAGTGGATCGCATGCTGACCTGGGGAGAAAGATTTGTTCCATCCCTATCGGCGGTGTTTATTCCGGGAGTGGAGAATTGGCAGGCGGACTTTCTGAGTCGCCATGAAATGTTTCAAGGGTAGTAGTCCCTAAATCCCGAGATCTTTGCATCGATCTGCCGCCGATGGGGGTTCCAGGTGTAGACCTGTTGGAGTCCAGGTTCAACAGGAAACTAAACAGTTTTGTGTCCAGAACCAGGGACCTGCTTTCATTAGGGGCAGATACCCTTCGTGGAATCAGTCTTCCCTGATATATGCCTTCTTTCCAATCTGGCTGTTGCCAAGGCTACTACGCAGAATCCAGGAAGAGAAAGCCGGTGATCCTAGTAGCTCCAGCCTGTCCCAGAAGGACTTGGTATGCACAGATTGTAAGACTGGCGGTGGGAAACCCCTGGGTTCTTCCACTCCATCCAGATCTGCTCTCACAGGGTCCAATATTCCACCCTGCTTTACAATCTCTAAATGTAATAGTTTGGCTGTTGAAACCAGGATCTTAAAGGACTGAGGCATTTCTGGGTCAATACCACGTTAAATGCTAGAAAGCCAGTCTCTAGAAGTATCTACTATAGAGTCTGGAGATCCTATATTGCCTATTCTGAGGCCAGGAGGTTGCACCCCTGCAGATATGTCATCGGGAGAATTTTGGCTTTTCTGCAAAAAGGGGTGGATATGAATCTGGCCTTAAGTACAAAAAGGGTAAAATTTCGGCCTTAGCAATCTTTTTTCAGAGGCCTATTGCTTCTCACTCCTTAGTACAAATGTTTGTACAGGGGATGATTCGTGCGCTTCCACCAGTCAGGCCGCCTCTGTACC
Organism: Aquarana catesbeiana; assembly: GCF_042186555.1. Lineage (NCBI taxonomy): Eukaryota > Metazoa > Chordata > Amphibia > Anura > Ranidae > Aquarana > Aquarana catesbeiana. Next base: position 510,980,440 of record NC_133327.1, on the reverse strand, counting down.
CTTGGGATCTAAATTTAGTCCTGGGGGTTTTACAGAGGCAGCCTTTTGAGCCTATCCGGTAGATTCCTCTGGTCCTCCTGACAAGAACATTTTTTTTTTGGAGGCAGCGACGTCAGCCAGGAGGGTGTCGGAGTTGGCGGGTCTGTCCTGTAAAGAACCTTATTTGATCTTGCACCAGGATAGGGCGGTTTTGCGGCCACAACCAGAATTTTTGCCCAAGGTAGTGTCCAGTTTTCATCTAAATCAGGATATCATTCTACCTTCCTTTTTTCTGAATCCACAGTCTGCAGAGGAGAAATTATTTCACTCTCTTGATTTAGTACGGGCTATCAGGATCTATCTGAGAATGTTGGCTCAGAATCGGAAGCCTGATGTTCTGTTTGTATTGCCAGAAGGTCCCAAGATGGGGCAGGCAGCATCTAAGTCAACTATTTCTCAATGGATCCGCAAAGTGATTGTTCAGGCATATGGATTAAGGGGTTAGGCCCTGCCTTTTCCAGTAAGGGCACACTCTACCAGAAGAGTGAGTGCTTCATGGGCAGTTCGTCATCAAGCATCGATTGCTCAGATTTGCAAGGCTTCTACTTGGTCTTCGGTGCATACATTCACTAGGTTTTATCAAGTGAATGTTAGGACTCAGGAGGGTGATGCATTTGGACGCAGTGTACTGCAGGCAGCAATATAGATCCTGTTGTTCTGATGGCGTTTCCTTGGTCATAATGGGTTCCCTCCCCTCAAAAAGCATTGCTTGGGGACATCCCAGTTAGTTATTATGGCTGCTCTGTGTCCCGTGATGTACGATAAAGAAATTAGGATTTTTTCTACAGCTTACCTGTAAAATCCTTTTCTTGGAGTACATCACGGGACACAGAGATCCCTCCCCTCTTGTCTGGGAAGTTTATTGCTTGCTACAAGACTGAGGTACTTCCTGTGTAGGAGGGGTTATATAGGGGAGGACTTCCTGTCTTTTTGGTTTGCCAGTGTCCATTCACCTATAGGTGGCGTATAACCCAGTTAGTTATTATGGCTGCTCTGTGTCCTGTGATGTACTCCAAGAAAAGGATTTTACAGGTAAGCTGTAGAAAAAATCCTAACTTTTAAGGCAAGATTGTGCGAAGTACATTTTGAGAGATTGTCTTTAGGCATGTTTCTCTAATTTGTCCAGCTTTCTCTTTGCCTTTACTAGAAACTGTCTATTATAAAACACTGCAACCCACTGGTCAAGTATTTTCCAGGCATTTGCAATACTTTACCAGAAATTACTTTCAAGTTTCTTCCGCTTTGACAATATGTGAGGTTTATAATATATTGTGAAATGTGTTATAATTAGCAAGGCAACACAACCTAAAAACTGTCAAGCTCACATTGATCTTTACCCTGTGAGATACAGTAGCACAGTTGGAAAATTAGGCAAACTTTATGAACAAGTAAATGTTATAGGAAACCTTTAGAAATGTTATTTGTGCTTTAGTATCCTGAAAATTTCTAACTTTATAGTTTTGAATTCCTCCTGAAAATAGTAATGTACTTACAGGTATGTGACACCTGTGCTTACAACCTCATAGCCGTATATCTCTGCAGTGTGAGATCTGTGGAACTGCTGCCTCTGACTGCTAGTCTTGTGAGATTTGCAGATGTCACTACTGTACTGCTCACTGTTCTACTTGCTAGAGGCTCTTATATGAGGAAGGAAGCCCCACCTCTACCAAGATGACTGCCTCCATACAGAGAGACTGAGAAAAATGAGACCTAGTAAGTCAGTAATGTAATTGCACAGAGCAGTCCCAATCCTCCTCTTCTTTGGTGCCCTGCCAGCACTCCTGATTCCTCCTGCCTTTGAGTACCCTTCAGCAAGGCACTTGCTGGGGCTACTTGTGTGGTCTCGTTCCCCCGTCACTGGATTTGATTGACAGCAGCAGGAGCCAATGGCTCCCACTGCGTCCAGAGAGGAGGGGGAGAGAGAGCAGTGCCGCTGCTCTCAGGCACAGCACTGGACCAAAATCTGGCTCAGGTAAATAATTGGGGCAGGGGGGAGCTGCACCTTTTTTAAAGGTTTTTTACCTTGAGAATGCCTTAAGATAAAAAAAAAAAACCTTTAGACTTTACAACCACTTTAAAGGCTCTCTCTCCTCAAGGCCCATCTCGGCAACCAGCTCTTGCTTAGTTTGTCAAACTGCATTTACAGCAATTGCCTTCTGCACTGTATTTGTGTGGATGTCCTTGAACATGTCATGAGACACATTTTTAGAATGGATCTAATCTCCATTCTCATGTGCAATCTTGTGGTTTAAGGCCTGGAGCTGCTTGTAAAAGACGCCTCACGCATATATCTTTTCAGGGCAAACATCTGATTGGAGGAGGGGGGTACTTTCATGAATTAAATAGACACTAAAGGTTCCCTTTTTTCTTTTAAAATAACAAACATGTTAAATTTACCTCCTTTGTGCAGTTGGTTTTGCACATAATGGCCTCGATCCTCTTCTTCTGGGGTCAGCAGGACTTGGCACCGCCCCCCGGTGCCCACGTCATTGGATTTGATCTCCATGGGAGTTCTAAGCCTCATGGTAACCTCCTTTGAGGCTGTGCCATTTCCAGTTACATTCAAGATCTCTCCAATAAAATATATTATCGGTAAATTTACAAGTTATGCGCTGCGCTTGGGTGACCCCCAAAAACAAAATTAATATTAACCAACTCTGTGCTTACTAGTCAGATAGTATTAAATACAAATAATATGAATGTTGAATAAATAAACAAGGTGTGAAAAAACAAGTGCTTGTTACACCATAAATTAGTGCTTATTAGTTCTTGTTACACCATACATAGTGTCTTAATAAACATAAAAAGTGCTTAGTGCTCAATATAAAGTATCCTGCTTGTCTGAATGAATAAATTAATAAATAAATAAGGAAAAAAGTTCTCTTTAGCACTCTAAATGGTGCGTGCAAATAATGTCCAGCAGTGATAATAAACAATGCATGCAGGTGGTGTTCAGCTGTGACAACAATCCAACATCATGCCGAAGATATCCTGAGTGCTGCAAAACATGCTCCGGTGCACCTTTGTGACCCCCTTAAGCTAATGTGCTCACCTCAGAGCGTGCGACTCAGCTGCTACCCTGAGTCCAAATACGCTTTGGAGCCACCCCTGGGCTCAGTCTCAATGTCTGCTGCACTCCTCCAGCTGGAAACAATGTGGCTCCATACATATAAATGAAAAGGAAACTATATAGTGTAATATAGTCAAAATACTTTATTAAAAGAAAACGCTCCCCACAACGGGGTACTCACATGGCACTGGTGCGTCAGTGCACCATACTATAACTGCTTTCTATGCAAAATCACTGGATGTTTGGTGCGGTATGCTGTGCTGGGACAGCGCTGGTGTGAAGTCTGTGTCAGTCTCTCCGTCCTGGCTCCTCCCCTACGCGTCTTCAACACAGGGATCACGTGTCATCATCAGGGGGATAAGCCACATTGTTTCCAGCTGGAGGAGTGCAGCAGACATTGAGACTGAGCCCAGGGGTGGCTCCAAAGCGTATTTGGACTCAGGGTAGCAGCTGAGTCACATGCTCTGAGGTGAGCACATTAGCTTAAGGGGGTTACGAAGGTGCACCGGAGCATGTTTTGCAGCACTCAGGATATCTTCGGCATGATGTTGGATTGTTGTCACAGCTGAACACCACCTGCACGCATTGTTTATTATCACTGCTGGACATTATTTGCACGCACCATTTAGAGTGCTAAAGAGAACTTTTTTCATTATTTATTAATTTATTCATTCTGTAAAGCAGGATACTTTATATTGAGCACTAAGAACTTTTTATGTTTATTAAGACACTATGTATGGTGTAACAAGCACTAATAAGCACTAATTTATGGTGTAACAAGCACTTGTTTTTTCACACCTTGTTTTATTTATTCAACATTCATATTATTTGTATTTAATATTATCTGACTAGTAAGCACAGAGTTGGTTAATATTAATTTTGTTTTTGGGGTCACCCAAGCGCAGCGCATAACTTGTAAATTTATCCTATGCACGTTATATGAAGTGTGATTGGCGCATGCAGCTGGAGGTAGCATAAGCAGGGCATAAGATTATTGTGGCTCACAGAATTTTTCCAATTTGAAAATATTTTATTGAATGGGAACAAACATACTCCTTTTCTGGATCTACCTATGCTCCTATCCAGCCAAGCTAGGGAATCACTAATGTGGTGGATCTCCACCCCAGCATTGACAAATCTTTCCTTCCCTATCACTGCAGAGTGATAACAACAGATGACCGTCTTTCTAGAGACAAAAGTATTCCAGTCCCTCATGGTACAGTGAATATAGTCACCTGCAGAAACCAAGCTCTCTATCAACATCTTGAAGTTTAAAACAATAAAGATGGCTCTGCAATACTGAACCTCCCTTCTGCAGGGACACTCAGTCAGGGTGCAGTTAGGCAATATTGCTGTTGTGACCTATATGAACCACCTGGGGGCCACCTGAAGAAAGACAGACAGAAATGCACTGTCTCTCTGTGGTCCACTTCCCAGAGGTGAACAGTAGGAGAGTGGGCTATCCTGATCGCCATTGCTTGCATCAGAAGGAATAGGTCCTTTACCCAGATATATTGAATGTTATTGGTCAGAATTGGGGGACCCTGGATGTAGACATCCTGGCCTCCAGATTCAGTCACAGATTACCTCAATATGTGGCCAGGACCAAGGATCCTCTTGCACCAAACCCAGAAGCTCTGATAATCTCCTGGTCTCAGTTCAGGCTAATCTATGCCTTCCCTTGAGTGTGACATCTAGCTCAAATTCACAACAAGATAAAGTAAGAGAATAAGACGATCATTTTTATTGCACCAAAATATCCCAGAAGGACCTGGTACATACAGTAGGCATACTCAGACTTCTAAGAAACTACCCCTTGCCTCTTTGCAACATGCCAGACCTGCTTTCTCTGGGGCCTCTATTCCGTTCTGCGTCTCTAGCCTTAACAGCGTGGCTGTTGAAACACAAGTTTTAAGAGACAGAGGGATTTCTGAGTCTGTTATTATTACTTTGGCTTTTCTTGCTTTTAGCACTTCCAGAAAGATCTACCATAATGCCTGGAAATCCTTCTTATCCTTATGTGAACACAGTCACCTTAATCTCTGAGACTACTCTGTGTCTCACATTCTGGCCTTCCTACAATCAGGTTTTGACCAGAACTTTGACCTTAGCTTTGTTCTCTCTGCCCTGCAGAAACCACCCATTGAACTCATCAGGGATGTCCCCTTTGATGTCCTCTCTTGCAAATTGGCCTTTTTGGTCGCTATCACTTCTTGCAGACGTTTCTTAATTTGGCAGCTCTCTCTCATACGGAGCTGTTCCTCATTCTTCACAATGACAAGATAGTCTTACACCCAAGACCATCTTTTCTTCCTAAGGTGATATAATTCTTCCACCTCAATGAAAACATAGTTCTACCATTCCTATGCTTTGCTACAAAGCACCCAAAGTAAATTGCTCTCCATTTCCTGGATATAGTCAGAGCCTTTAGAGTCTACCTCAAAGCAACAATGTCTATTGGTAAGGACACTGAAATAGAAATAGGTTCTTAGCAGGGACTGTGTCATGGAATCTCGTGAGAGTATAGGTGGCAATAGGGTCACAGAAGATAGGGCAAGGCATAGGCAAAGTGATTGTAAAGTCTCTCGTTTTTTTTTTTTTTATTAAAAATAACAAACATGTCATACTTGCTCTGTTGCAGTGGATTTGCACAGAGTAGCCCGGATTATCCTCTTCTCGGGTGCCTCTACTGTACTCCTGGCCCCTCTCTCCTGTTGAGTGCCCTCACAGCAAGCAGCTTGCTCTGGGGCACCCAAACCGAGCTTTAGCTATGTGTGTCCATTCAGGCACAGCTGCGGTTTGGCCCACTCCCTCTCTCTCCTGATTGGCTAACTGACTTTGACAGCAGCGGGAGCCAATGGCGCCGCAGCTGTGTCTCAGCCAATCAGGAGGGAGGTTCCCGGATGGCTGAGACACTCGTGGACATCGCTGGACAGAGATGTGGCTTAGCTAAGTATTAGGGAGGCCGAGGGGGGCTGCTGCACACACAAGATTTTTATCTTAATGCATAGAATGCATTAAGATAAAAAACACCTTCTGACTTTACAGCAACTTTAATTGGGACTGTTTAAAGGGGTTGTAAAGGCTGTATAACATAACACTGATAATGACAACAATAGTAGCATAATGAGTTCATATCATGCACAATTATAGACACCTACACCTGTATCATTCCCTGCAGCTAAGTCAATATGAGTAAATAGCCTACGAATGTTGATGTCTGTTCCTCTGCCTGGCATAAAGCCGACTGATCCGGGTGGATCAAAGCTGTGGTCGCAAGGATTTTGGCCAGCAGTTTGGCATCCACATCAATCAGAGAGATCGGGCGATAGAACTTGCAAAGTTCGGGGTCTTTACCCGGTTTAGGAATGACTACTGTCACCGCCTCTGACATTTATTTATTTATTTCAGGTACTTATATAGCGCCATCAATTTACGCAGCGCTTTACATATACATTGTACATTCACATCAGTCCCTACCCTCAAGGAGCTTACACTCTAGACATGGAGGCTGGCAGGGCCCCATCCCTCAGCGAGGTCAGGAGCATAGAGTGAATTTTGGGAGCTAATTCCTCGGCGTACATTCGGTAAAATTCAGTGGGGAACCCGTCTGGGCCCGGTGTTTTCCTGGCCTGGAGTGAGGAGATGGCCTGATGTACCTCCTTGAGGGTAATGGGGGAGTCAAGTTGGTCTCTGTATGTTTCAGTCAGGACAGGGAAGTCTACATCTGAAAGGTATATATGAAGATCCTCCATAGAATAGTCAACCCGAGTGGAAAAGAGTTCAGTATAGTAAGACACGAAGCCCTCATTGATTGCCCTGGAGGAAGTCTGTCTGACCCCAGCTCCGTCAATCAGCGAGGGAACATTCATAGAAGCCGACTGTTCTCTGACCAACCGCGCCAGTAATTTACCTCCTCGTTCACCCTCCTCAAAGATCCTCTGGGATTGCTGGAGCAGCTTCTTTTTGGTTAGTGATGTGCGGATCAGCATAACCTCCCTGGTGCTCTACTGGAGCTTAGCATGACGCTCCGGGTCCGCATTCTGGGTATATTGCCGCTCTAAAGAGGCGGCCCTGTCCTCAGCCCTGACCAGATCGGCCTTCATCTGTCTGCAGACTCCACCAATAAGTGTTTGGTAATGGCCTCTAGAGGAGGCTTTAAAGGCACCCCACACCACCGCTGCTGGGGCCGACCCCAGGTTGAGCGCCCAATAGGCGTCCATTTGTAGGTGAAACCTGGAATCCACCTCAGGGTCAGAGATCCAGAATCTCGACAACCTCCACAACTTGTCCGTGGGGGATCCTTCCAAGGACAACTTGAGGAGAAGTGGTGCATGGTCGGATATTCCCCTTGGAAGGATGGATATCTGCTGAACCCTGGGCAACAGAGGTCTCCCCACATACATGAGGTCAATGCTTGAGAGAGTTCTGTTGGTGGCGTAGTGGCAGGTAAAAGATCTGTCTGAGAGGTGCCACCACCTCCACAAGTCCGTCAGCCCATATGTCTCTGCCCAGACCGAGGTGGGTTCACCCGTGGAGTTAAAGTGATCTAGCTCAGGGTTAGGAGACATGTTAAAGTCCCCCATAATCAACAGGTTATCTGTACCGTACTAAGCAAGAAGAGGGCCCCGTTTATGGAGTAATTTGATTGAGGCGGAGGGGGGGATATAGACACCCACCAGCACTATTTCCAGGCTTTCCACCATTGCATTAATTATTATATATCGTCCATCTGGGTCGAGCACAAGTCCCAGAAGCTGAAACGGCAGGGACTTGTGCACAAGTATACTAACCCCCCTGGCATAATTAGAGTACGTTGAGTGGTAATGATGACCAACCCAGGGTTTCTTTAAACTAAGGATCTTCCTACCAACCAAGTGAGTTTCCTGGAGGACACAAATGTGAGGAATGTGGGACTTTAGAAACTGGAACACCAGTGACCGCTTCACGGGGGAATTAAGGCCCCTGGTGTTCCATGGGACAATTGTTAACAATGCCATTCAGGTACCCAGTATATCAATAATGGAGAGCATTCAGGGGACCCGCCCGATCCGGACGGAGCGAAAGCAGACAACCACATTACACAAAGAGAGTAGCCCCTAAAGGGCGGTAAAATTGCAGGCCCAGTTGACTGTGTCAAATATACATATGCATACTGAGCAGTAAAACAAAAACAAAAACGGTAACAAAACAACACCCCCCCGGGGGTACAAAACTTGGTGTGAGTGCTCAAATATTCCTGAGAGGAAAAGAAAATGTTAGTATGAGCTTCTGGCTTGGATAAAATGTTCCCCAGTGAATGGCAAAAGGGAGGGGGGGGGGGGATTTCAGATGAGTAAGCCGTTCAGGGTTCCCCTCATCAGGGAGATACCGGATAATATGACGCTCCCAATGCGGGGGAAGGGACAGGGCAAGACAAGGGGGGAGGGTGAGGGGAGGATTGCCATTTCCACTGTATTTTCAGTGTCAGAAGGAGAGTTAGAAGCAAACATCAGGGACAACCAGAAAACCACATGTAAGTGCTCAACATGTGAAAGTAGGTTACAATAAGGAACTATAGATAATATACTCGCTTCATCCCACACGGATCATGTCAAGCCAGGAAGACGCCTCCTCAGGCGATGTGAAGAATCTCACTTGTTCTCCATCTTGGACCCGAAGTCTGGCGGGGAAGAGCATGCTGTACTTCAAGTTTTTGGCGCGAAGACGGGAGCGTACATGGTCAAATGATTACCTCTGATGCTGTGTGGGCATGCTTTTACTTTGATGCCACATGGATTATTGAGTGGTTTAAAGACATAACTTTTTGAGGGTCTAGTACTATTTGTCAGCCATATTAAAGAAGCATGGCCAAAGTTTTTTTGGCCCTACTCTTAAGGATCACCAGAGTGCAGTTAGTTCTTCACTCTTGTGAACCATTTTCAGCTGATAGCAGACTTAAGCTCACTGTCAACTGACGTCACAGTGACTGACGTCACTGAGCCGGTCCAGGATCTGGATCATTTTCAACTTTACAGTCCGGATCCACCCAGATGCCTGGACAGCGGTATATGATCGATCAGTTCCCGGTGTAGAGCCAGGGGGCCAGATGCAGCATTGATCTGAGGTGAGTACAAGTGTTTATTTTTACCCAACCTTATACTTCTTTTTTAACAATCTTCTATGGAAGCAGGTTTTATTCAAATATGTTTGATACACTGTTGATTTTATTTGACATTGACAAATTATTGTTGGTAATGTGCATGACCAGTCTCCTTTGTGCCTTAAAAGTCCCCTCCACAATCTACATTTTTTATCTCCTGAGCCTCTCCCATCCTCTGGAACTAGCTACCTTCACTGGTCCGGCTATCCCCTACTCTTGCTACCTTCAGGCGATCCCTGAAAACTCATCTCTTCAGGGAAGCCTATCAGGTCTCCAACTAATCTCCTACTACTTCCTTCAGCTCATTCCCCACAGTTGCAACCTTTTGCACCACCTGTCCCACCCTATTAGATTGTAAGATCTTCTGGGCAGGGCCTTCTTAATCCTCTTGTATTTTATTGTATTGTAACTGTATTGCCTCCTTTTAGTCACTTTATTACTTTGTAAAAAGCAACCCCCCCCCTTTCCCCACATCTTTCAATCTTTCACCAAGCACCTTTTTTTTTTATCACTGCACTTTGTCATCAGGTCCATTTATGTATGGCATGTTATATTGGACAAATTTTATATGATTTACATGTTTTTGCAATACCAGTATTATTTAAAGGTTTGTTATTCACAAGAGGACAAATCACAAATGAAATATTAGCAATTTAGTCCCTGTATATATTGATATCACTTTTTATTGCAAGAGGTTGTAACACCACTCAGATCTGAACACACTGCTAAGTAATAGCAGTTTATCACCAATCAGTCACCAGAACAGTGCCGCACCTACATCTAATCCTCTCTCTATTCCAGCACTTTCCACTTTGGTGGAGATTGCACTTGTAGAGGCAGCAGTTCTACATTACACTTGTACCTAATTTTCATGCGCGGATTTATTTTTTCATTTCTTCATAGTGTTTGAAGTTCAGTCACTTTTTTTGTTGTTGTAAAAAAACAGATGTCAGCGAATATGAAAATGGATGTAAAAATTGACATCCATATCCATTTTTGACTCATTTTTTTTACAAAACAATACGTGACTGAACTGAACAAAAAAACAGAACTTCCCTGTGAAACCAGCCTTAGACGATCCCTGAAAACGTTTCTCTTCAGAGAAGCTTATTTTACCTCCACCTAATAACTGTACTTTTATTTTCTCCATCAGCTCATCCCCAACAGGTATTACCTTTTATATCACTTGACCCTCCCTTTTAGATTGTAAGCCCTAAGGAGCAGTGTCCTCTCATTCTTCCTGTATTGAATTGTATTGTAACTGTACTGTCTGCCCTCGCGATGTAAATCGCTGTGCAAACTGTTGGTGCTATATAAACCCTGTATAATAATAATATTTGACACCTCCTGCAGACCAGGGGTAGACAACCTTGGCTTACGGCTGTGTTGAAACGGCAAATCCCATCACACCTCAACCTCTACCCATAGCTGTAAGTTTTGCAATGCTTCATGGTAGTTCATCAACAGCTTGGGTGCTGAGGTCAACTTCCCCTGCACTAGACTATAGTAATTTATGGATAATGTATACATTGCATAGTCAACTAGTGAGTCACTTATGGGTAAATGCACAAACACCGATGTTGAGAAAACTGACTTGTGAGCTCTGTGTACAAGAGGAAATATCTTATTGGTTGAATAGAGATGGGAGGTGAAATATGTGTGTGATGGGGAAAGGATACAGAGAAAAGGTCAATATGTTTCTTGGGGTGGGATCTCATTGGCACTGCATAATCTGTTCTGCTAAATTCAGGACTGAAGGCATAATTACTTAGTTGAGAAACCAAAAATAACAATCTGCCTTTAATATGATATATAGGATATGCAGTTCCTGACAGATATTACTATAATGTGTTTAATAACAGCACAAAATCCATACTTAAAAAATTATTCTTTCTGTTTAGTGATGTAGATTGCGCATGCTTTGGTTCTCTATTATTCAGTCAATACCACATATTTACATAAGAATTGCATTGTTAAAGTGTCTTATTAACTTTCAGCAGATAGGATGTATTGCCTGACTGTAAAAATGCATATCATTTTCATTTGCATGTGTCTAGCTAGAGCCAGAACCTTAATGAATTCAACCTTTTTTGTGTGCTTTTTAAAATGTATGTCGTGTTTGAATATTGAACTCTATATTCTCATGTTGGTTTGCCAAGGCACCTAATTAATCCAGCTGTCAACATTCTCCCTGTGTTCTGACTCATTGCATTTTATAGCAGACCTATTGGACAGTGTTTTCCTTTTCCTGTATTTGCTTGTATTTTATGTTAAAGCTAAACTGGATCCAGCCTTACCTTCAGTCCTGCACAGTTGTACAGGCTCCTCTCCTGTGGTGAAAATGCTTACTCATACTATGAGATTCCCACAGTGTGCATTACTTGTAGCATTAAGTCCAACAGAGGCTACCCTATTGGATGCACAGCATACTTTAGCCCTTTCTTTGCCAGCCTGACAGTCCCTGGCCCATCCTTTCATTTATTGCATTTTAGGTGCAGTAATGGAGGGACAGCATCACAGGTGAACATTGCCTAGGACAGTCTGCAAGCAAATGCTGGCTGCCTACAAACTCCCAGTATCCCAGACAGATATTCACCCATGAAGGCTGTCAGAAACCATGAATCAGACTTAGACAGAAGTACAGTTAAATCACACTTGTTTAATAATAATAATAATAATAATAATAATAATAATAAAAAGGTAAACAGAGTAAATGTAGTCAAAACATAGCCAGAGTTCAGGAACCGGAAAGGATAGTCAGACAAGCCAAAACGTCAGGGAGCCAGGGAGGAGCGTAGTAGAGCAGCAAGCAGGATCTGGAGCCAGAAGAAATGTCAGCCAAGCAAGTCTTTAACAGGAACACAGGACAGCATCTCTAGAGATGTGACCAAGGTGAAGACAGAGATCATCTGGGCTGGACAGCTTAAGTAGGCAGGACTGACCAGCAGGATATCATCAACAGGATTAGTCACTGTGGAGAGAAAGGAGCTGGCAATTAGCCGACAGCTAAGTGGCCAGCTTTGAGAAGGAAGGGCTGAGCCCAGCCCTGACAAAGGAATTCTTATGTTTGCATAACTTCTGCAAGCCCACTGTTTGCATTAGGGGTTTAAGGTCTTTTTGAGAGGAGTACTAAGGTAAGGCACTGTAATGTTTTCAAGAAGCTATGTACAGTACTCTGCCAGCCTCTCCCATCAACCAATTTTCCACATTTTGTCATGTTATAAACAAAAGTGTAAATGTATTTTGTTGGGATTTTATGTGATAGACCAACACAAAGTAGCAAATAATTGTGAAGTGGAAGGAAAATGATAAATGGTTTTCAATTTTTTTTTTTTTTTTTACAAATATCTGAAAAGCGTGGCGTGCATTTGTTTTCAGCCCCACTGAGTCAATACCTTGTAGAACCAGATTTTGATGCAATTACAGCTGCAAGACTTTTTGGGTATGTCTCGACCAGCTTTGCACATCTAGAGAGTGAAATTTCTGCCTATTCTTCCTTGCAAAATAGTTCAAGCTCTGTCAGATTGGATGGAGAGCGTCTATGAACAGCAATATTCAAGTCTTGCCACAGATTCTCAATTGGATTTAGGTCTGGACTTTGACTGGGCCATTGTAACACATAAATATGCTTTGATCGAATCCATCCCATTGTAGCTCTGGCTATATGTTTAGGGTCGTTGTCCTGCTTAAAAGTGAACCTCCATCCCAGTGTCAAGTCTTTTTGCAGACTCTAACAGGTTTTCTTCTAAGATTGCCCTGTGTTTGGCTCCATCCATCTTCCCATCAACTCAGCTTCCCTGCCCCTGCTGAAGAAGGCATCCCCACAACATGATGCTGCCATCACCATGTTTCACGGTGGGGATGGTGTGTTCAGGGTGATGTGCCGTCTCCTTGAGGAATACACATGATCCCTGTGTCGAAACGCATTGGGGAGGGACAGGACGGTGTAGGCAGTAGCAGTATTGCAAGGACGAGCAGCTGCGGATAAACCAACGGGCGTACGGCCTCATTCAGGTTATATACAGATCTTTGTGTTACAGAGTGGTGCGCTACAAGCACCTTTTGATGTGTGAGTACCCTGATCAATATTTTAAATAAATGAGGTTTTAAACGATAAAGCACCATGTAGCTTGTCTTTTATATATGCACCGAGTGCACAATCATAGAACGGCTCAGGAACCTGCAGAGTCCATACATCACAGAGCCCAGGGGTGGTTCAAGAGCGCTGTTTGACCAAACTTAACTGTGCGGTCACACGCCCTGAGGTGAGGAGAATCACATGGGGGGGGGGCGCGCGCAAGAGTGTTGGCACTGTGTATAAGTTTGGAGCACCATCACAACTATCCATTTCAACTGAAAATCCTTAAGGTTATCGATTGATGGACTTATATTATTGAGCACTTTAGTGCACATATGGGATAGAACAAAATAAGTTTGTAAATGTGTAATTATATCTACTAGATATGTTGTTAACACATTAGCACTTTATGCATGTATGGAATGGAATTATATTGTACTATACACTTGGTCAGTTAATAATGAGCATTGGATATATATTATTGCACAAATTCACAGGAAGTATTTGATTGCAGAGCATAGCACGACAATTTGGTTTTATTAATTATTTAGCACATATATTGGAATGTGAACAGTGCCAGCAGCTGGAAAATTATTGCATATATAAAAAAAATATCTAAAGTGATTATTTCTGGTAGCTCGCAAGATCTTTAATCCATTTTTTGATGTGCAGTGTTAGTTTTCCGCCACACATATCTTTTTGTTTTTAGGCCAAAAAGTACAATTTTGGTCTCATCTGACCAGAGTACCTTCTTCCGCATGTTTACTGTGTCCACCCAAATGGCTTCTCGCAAACTGCAAAAGGGACGACTTATGGCTTTCCTTTAACAAAGGCTTTCTTCTTGCCACTCTTCCATAAAGGCCAGATTTGTGGAGTGCATGACTAATAATTGTCCTGTGTATTGATTCTCCCACCTGAGCTGTGGATCTCTGCAGCTCTTCCAGAGTTACCATGGGCCTCTTGGTTGCTTTTCTGATTAAGCCCATGTTCACACTGAGGACCGGTTTGAAATTGTGCGAGTTCAGCTGAACTCGCACAATTTTAAACCAGCATTTCAGTCCGACTTTGGGGGGCGATTTGACAGACATCTGTGCAGGTTCATACACAGATGTCTATTCAAATCGCCCCCTGAAGTCTCCAAAAGTAGTGCAGGAACTACTTTTGGGAATCGATGCGGCGCCGCAAAGTTGGAGTCGCACCAATTCGGATAATGCTATTGCCGGCAATAGGATTTGATTTGGCATGCGATTGGACATGTCAAATTGGCCCAATTTGAATGTGGGCTAATACTCTCCTTGCCTGGCCTGTCAGTTTAGGTGGACGGCCATGTTTTGGTAGGTTTGCACTTGTGCCATACTCTTTCCGTTTTCGGAAGATGGATTAAACAGTGCTCCGTGAGATCTTCAAAGCTTGGAATATTTTTTTTTTTTATAACCAAACCCTGCTTTAAATGTCTCCACAATTTTATCCCTGACCTGTTTGGTGTGTTCCTTGGCCTTCAAGATCTAGATATAATATAGACCTATAAGATTAGACACAGGTAATCAGAATAGCGGGGCTACCATCATCCTAGCATACCATGATCCTAGCACTTAAGATCTGGAAAGGGGTTAGGAGCACCTCTTGTGTGCCCCCAACTAAAATATAAATAGACTATCTCGGTACCCAAAGATTACAATGGCATTTTTAAAAAATATAAAGTTTTATTTGTCCGTAGTTAAAAACAAAGACATATATGTCCATAAACCTAAAATGTATCGATTACAGAGAGATTTCAACACTCCTTAACATTCCAAGCTGATATTTGCTGGTGAAATGTAGTTGCTCTATGGATGTGCATATGCTGAATCCTCTACATATTTTGCAGTGAAAAACGCTTCTTTAGAAAGAATTAAACATAATTCATCTACAACAATAGAATTTACAATCACAACAATGCAATAATGTATACAAAAACATGATAAGTGAGAAAAGGGGGTATCATGGTGGCTTACCCAACAGGAACAGGCAAATGGGGACAACGAGGATAGGGGGTGCCCAAAGGCACTCCCCCAAGTTGGGCACGGGGGAGGCAGTAAACGGACAGACGTGACCAGGTGCTAAAAGTAAATATATTAGGATAAAAAAAGTGTGCTGTTCTTGACAGAACTAAATATGGTAATAACACCCACTATACCACCACCACTCCCCCCTCCCTTCCCCTCCTCCTTCCCCTCCCTTCCCCTCCTCCTTCCCTTCCCTTCCTCCTTCCCTTCCTCCTTCCCTTCCTCCTTCCATTCCCTTCCCCTCCTCCTTCCCCTCCTCCCGAAGAAGTGGTTTTCACTGCAAAAGTGTAGAGGACTCAGTATACATACAAAGATCAACTACATTTCATCAGCAAATATCAGCTTGGAATGTTAAGGTGTTTTAAAATGTCTCTGTAATTGATGCATTTTATGTTTATGGACATATGTCTTTGTTTTTAAATATGGATAAATAAAACGTTATATATTTTTTAAAATGCCATTGTAATCCTTGGGTACCGAGATAGTAATTTATTCTTTAGTTGGGTGCTCCGAACCCCTTTTCAGATCCTTTAGCCTTCATGATGCTGTTGGTTCACTAAGGTTCTCTAACAAACCTCTTAGGGCATCACAGAACAGCTGTATTTATACTGAGATTAAATTACACACAGGTGGACTCTATTAACTAATTAGGTGACTTCTGAAGGTAATTGGTTCCACTAGATTTTAGTTAGGGGTATTAGAGTAAAGGGGGCTGAATGCAAATGCATTATTTTGAAAACCAATTATCATTTTCCTTCCACTTCACAATTATGTGCCAGTTTGTATTGGTCTGTTACATAAAATCCCAATAAAATACATTTATGTTTTTCGTTGTAACATTACAAAATGTGGAAAATTTCAAAGGGTATGATTACTTTCAAGGCACTGCATACCCAGTGAAGTGACTGGCCCCCAGAGATAAAACAAATCCTCGTGTATAAGTTGTACCTGTCCATCTGCAGCTCTTTCTTTTCAACATCCATTCAAAGTGCAGAATTTTAAAGATTGTCTGAGAGTTCAGAAAAAAAGAGGGCGGAGAACTGAAGTTACACTCTGCAGAGCTCAATGAGGAGAGCTCTGTGAGCCAATTAGAGGAAAGGGACACAGCCCCCTCCACACACCACACGGGAACAGAGCTGAAGCTGTCAATCAGCTGCAGATCTCTTCACTGTCACCTTTTTTCTCTTGGTATCAGGAAAACTTGGCAGAAGTGATTCATGCTGATAGCAGAGGAACAAAGCAACAGACAGAAATTACACTTAGTGCTCCTAATTCAGACAAATACACACTATAGAGGGATATGCTTTGTTCATATTTCATGTCTGAGGTTTACGACCACTTTAATGACTGTTACAAAATCTGAGATTGTGTCATAACCACAAAATACATTGGTTTTTAATGATAATGCTCTTAATGACAGGACTTCAGGACATCAAACCATGTTATCAAGAACAGGTCAAGGTTTCCCTCTTGTTTATTAGAGGGTGCTGTCAATGGTGAGCACTCTCCTAAAGCTTCTTGCAGTCAACACTAGAGTGAAAATGCAAAACCACACTTGGGAAACAGTTTGCATCCCTTGACAAAAAGTGCTTGCGACTGAGAACAACTTTTGGAATTTTGTAATTGCATTAACATGTAAAAGCTCATATTAGATTTTATTATTGGGTTTACAATAACTAACACTTTGTCCCCAGATCCACTTGGGTCAGTGTGTGTATTGAAGGTGACATTATGGTTTGAATGCTTTTTTAATCTTTTTTTTTTTTTTTAGTTTAACCCTCCTGAACTTAGGTTTAAGGTTGGAAGATGACTTCCTATTTTTTTTCTTAGTGGTCCAGGTTTCATATATCCTACTCAGACATGTCGAAATTCAGAAGCACATAAGAAAACACAGCCTTTAAAAAGGTTTGCACGCTTGTACTGTTTAGTTGTTTATCTAAAGCACATTAAAGTATATACTGTAATTGCTATAGTAATAATGTTTCCATGTGATGATCTTAACAAAAAAAGAATCTTCCACATGAAAGATATTTTTTTCGAAAGTGAACATTAATTGCACAGGAATTTAGAGCCAACATTGAATTGCTGAGTATTTAGTAATGTTGCTGTTTGCTTTTGTCTCAGTATTGATTTTATGAAGACTGAAGCCTAGGCTTGTTCATATATGCAGCATGCTGCAAGTGTGTGCCATTGTTTTATATGCTTTGGCAGCTTGTCTGTCCTTATCATTTTCATCAAGCTTCTTTTGTTTTTGGCAAGCTGAAGCTCTAACAGATTCTTCTTATTACGTATCTGATTTCTTCAGAATTCTGTTAAAACGTCACTTTTTAAGGTACAGTTAATATTGGCTGACGTTTGGATTTTCAGAATCATTGTTACAGAGTGCTGTATTAGGCTTCATGTACACTATGGGAAAACGCAAAACGAGACAAAGTCACGCAGTCTGTTTGCTTCGAGTATGACAGGGAGGTCTGTGAGTAGGGAGGTATCTAGGCACCATATCGAGGGTCGAGTTGGTGTGCCCGAAAATTCTATGGATATAGGGTGATGGTCAGATAAGTACATGGGGTCTGTGGTAGTTTTTATTAAGCATCTGTAAATCTCTTTGCGAGATGAATAGGTAGTCAAGTCTGGAGTAGCGGTTATGAGGGACTAAGTTGAATGTTAGTCTTTTATGTTCGGGTGTTTTGATTGTTCGTAGTGCTTTGTATGGCATAGTGGATGTTCCTGTCGAAGTGTCATGTAGGGGGTTAAGGGGGGCATTGAAGTCTGCACCTAGGATTAATATGCCTTCTTGAAAGGCTGGGAGTAGTTGATCGAAAGAAGGAGACTTTTTTTGTGTTTGGTGCGTAATTATTTGCTAGGGTAACAGGTTGTGAACCCTTGCTTTTTGTCTGAGTAGGTATCTGACACCTGAAATGAGCAATGTCTAGCGAAGTGGATGGAAACCCCTTTGGATTTCGAATCGTGATTGGTCGTGTGTAGGGAAGTCGGGTATCAGGCGTTAAAGAGTTTCTGGACAGAGTCTGCCTTAAAGTGTGTTTCCTGTAAAAAGATAATGTCGCCTTTTTTTCTGTGCATCAGGAGAAGTAATTGGGAACGTTTTTCTGGGATATTAAGACCGCGTGCATTTAGGGAGATGATTTTGAGGGTGGATTTGGTGTTTTTGGGAGATGGAGGTGCCATTGTATGGGAGGAATTATCCACCGCCACTCTAGCAGCAAGGGTTACTTGCTGTGATTGGGTATGTTAATATTGGTGTAGGAAGAAATAGGATGGTAACTAGTGGAGGAAAGGAGGTTGTGATGAGTAGGGGTGAGGGAAGAAAAAAAGAGGGGAAAAAGAAAGGGGAAAATAGAAGTGGGGTATACGGTAGGGGTATCTATTAGAGGTTGAGAAACAAAGGTGGGAAAGGGTTGAGCATGAGGGAGAGTCTGGCAACTGGCGAGAGCCTGCTCACTCGTCCGGGTGGATTATACACTTGTTATAAGGTGCAGCCGGAAAAGTTCAGTGGTGTAGCGTAAGAGTGTGGAGTGGATTCTTGTAGGGGTCGTATTGGTTACCACTGTGGGAGTGGAGGATTGGAGATGGTGGAGATTTGTTCATTAAGTCAATAGGAGATATCCAACCAAACAGAGGAGGTATTAGAGCTTGATTGAGGAGGTTTTATAGGGTAGGAGGTTATGTAAGGGGAGGGCGTATATATAAGAAAGGCGGCTGATTATCAAGATAGGTTTGGAGCCCCTGATAGGTGTGGGTGTTAGAGTCTGAAGCGTGTAATACGGAGTGAATATTGGTCATGCCTGTATTACCCATTTTCGTGTACTTGGAACTTATGTAAAACTTATGTGTCACCAACACCTAACAGCTTAACAAATTAACAAACCCAGTACCTAGGAGGGCAATCTTTTAGTGCGTCAGACCATTACTCAAAACATATTACATAAAGAAAAATTGTGAATATCTGCGCTCAGAATCAAAAACAAGCAGCTGTACACTATACCCAGATACCAGGCACATGAAACATTAGTAAAATAAAGTGCATCGCTAAAAGTGCAAATTCATATAATAAAGTGCAAAAGTGCTATAAAGTGCATAAATCAATATATTCAAATATTATCAAGAAAAAAGTACAAAAGCAAAATTCATAAAAAGTCCCAAGAATCCGTTGAGGGTAAAAAATCTGTGTAATAAGTTTAAACAAAGGAGTCACCAGCGTGTCGCCCTCCACATAAGAACCAAATAAAAGCTTACCAGAAAGCGAGCAACCACCCTTACTCAGGGGGTCATGCAGCACTTTATTGGATCTCAGATCCACTCAGTGGGAGCCAGTGCATCCTATGTGTCTTCTAGGGTAACTGCGAGCAGTATGCAATGGAGACCTCCAAGCAAATCGGAAAGCAACTTCCGGAAACACTCTGCAATGCCACAATGAGTGGCCTGACCTCAACCCGATAGAACACCTTTGGGATGAATTAGGGACTGCGAGCCAGGCCTTATTGTCCAACATCAGTGCCTAACCTCACAAATGCGCTTCTGAAAGAATGGTGAAACATTCCCATAGACACACTCTTAAACCCTGTGGACAGCCTTCCCAGAAGAGTTGAAGCTGTTATAGCTGCAAAGGGTCAACTCACTATTGAACTCTGCGGACCAAGACTGGGATGCCATTAAAGTTCATGTGGGTGTAAAGGCAGGCGTTCCAATATTTTTGACAAAACAGTGTATACTTTATTGAAGGAACTGTGAAGGTTAGCTGTTTGCTAAAAGTATAGATACAAACACTTTTGTTTAATCAGGTCTAAAGTTCATTTTGGATAGGAAGACTGATGTCCTGTGGTTTTTGAAATGGAAAGGAATGACCATCTGTGAGTTAGATAGAAGCACTTCAATATTTGCAAGACGGCTGAAAAACTTTTGATTTTCTTTTTCTTTTTTTCTTTACCTTGCTTGTTTACATACCTAACCTAACATACTTAAATATTTTCTTTTACTTTTGCATAGAGTGGTGAAGCACTAGATTCCCTTTTAGGTTATTGTTGTCTGTGCCCTCCTTTGAGGATATTTATCCTTAATTTCTGTCCTAACCTCTGTAACACACAGGCTATCAATGGGATTTGCAGGTGACGGAAACTCTTTCCAGTGTAGACTAAAGTAAAAATTTTAACTGAGCTCAGCACACCCTATGTTTGAGACTGTGAAGCCTATAGCAAAGATCGCTAGTCAAAAAACGTGAATCAAGGGAGCTGCCTCTTATTGGTGGTCCCTAATGCAATTTTTTATTTTGAGTACCAGATGAGCTCCAAATACATGGATTTAAATAAATCTCAGCTGAGACTGAGCACAAGCCTAGAATGCACTTGTTTTCAAGATCTTATGGTTCTGATTTTGTTAGTAGATTGATGCTACCATCCAATGACCCTAATCAGACAGTTTTAAAAGATATGTGCAAAATACACTTCTCTTTTGAGCTTGTCTTTGACAAGCTAGCTCCCTTTCACTGTGAGGCAGGTTGAGCACAGTTTAGCATGTAAGGAGTCCCTGATCAGATGTGAGAGGCTCAGTTTCTGGAATGACAGAAATGGAAGAAACAAACTTGTTGTTTCCTCATAATCTTATTAAATTCTGTTGTGGGAACTGGAGCCCAGAGGCTTTGTAGAGCTTTGGGTGGGAACAAGCATCCAATCCTGGGTCCATATTTTTCTTGCCAGTCAGACCTCATAGTTAGTCAGCTGTGCTAATTTTTTTTTGTATGTTAGCCAAGTAAAGTTCGTCGCTTTTCCCACTGGAGACCGTCATGCTACAGGGGTTCTTTCCTCTGACCGGATATGCGGTGATTGACGGGGACACGGGGCGCCCTCCAGCTCCCTTAAATCCCCGCCTTTGCTATTACCGCATTGGCCGGGCGCTGCCGTGTCATCGGCATTGCCTGTCACATGCGCAGTGGCCAGCCAGTGTCATCGCCGCTGCTGCATTGGCCAAACACCGCCGCATCATCGTCGTCACTTGGCACATGCGTAGTAGCCAGTGGTCGGACCGAAATGCGCCACGCCCACCCGGGCTTGGCTCATTTCCAGTGGGGGATCTATTTAACACACACAGCTCTGCCTTACTGTCAGCAGACGCTGTTGGATTAACAGGAGTTGCATCTTGTTCTACAGCCTTCCCAAAGCAAACCTCGGGTAAGCCACTATCATTGATGTCTACTATCCCATTGATTTTGATCCTCATTGTAGGATCTTGGACACTAGAAGGTTTTACACTATCCTCTTTTTTCTTTTTATTTGTTTGTTACTTTATAGATAATGGCTCTCTCAAGTCATCAATTTAGTGCTATCCATGAGATTTTCCACCATTAAACCAACATAGGTCTGCTCCTTATCTGGGATATCTGGCTGTTTTATGGTGCTTATACAATGTCTTGTTCTCACTGCTGCTTTTCTAAATAAGTAGCTACCCAGCTTACCAGCTGAGATATTATACTTGTACACTTTTCACCATACCTGACTATTGTATGGCAAGCTGTGTGTGTTTTTAGGTTCTCATTACTGTGTTTTTGAACCCTTTTGTCTATACTTATAAATATGCAGGATCCTTCTTCCCCCTATATTCACTATATACTTTTTAAACTCAATAACCATTATACAAAAAGATCTTATTGTATCTTCTGTGTATTTACCCTTGGAAACCCCATTTGGGACAATGTGGCCCCCCTTCTTTTTTCTAGTGACTATTTGGAGAAATTAAGAATCCATTGTATACTAAGCCTTACAAAATCTATATTTTTTAATTTACATATTAGGACAATATAGGTTCCCTAGTTACATGGCTTTACTGTTCTGCCCCCGGATGACCAATTCCTTTATGGGGTCCCCATTTGGCCGTTATATTCGGTCGGAGAATATCTTATATTATATTTTGTTTAAATGTTCTATATCTGATTTTGAAATATGTCTTATGTATACATATAATATAGTTATTGATGCATTTTATGTACATACAGCAGAAAATTTCTTATCTCCTGAAGAAGCGTTACCCAGACGCGCAACATGTTGAGCTATTAAGAAAACATCTACCCAGACCTACAACCTGACCCATAACCCACCAGTTTACATCTAAAATCGTAACATCGACTTGGGAAATTGTTCCCCATCTGTTTTTGAATGTTTTACTACATATATGTTACAATAAGTGGTGTCTTGGTTGTATGCAGGGTAGGAAATATTAAGCACATACAAAAATAATTTTCCTCTATGGACTGTGTTATTTATATTAATTGTTTCTGTCTATGTAGATTATAATCAAATAAAACCATTTTTATCTTTTATAAAACTATATACAAAAAAGGAGGGTTCCCCTAATGGTGGACTTTACAGGCACATACAAAGGGACGTAAAAGAGTATATATAGTACAAAAGAGTAATTTATTAAATGGAACAATAAAAGATATGACAATAATATAGTAGCAATTATTGGGAATGTGAGTCAAGCAATTTTAACATAGGTACAGTGTTTTAAAGTGATACTCTTTCACCCGACACGTTTCGGAGTTAATTAGCCTCCTTCCTCAGGGGTGGGTGTGAGTTACAGATAGTTCTACATTGAAGGAAACATATTGAGAAAACAGTAGTAAGCATATAAGTATACATAGAAAAAGTACATGATATATTTTTCATTACTTTTCTACTTACATTAACACTGTATTTAGCTGACTTGGCAATCCATGACATTTCAAGTTAAAAACAGCAGCACTGACACAGTTTATCTACCCAGCATGTTCTTGATTCCAAGAAAAAAGTATTTGTTTGCCAAAAGAAAGGAGAAAAGATTTCTATATAGGTAACCGTAAGGTTACTATCAAGGTATAAAGTGTATATATGTAGTAATCTCTTCAAAAAAGAAAGAAGTGAAAGCCCATAAAGGGCGTACAAAAGAGTAGACACTTGATGCTCCACTGAGGCCGAAAGGCAAGTCCTGCAAGAAAAAATGTGTAGTGTTGCAATTTGTAAGTAGCAAATCCTCTTAGTCAAGAGGTGTAAAAATTCAAAAATTAATATGGTTTTTAAAAAACTAACTATCATATAAAATTTAATTTGACCCATACCTGGAAGTGGTTCAGTGAATGGCGTTAAAGAGATGTTTAGTAGGTAGCTAGAAATAGTAACAAACAAATAAATGGAGATTTAGTTAATTAAATCAGGGATGGATAAAGACAGGATAAATTACTCGGTGGGAGCAACTGCCGTGTACATCTGCTCCTGCTCGCATACTGGCATAGCCATCTACATTTTGGGTTTAAAGTGGTTCTACACCCTGTTACACCACTTTAACCTACAGGTAAGCCTATAATAAGGCTTACCTGTAGGTACTGTGAATATCTCCTAAACGTGCACAGTTTAGGAGATATTCACTGTATTTGAATATCCGCTTGTGCCGTTTCTTTAGGAGCCGTGACTGACAGCTCCCATGTGCATGCGCGGGAATTACGTCATCGTGGCTCCGGCCAATCACAGCGCCGGAGCCCGTAAACCCTGAAGTAACTCCGGGAGACATGACGCCAGTCACAGCAGTGTGGTAGGACCGCTGCAACAGCTTCGATCAAAAGGTAAGTATTTTATAATGCGCTAGTATGCGGTGCATACTAGCTCATTATGCCTTTGTCTTTCAGTTTTTTTTTTTTTTTATGTAAACCCTTTACAATCACTTTATACTACAGGCAAGCCTATAATTAGGCTTACCTGTAGCTACACTGGATATCTCCTAAACCTGTATTTGCATGTGCGACGTCATCGGCACATGCGCCCCTAAGCAAACTGAACGTACGTGCCGTTGCTTCAATTGCACAGTGCCATAACCGGCGGCTCACGTGCGCATGCGTGGGAGTGACATCATCGCGGCTCCGGCCAATCACATCACTGGAGCAGTGAAAGAGGACCGCTGCGGGAGCTTCGATCTCAGGTAAGTTATTAATAATGAGCTAGTATGCTATGTATACTAGCTCATTATGCCTTTGTCTTGCAGGTTTTTTTTTTTAAAAGGGTTTACAACCACTTTAAACCTTTACAAGCCATATACCTTGAGACTAGATTTTTTAAGTTTTTATTTTCTCAGATGATATAATAATATCTTGTGATGGGGTGGACCCACCATTACATTTTACAATTTTGAACTTTTATTTATTTTAATAAAATAACATTTTTATTTTTTGTTCTTTTAAAGTTGCAAATATTGATGCAAACAATGTTATAGGGAAGACTGTTATGACATTCTGCAGTCTTCTGAATACATAAAAACTGGAAAAAAAAATGGCTTTAGAACTCTAACATGTAGTTTGCCCAGGAAGATCGATAGGTGCCAGAGGGCTACATTTTTTTTTTTAATCTCAAACTTTTGTATAGAGGACTGACTAGGTTCTGTTTTTGTAGTTGTCATCCATAACATGGAAAACAATCTTTGCACTATCCGTGCAAACGGTCCCAGTCTAGGTACTGCCAATCACGGGATTCATAATTTTTTTTGAGTTTTCGGGGACAGTTTCTATGTTGGATTACTTGGTTTCCCAGGAAATAGTGTTAACCTCTTCTTTCTACTTATCAAACTTTGGGTGGATTTGGATATATCAATTTTTGAGCTATTACTTTATGCGCTATATAAAGCAGCCTAATGATAGGGACTTGTGCCTCTACAGGTATAGTTTCTTAATCAAACATATATTAGGTTCAAGTGGTACAGTTACTTGAAAAATGTAGGCTATAAAAGATACATCAGCCCATCAATACCTATGGAGCTTTGAACTCTCCACAACATGTATATTCTGCTGGTCCTCTATCACATCTAGGGCAGTTTGGGTCTCTTTTATGGTGCCATTGAAACAGTTTAGCAGGTGTATGATATGTGCTATGCAAAATGAACAATTGCGTAAGTCTTTGAATGTGAGCGAGAGAGACTACTTTAAGTGTATTTAATTCCTGTTCCCACAATTCTTCTGAGATAGGACCCAAGTCACCCTCCCATCCTTTTTGGCAGGAATTCTATTCTGTGTTTTGTTGTGAAGGATCCCATATAATTGAGAGATAAGCCCCCTTTCAGTACCTGTTTGTATTAGCGATAGTACTGGGTTCTGTTGCAGTGTGAGTTTATGAGCGTGGAAGTCGGCTGCTAAGGCATGACTGAGTTGCAGGTTTGAAAGAATGTTTTTTGGAAAGTCAAACACCTTTTGAAGCACTAAAGGAAAAAGGACAAAAGGAAAAGGAGGGATCAATCAATCCGCCAGTGTCCCACGGCCATGTGCTCCATCAGTGAAATTAACTTATAAAAGGATTTAAATCAGCAGCTCCTTGCACTCCTCAGACTAAAATTTGTGCCAATAGAACCACTTTTTAAGGAATTTCTCCCAGAGGCCTTTCTCCGTAGCCACCAAGTCTTCCATCTCATTGATTTCAACTACTTTCTTCACCCAAATGGCAATAGACGGCGGCTATGTCTGTTTACAAAAAAGCGGGATATAGCTCTTCGCTGCTGTAATCAGGAGAGGTAGAATAGATCGGCTTGTAGACCTTACTCGAAAACCGGCGGTGGTGCAGAAGAAAAAATGCAGGATCCTTCACCAAATACATTTTAATAATGTTGTCTACAGGTATATACAGCTGGTACATGTATTTGATACCCTGTGCATACCAGAAACTGCAACCTTTCAGTTTTATTAGCGGTAAATTAGCGGTAAATATTCAAAATTAGTATTAGTATTGTGCAGCTAACCTATTTGACTGTAAAGAGCATAGGAGAACATACTGCTTAGTTTCTTATGCCTTCTCAAATTTTATGTTTATTGTACAGAGAGTAATCTCTGCCCTGACTGGGGAGGAGAAAGATTGCGGATTTCACATCACCAGCAGACTAGGAACTTTGCTGCTGATTAAAGTAGTACCTCAGTAGTTTGACATTTTCTTAATGTATCAGCTGCATGCAGTTTGTGGGGCAGGGCTCTTTACACCAAATTAAGTTTATTTTACACATTGAAATAGCTTTAAGCTTAAAGCTGGCATGTAGGTAAAATTATTATTATTATAATACAGGTTTTATATAGCGCCAACAATTTGCGCAGCGCTTTACAACATGAGGGCAGACATTACAGTTACATTACAATTTAGAATCAGAGGGCCTACAATCTAAAAAGGAAGGGTCGATTGATACAAAAGGTAATAGCTGTGGGGAGATGAGCTGATGGAGGAAGTAAAACTTCTTTGAAGAGAAGGATTTTTAGGGATCGCTTAAAGATGGATAGATTAGGGGACAGTTGGACAGATTGCTGTAGGGAGTTCCAAAGGATGGGAGAAGCTCTGGAGAAATCCTGGAGGCTAG